>NC_091828.1:42650000-42966666 GCF_038994185.2 Dermacentor albipictus | reverse complement strand
CAATCAGATCGTGGGTTTTGGACGTAAAAATGCATAATTAAATTTAATTTTTGCTGCTACAGTACTGCTACAGCTGGCGTGAGCTCTGTACCAGGCCCAGCGCAGTCGCTGTCCAATGGGTTTGTAAGGCGTATGGCCGTGTGGGTTGCCACCGCACCGACCCTCAGTAATTTCTCTCCCATGTGGCTGTCCGCCGGGGTGCCACCACCTTTGAAAGGCAAAGATCAGTGTTAGCGAAATTTGACAATCACTAAAAGTTCAATCATAGCTGTTCAGTAAGGAAGCCTGTCGCATCCTCGACGGCAAAAGCATCACCACCCACACTCTCACGTGGTTCCCCACTCACATGGGATCCATCACGGGAGGCCCCACAAACCTCAACGAGCTGGCCCACTCCAAGGCGCGAGGTCTCACTTTCCGCGACCATGGAGAACCCCAACGCCGGCACTCAGTGGTGGAGAACAGAGATCAACCGACCACATACAACGAAATTGCGCAGCACTTTTATCTCGGCAGGAGAGACTTTCCCCTTCCACACGAGAAGTTAAATAGAGCGCTGGCATTGACCCTCAGATTATTGCAGACAGGCTCATATCCCAACCCGGCTTTATTCCACAAAAATTTATCCCGACACCTATGCCACTAGTCCTTGCAGGCACTGTAATGACATCGCTAGCCTAGACCATATGCTCTGGCGTTGCCCTTCGTTACGAGGCACAGAACAAATCAACGAGGACAAGTGGCTCTCCGCTATCAAGAGCCCCGATGCCGGGGCGCAACTATGGGCTGTCCAGAGGGCCCACGATGCGGCGGTCGGGCAAGGCCTGACTGTCCCAACGTGGGTGCGGCCCGCAGCGCGCTGAGTTGCGTACCTCAGGACCTTATTAAAGTTTGGCATCCATCCATCCATCCATAGCTGTTTAGTTCCACTGCTTCGAAAATACTGCCATAAGCATGCACACATCATGGTGCAGCTACCTTAACCAATTTCGGAGCCTTGCTAGCTGAGCACAAATAAAATATGGAGACAGGTCGCCGTGCTCCCACGCACATAGCGCCGTGAATATGCTAATCAATTGCAACTGTGCCCAAGTGTTACTTGCCCCTGGTATCTCACTACAGCACACAACAAGCCTACACGCAAAGCTAGTTGACGGCGTTCGGCTAGACTCCACGCTTTGCAAACCAATAAGGTAGCGTTTCTTTCATAGTAAAACGTCCTTTGAGGTAGCAAACAGCGTTTTCAATGCACCAAGACATGAGCAAAATTGCCGGTCATGCTAGTGTGTCGCGGTAAACAAACGGGCGTAGGCACATCTTTTGTTTGCCTGCATGTTACAATCAAACAAGTTCAGTGCAACGTTATATCTGACGGTGAAACTATTATGTCATCACCCCTTTTCCGTATGCGCGCGCACAAGCTGTTGGAAACTGCGCTCGAAGTCACCTGTAGCGATGGCTTCCCGTGCATTTCATCAAATATATATATTCCTAGTCGAGAATCAAGAGCCAGCAATTTCGGCAGATGAGGAATAATTGAATGCTCACCTGCTTTGAAGATCTCGCACGTGTCTTCGGCTTTCTCACGGCGCCAAATTTCTTTCAGGTTGTCCCAGCATTTTTTCAACTGCTTGGATGTTCGTGACGGCACGTTGTGGTGATGGTTGATCTCGTCGGCCAACTTCTCCCGCGTCTTCTTCTTTGCGTGGATGGACACAGCATCAGTTCTCTTACATCCAAGCACATCGCGGTGCCTCTCCATTAGATCCATCAGGGTGGTCCGCTTCTCCTCGGTAAATTTAGTTTTGCGCCACTACATTCTGAACGTGGTTTATCAAAAGAAAAAAAGAACACTGGGACTATTTAAACAACTAAACTGATGTAAAATAAGTAAAATAATACCCAGCTAGATATATATATGTAAAAAAAGCGTACGAAGTAAAAACAAGGCAAACCAAGATGGATGAAGCAAATAGAAAAAAACAACGCGGACAAAACCAATCACGAGACATCGGTACATAAACGTGCGCTGCGTCGACTGGGTTAGACCAACGTGGCCAGACGTAAATGGCGAACTCACAAAAAATAGCGAGCGTTTAATCACGCTTCATCAAGCATTTATACCATATTTATGTACAGGTTCTTGTGTGCACCCCATTATTGCTTTCTTGTAATAAAGGCAGTTCAAACGATGTCAAAGTAAATATTTCATAGCGAAAAATTCTCTAGCCTCGCTACCAGGTAAAACAATTAATGAGTGAAGGGCGTCTTTCAGAAGGCACACTTATAAAGCATGAAGGTGCGTTTTCGAAACGCACTTGGTTCTTTTGTTATACTCGTACTTTTCTCGTCCTTCCACAAGTGGCCTTCTCGCGATAAGTTAAGTTCTGTTTGTGAATGCAGCGGTTAATATTGCTTAGGCGTGGAATGCGAAAGCTATATTTTCCCTTTGGTAATATGTTTTTGTACTTACACAAATACACAATTTTTCTTTACAGACATGACGCGGCTCTTCTTCTCTATTGGCTGCACCGTCGTGTTCCCAATGGTGCACTTTCTGGACCGCACCTTTATACAGCCGGAAAACTGCGACGTGATGTCTGCAAAGACCGGATACACTAGGCCACCCGTTTAGTCAGGCAAAATAACGCAGAAGCCGTGGCGCCGGGCAAGCATGCTCGTTGCGCTCCTTGCGGGCCCGCGTTCAATTTTCGCACGGGCGTAAACCTACCAAATAGCCTTTTGAAGTTTACTTTGCGTACAGGAAGCTCCCTGAGACATTTGAAGCCAATCCGACCACTTTTTCCGTGTTTCTCTTGGTACCATCGCTTGGTCACGCGGCCGGCGGATTTTCGTGTAAAGGGCCAAATAATGCTTTCATTTGAAAACGCACGTGTAACTCATCGTTGTTAGAAACTTGACATTTCCTTCAAAGTCATCATTCCGGATTTTGAACTATGTGCGCCTCAAATGTTATTAGCTAGTTTCTTACGGTGCTGTATATTTCAAGAAGGAATTCTTATTTAGGCGAGAAAGAAAATTTTCTGACGTATGCTGCCGTTTACAATTCCTGCGGCACCGCGTTGCTTTTCTAACGTCATAGGAAACATGGGACGTGGAAAATTCCTTAGCGGACTTATGTGTCGTATATTCAGCAGAATAGGACCACGTTATTTATTCTTGGAAAAACAACAACACATCAGTACTGACGATTGGCTGTATTGTTTGGAAGTACGAGGAAGAGCGGGGTGAAAAATGTCACCTCTCAAATAACGAGATAGCTGTACGTCAATATTTTCTGCCTCCCCCAAGCAGTAAAATCAAAACAAGCGCTCAACGAAACATTATCTGCGTTGCATTGAGCAGGAGTTCCGATAAATGTTTGTCTGTTGACTGCTTCCTACTGCGAGGCATGCCTACACATTTACCTGTGATTGTATATATATAATAATAACTAATGATTATTTCTAATTCATTTAACGCCTGAAGGCACTACAGAAAGCAGTGGCGAAAAACACTACATACGACTCTGTAAATGACTCGGTGTAAAGCGTAGCGACAGAACAACTTACGACATTTTATTTGTTCCAACCTTTCCAGTGGCGAGTATCTCTACCATTTCTAAACAATGTCATTCGGTCCTAACACCTTGTTATTGCGGCAAAATATTGCAGTGGCACAGTAGAGCTAGAAGGAAACATATTCTCAGCAAATTTCAGCAAAAAAATATGATAATGTCGCAGGGAGGTGATTTGTCACAGGGTACATCCAAAACACTGAGACTTTTATAGGGCCTAAATGTATCGTCTGTGCTGCTTTTTCTTTCAATTCACAGACGTTGGAGGATATGGCTGTATTTGAAATGCAAGCTCTACCTCAACGGATTATGACAGCTTGCCAGAAGAACGTACGGCTAGCCTCATCACCCAACCTGTGGGATGAGTCCATGCTCCTCAATCCGTTTTTCGTGGCGGCTACCGCTGTGTTGAAGCTGGAGGCATTGCACCGCACTAATATTGCTCCATGTCAAAAGGTTTTTTCTTCTGCTTTTGTTTCTTAGAAGAGCATATGCCATCATTTTGTTAGATATACCACGTAGCAGATACATATCTATCGTCTTGTGAACTGTCGAGAAAATACCAAAATATTCGGAAGAAATTTCTGACAATAAGAAACGTTCGTACAGACTAGCTAAAACACCTGCAAGCGCTGAAAGATGGGCAGCTTACAAACGCGCTTCACATAACTACATAACAGCGCTTAAACAAGCTAAAGATAAATTTTTAAAGAACACATTGCCATCCATGCTAACCACTGATACGAAAAAGTTCTGGGGCACTATTAACCCAAAGCATGACGACGCCATAACCCTTGTTGATAGCACCGATACCGCAATTACCTCTGCCGGTCGTACATCCGTATTAAATGACGTTTTTACGCGTAACTTCTCTAAACACGCTCTTGTAACACGCCCAACCACGCAATCTTACGACTACAGAGGAATGCTCCCTTTAATAATCGAACCCGTTGGCATAGGAAAAATAATCGCATTGTTGAAACTCTCATCTGCTCCTGGCTGTGACTTAATTAACGCAGAGTTTGTAAAAACACTAGCACATATTGTTCCAATATTCTTACAAACATTTTTCAGCAATCACTTGACAAAGGTTCACTGCCTGCTGATTGGGAGGTGGGGAAGGTGACTCCGTCTACAAAGCAGGTATTAAACATTCCCCACTTAACTACCGGCCTATTTCCTTAACCAGCATACCATGCAAAATTATCGAGCATATTCTGTGTTCTCATATTATCAACTACTTAGAAGAAAACTCCTTTTTTTCTGAGTTTGAACACGGCTTCCGCAAAACACATTCATGTGACACCCAACTGGTATCCTTCACGCATAAACTGAACCTATTGCTTGACCACTTTTCAGTTGCAGACCTAATTTTTTTAGAGTTCGCAAAGCGCTCGATAAAGTGCGCCATAGCTTATTAATCTACAAACCGCAACAACTAAATCTTCATCCTGAAATTTTGTACTGGCTTGTTGAGGTTTTTCTCACTTACCGTTCACAGTTTGTTTCAGCTAATGAAGTAACCTCTTATCTGTGTCCTGTTTATTCAGGTGTACCACAAGGCTCCGTGCTTGGACTCTTCCTATTTCTCATATATATTAACGACTTACCTTCCTGTGTTTCATATTATATTCACCTATTTGCTGACGTCTGCGTAACGTACACCGAAATAACTCGCAACGAGGATGTAACAAGGCTTCAAGCTTTCATTAATGCTGTTTCTTCATGGTGCAATTCGTGGTTAATGGAACGAAATGTTGACAAGTGTAAATTCATGCGCGTATCTCGAACTACCAATGAACCACCTGTGTTTTCCCTTAATAACGCTCCATTAGAAATGGTAACAAGTTACAGGTACCTTGGCCTTCACATCGCCTCTGATCTCACAGGAATATCCACATCACCCATATAATAAGTAACGCTAACCAAAGGCTAGGTTACTTACGATGCAGCTTTTCCAAAGCACCTTCTCCCTTAAAATTAATCCTCTATAAAGCTCTAATACGACCTAAACTAGAGTTTGCTGCTTCAGTCTGGGATCCAGGTCAATTAAATGTAACGCACTAGCTCGAAATGGTTCAGAATAACTCTACTCGTTTCATTCTTTCTAACTATAATAGAACCGCGAGTATCAGTGCCATGAAATCTAGCCTTAACTTACCGTCCTTATCATCACGTCGAAAACTGTTCGGTTTGTGCCGTTTTCATCAATTATTTCATCACCCGCTGATACGCAGCAAACATTTCTCCGCCTCCATATGTAACGCCCAGACTAGACCACATTCATGAGCTCAGCATTTCATTATGGAGATCCAACACTTTTTTGCAGCCATTTGTACCACGCACTTCCAATGAGTGAAATCACCTTCCCGCTTCGATGGTCGCCATCGCAGATCAACAATTATTCAAGAAGGCCATAGCTAGCACTGTATAAATAGGAACCTTTTTCTTCACATTGTTCAACCTGTACTCACAAACGCTATAGCTAACACTGTATATGTAGGTGCCATTTGTTAAAGCGTTTTGTATATATATATATATATATATATATATATATATATATATATATATATATATATATATATATATATATATATATATATATATATATATGTAGCGTTCCTAACTAGAACGGCAACAGAAATGACATCATCTAAGTGAGACGGGTGTCGTCTGCCATTTTATTCCAACTTCTTCTTTTTCACTTCTCCCCTAGCACCTTCCTTCGTCTTCTTTCATGCGTCCAGCGCAGACCGCTTCACTCTTCCGGATTTCTTTTAATTACACCTCCTGGGGTAATACTTGAATACGTTTCCAATAGCGGCGCACTCCGTTTGGCCCGAGGCTCCGGCGTACCAGACATTCTTCAATATTCCATGCTGGCATGCAGTCTTAATAACTTGAAATGGTCCGCAATATTTTGAATTTGAGGGCACAGCTCCTTTCCTTACAAGGACATAGTCTCCAGGCTGTATGTCCGGTATCTCGCTACTGTGCCTTTTATCAAAGTTTCGCTTCATGCGGCGCTTGTAGATCTCCTGTTCTTTGACAGTTTTCCTTACTTCCGCAAGTTCGAGGTTCTCTAATAGACCTAGCTCACGATCTGCAGGAAGTATGGGCGCTGTACCTGAAGTTACAAAATGAGGGCTGCAGCCTAAACTCGTGGTGTATGATCTGTTGTGATGCTTCACAGCGGCCTCGAGACAGCACTTCCAGCCACCGGCAAAGTCTGGATACATCTTCAGATACTGTTTGATGTCTCGTATGGCACGTTCCGCTAGACCGTTTGCTGCCGGGTGGTATGGAGAAGAATACTTTATCATGATGCCGTGCTCCTGGGCCCACTTTGATAATTTGGCACTCCGAAAAGCCGGCCCGTTGTCGCAGACGAGCGTCTTTGTGTGTTTAAAACACTCAGCTTTGAGGAGGTCTATTACGCTGTTTGCGTCTTCTTTGCCAGCTTTAGCCGCAATCGTCCGTGTGCACTCATCTATGGAGAGCAAGAAAGCTTGCGTTCGCTTGACTCCTTCCCCCTTCTTTTTGAGCTCCGCGAAGTCCAAATGAATTACTTCGAACGGGATGCTTGAATATTCAGGGTTTGTCATAACGTCTGTCGATTGCTTGAATTTAACTTTGTTCACCTGGCAGAGGTGGCATGTGCGGATGTAATGGCTGATGTCGTTTTTCATGCCCGGCCATGTGAATCTCACGAGCAATTTCTTATAAGTGCGCCAGAAGCCATCATGTCCACCCGATTCAGGGGTGTCGTGGTATAGATGGAGAATCCTTGGAATCATAGTTGGTGGTACGTGATACCTTCCATTGATAAACTGGAGCTCTTCTGTACCTTCCCATAGCTTAATATGATTGATTGTATCTGGATTATTGCTTGATTCCTGTACAAGTAATCTTGATAGTGCGTCAGCGTCAGTGAGGAGTGGGCCAGGACGGTGCGAAATTACGAAATCAAATTGTTGCAGATAGTTCACCCATCTAGCAATGCGGCCTCTTGGCTGGGCCATGCTCAGAAGTTGAGTCAATGCTTGATGGTCCGTGAAAAGTATGAATTTGGCACCTTCCAGGTAAGTACGAAAGTACTGCACAGCTTTTAAGACGGCCAGAGCTTCCTTTTCTGTGGTACAGTAATTGATTTCGGCGGGTTTCAGGGTATAGCTGTAGTACCCCACGACGTAGTGTTTGGTTTGATCAGCTTGTTTGGATGGCTTCTGGTATAGAACTGCACCGGTAGCATAATGTGATGCGTCCGTGTTCAGCACGAAAGGCAAGGAAAAATCCGGTATTCGCAAGATGGGGTCCGACGATATTAGTTTTACAAGCTCACGATAGACAGCTTCGCACTTCTCGTCCCAATGAAAAGGCACGTCTTTCTGAGTTAAACGTGTGAGGCACCTTGTTCTCAGTGCGTAGTCTTTGATAAACGCCCGGAAGTGTCCTGCAAGGCCAAGAAAAACGCGCAGGGAGTGCACATCATAAGGCTTTACCAGCTTGGAGATTCTCTCTACCGATTCTTGCTTGGTGCTTTTAGTCTGTCCATCAAACACCCTGCCAAGAAATACTACGGTATCTTGAAAGAACGCACTTTTCTTGAAGTTGACTTTGAGTTGGGCAAGACTGAGGGCATGAAGAACTTTTGAAAGATGACTACGGTGTTCGTCCTTTGTCTTTGAGTAGATGATGATGTCGTCGATGTACACATTGCAAAATGTGCCCAGGTAAGGTTTCAGAATGTCCGTCATAATCTTCTGAAACCACGCAGGGGAGTTTTTCCAACCAAATGGTAGGCGGTTGTACTCAAACAAGTCAAATGGGGTTATGAACGCGGTGTACTTCTTCGTTTCTTCACTTAGTGGAATCTGCCAAAAGCCCTTGCAGAGATCTATTCGTGAAAACCAATGGCAACCACCGGTTTCGTCAATGATGTAGTCGATTCTCGGCATTGGATAAGGTATCAATTCAGTTTGACGATTGAGAGCCCGGTAGTCTGTGCAGAGGCGGAATGTCCCGTCTTCTTTAGGTGCAATAGTGATAGGAGAAGCAAATGGGGATACAGAAGGCCGGATGATACCTGCGTCTAACATTTCTTGCAACTCCTTTTTCAGCCACACCTTTTTATCTCTGGACATATTATAGGGGGTTCTACGAACCACTGTTTTATCTGCGAGCTCGAAAGGAACGACATGGGATTTCATTGCTGGAGGGTAGCTTCCTATGCATATAAGCTCTGGGTACTTAGTCTTGATGTCTTCGTGGTGAAAAATTAGCCTTGATACACTAGGTTCTTCACCAGGGTCTTCTGTTCTTATCGTGTCTTCGGCCATTACCTTGTCATCCCAATAGAGGTTCATCTTAAGTTTTTTCATGTCTGGACGGGACAAAAGAAAATCGTAGGTGACATTGGGAATGGCCAATACGTCACTGGTAATAGCATTTCCTTGAAATTCAATAGCCAGGGTTACCCATTCGCTATGCATGGTCACTGGCCCATCGTAGGCTTGGGCACGCAATGTTCTACCAGCGTGCAGACGACTGGCATCCACTCGAGTCTTGTTGATAATAGATACCGAAGCTCCACTGTCAACGAGAGCATTCACTTCAATGCCATCTACCTTAATGGGGGCGTACAATAAGCTTGACGACACCAAATATACTGTCTCACTGAAGCTCTTTTTCTGGGGCTTGTGATGCACGGTAGACAGATTATGTGGAAGTAGGTTGCCGTGAACTGCGGTAATTGGTTCTTCACCATCCTCACAGTCATGATTTACGCTTCCCAGAGATTTGTTTATGAAGCTGTGTTCACATTCAGTTGACGGCAACGACTCTAGATTGGAATCAAGTTGCTCTGTTCTACCATCTGGCTGTCTTCTCGATGTAATTCTTGGCACTGAGGTCTGTAGAAAGTTCAGAAGGTCATCAAACGTTCTTGGACCTTTGAGCTGGACATGACAACGGATCTCGATACACAACCCTTGCGTTATCAAAGCTACAACAGCAGAAGACGACAGCTTCGGTTCTGCAGAATACAACAGGCGACGCTTCTCAAGACAGTACTCAAGCAGAGAGCCACCTGTATAACTGAACCGCAGTGCCGCATCCCATCTTTCTACTGCGTTGCCTTCGAAAGCCCCTAAAAAGTTGCTTTTCGACAATTCCCAACATGTTGTTCCATAATCCATGAGTTGCACGTCATACCATTTTCTGGCTATACCGCCCAAATAGCGGCGCATATGCAAAATCTTTGTGTCGTAGGAGTGCCACAGATTCTTGTCACAGGCGTACTCGAAAAAACACAGCCAGTAGTGTGCATTTTGCGATTTTCCTTCAAAAACATCTGGTTCAACAATACTTCGTGCTGACTGCTCTCGACTAAGCGCTTGGACGAAAGTTCTCATTATTTCGATCTGTTGTATAATGTTCCTTTGCAGTTCCATAACACTCAAGTCTAGGCTCACCTTCCCGGCAGGCGTTTCCTCTTTGAGGGTGCCACGTCGTATGGGTTCCAGAACGAGTTCGCTCAGTGTCTGCAGTTGTAGATTCACTGTCACCGATCCTGTTTGCACGAGGGCTTGGCGGCTGATTGCAGTACCACGTTGATCAGCGCGGTAGAACTAACTTCAAGAGGAAGGTCCGTCGCTGGCTCACCGTGCACTTGGTATCGGGTGAACACAACAGACTCTGATGACGCCTGGTCGACGAAAAACGTCACCCGCATCGCTGGTCTTCGAAAACTGTCGGCTGCGCCAAAATGTAGCGTTCCTAACTAGAACGGCAACAGAAATGACATCATCTAAGTGAGACGGGTGTCGTCCGCCATTTTATTCCAACTTCTTCCTTTTCACTTCTCCCCTAGCACCTTCCTTCGTCTTCTTTCATGCGTCCAGCGCAGACCGCTTCAATATATATATATATATATATATATATATATATATATATATATATATATATATATATATATAATTCTCTCAATTAGTAACTCCTGTTTGTTGAATTTACCTGTTTTGCTTGTAACCACTCCCCTCTATAGTGCCCTAATGGCCCTGAGGGTATGCTAAATAAATAAATAAATAAATAAATAAATAAATAAATAAATAAATAAATAAATAAATAAATACTTGGTAACTGTGGATTCCATACGGATACCTAATTGTGTAGCAGGCGGTTTCTCAATTACCATTTGAACACTTAGATTTGATACACAAATATAGCCGCTACCGCTTCTCCAAAGCAATTTAGGTGTTCTTATTTATATTTCACGAGAGGCTCCTGCGATGGACAAGTCCTAATCGATGGACAAGTCCTAAACGTGCATCGAATAGTCGGATTAGCAATCATCTTGTCGCGAATGTTTGAACATCCACTGATAACGTCTTGCGAGCCTGTCGCCATGCAATCGTTGTCACTTTAGCCATGGTCGGAATTCTATCGAAACACACGTTGACTGCTTGCCTTACACAACCTTGGTCTTTCACCTGCTAACGCATTGCTTAGCCTCAAAAGATAAGGGATAACAGCGAAAAATTATATCATCTCTCGGATTATTCCACAGTTGAAAAAACATAGATAACCACATTCAGATCACCATAACCTATATAACCGTCGTCCATAATATGCATTAGCTTGCCGAGCAATAAGAAAGAGTTGGTAGAGTAACTCTATCGTTTCTCATAGTCAATGGAACGCTAAATACATGTTTTGCCGAAGGCTGTTTCAGTACGTAGCTCTAATTCAGACGAAAAAGAAAATATTCCGACACTGCTTCTTACTTAAAGCAGACCTGACGTGTGAAGTTCACTTCATGCTTTTGATATCTGAATTCGTTTGATATTTGACTTTTCATGCGTTAATCGTAAATCAAGTTTTCGTCCATACCATGAAATGACCGATAAGTGACCTTAAAGAATTGGGCGCTTCGTGGGCGTGAAATGAAATTGAAAAAAAAAACTTTTTTTCTTCGCATCATAAAGTTGACCTGTGAGCGACTTTAAGGAATCTAACGCGTTGAAAGCCTTCTATGCAAGGAAATAAAAAAAAAAACGCAGCGACGAAAGGATTGTGAATGGCAACTTACTTCTGGGAATGTTTGCATTCGGCGCCTAGAAAAACGTTTTAGGGTAACTATAGAAAATTGAAAAGAAATAGCTAGTAATACCACGCAACAGCAACTCATAAAATAAATTAGAAGCAAGCATTTATTCAAGTAATCAAGTTGCCATGAGGGAAGTGTTATATTTTTGATGCTTTTGCAGCTTCCTATGAAAGTTTTCCTCCTGATATTCTTCGCCATTCATACTTGTGCTTTAGTTTTTTTATGTAGGCAAGCTTCTTGTTCTTGCGAGAAACCACAATAACATGTGAAGGCATAACTTGCGTTTCAACCACCGCCATATCCTACAGCGTCGGTCAATCTGAAAGAAAAGGTAGCGCACATAATTAGTTTGGCGCTAAAAATGCATGCATTTGATGGGCACGTCTACGAGGCACCTTCCTTAACCATTATCTTCTCTTTCGTGAAATTATCTGACAATGTGTGTAGATCAATCACAACCCGCTTAGGGGGCCTACTGCGCGTTTTAACTATTTTGCCGTACTGGCAAGCCGTTATGTGCGAATGATGCTGGCTATAAATTCTGAAGGTGCTGGCTATATTAAAATTTTATAACGAGTAAATCGACGTGCGCTGTTATCTCGCTACGGTTTTCATTGAGTCATCTTTAGGCACGTATTGTAGTCACTGTATGCTACAGGCGCAATTCGGCGGCACACGTCTTCTCTTTTCTTGTCCACGTCAACACAGTGCTAGCACCTCAATTACAGCTTCTTCGTGTGGATGCAATCCCGTCAGTGACATGAATTCGCTTAGGTTTTCTTTTACGCCGCTCGCATATTTGCATGCGTCTTTCGTAAAGTTCCCGTAGAAACTATGCGTATTCAGCGTGAATTTTGTGCAATCTTTAAAGGAATTTCGCGTTGAACATGCTGTATAATTTGAGTACTAATGCTGTTAATGGGGAGTACTAATTTGAGAAATGCTGTTAACGGTGAAGCGTCAGAAGGGGTGCAGTTTTTTTAGATGTATGGCTCACATTGCTGCAAGGACCACCGGTGGGTATATGCATTAGTACATCCACCCGTAATTATCTCTTGCCAGCGGGAACACACCAGTCATTGATTGTGCAGATAGTGCTTCTCACTCATAAAGGCGGAACACGATTGTATTTCCTCCTCGGCTTTTGTTTTCTACCTTAAAAAATTTGCCACTGCATTAGTTTGTATTAATTTTGGATGGTTCTGCTTTAAAAAGAAGCGGTCGCTTCTGGTACCAGCCCAACCCAGCAGCTAGCGCCGTGACGGCGTGGAGGCGCATTATTATTCTCTGCCGGAATTTAGGAGGGGGCGACGATTGTACATGAAATAAAGATAAAGTTGGAGTGAATGACAGGTGGTACTTCTGACGGATAGTCTGTAGCACGAGGTCTTGAATTTGGGTGATTAGGTCACAAAGCTCGGCAAGACCACTCTAACATTCTAGCACAGGATGCAGTTGGAAGTGGTGAACGTGATATCGACTAGGGTATGGACACCATCAGAGATATCGCGGTAATAAGGAAAACGTCGGGTGCAATTCCTTCGTAACCACCTTCGGAGTAAAGGGTGTGTGTGCAGTACAACAGCCTTTTTGTGGCTTTGTTTGTGCAATAAAATACCGCTTTGGAAGGTTTTAACGGGGTGAATAACATTCAACGATAAGCGCTCTAGACAATAACGCATCTGACAGCATCTGAGAGTGACGCGGTGCCGCGCAGCTACGGACTGATAAGGCCCAGCCCTTGAAACAGAGGTCCACGGCTTGGATTGGAACGGCTTAGTTGACTTGGCATTTACAATCCTAATTTGAGTAAAAGAAGCAGTAGCAAGGGCTTTCTTATTCGCTCTCGCTTTGCGCAGCAGCCGATGCGCAACAGCCTGTAACATGCGCCAGGAGAGCTGTAGCTGACTGAAGCATAGTAGCTAATCAATCAAGTATGTTATAGAAGATAATGGTTAGGAATCAAGACGTAGAGACCACTAGGAAAGAATATAAAATTCGACGAAAAATATCTTTGTCACAACATTGTTTGTCTGAGCACATTGGTTGCACATAGCACAAATGGTTTGTAGAAGAACGTACTGACACGAACACGCACGTCTTTCTGGAAAACGAACGTTCATTTTTCTATTGCCAAACGTTTTATAGCAAGAAACAGCAAATACTTCTTTCTTTCTTAAATATCGTTTTTCGGGAAGTAGCCCTTGTCGCGCATGAGTGATGGTCCCTTCCTGTTATTGTTATTTAATATTCTATCATTACAGCTATTATCATTACGTACATCATTTTACTTGTTCAAAAAGTGACGTAATGTTTCACTTACAAGTATCTACTATTAGTTTCACGCATTTCCCAAACTTCTCTATAAACAAGGCAGCAGGAACGGTGCTTCATTTAACGGTACTCAAGAAAGGATGCACTTATAGCGCACTCATTTGTTCTTTGTGCTACCCTCAATCTTTCAAACGAAACGATACTGTAGGTGATCGTTGCGTTTGCCACGGAAACTATCGCTCAACGTATTATTTTGGCACTGGTTCTCAGGACAACGTAAAGCTAACATGCATTGTCAAGAACGGCCAGCTGCAGTGCAAGTTTTGCCGGCCGGTTGCTACAGTGGCCGCAACTTTCCTGGAGCGCCGCCGCTAACCTCTAGCCACGTCGTGACTAAGCCGACTTTGTGTCGGGAACAATACGCGCGTCCTCCACTCTCCGTCGCTTCAGCTAGGATGCGTTTGACGGAGCATGCTTTGTGCTGAAACCGCCACCGTTACGCTCTAGCCTCGTCACCGTTGTGACTGAATTAGTTCGGCGGGCCAACTATTGCTACCGAACCCACCAACGCGGACCTTATCTGCTATGATTGAAGGAGTTGCCGCGGGAACGTCGTCGAGACCTCTTCCCACGCGCCGACCAAGACGCAAGGCAATGGCTACCCGGATGCGCTGCGAGGGTCAGCTGCGAGTTCTGCGAAATTCGTGTGGTGTCGGTTTCGGACCGTGAACCTGTTTGTGTGTGCGTGTGTGTGTGCAAACCGTCCCGCGGAGAGGCGGCTAGTTTACGATGACTAAACGAACGTTCGCGTCACCTTGTATCGGGGGAGGACCGAGTGTTTAAAAACTGCTGTTATGCGGATGCTGGACACACTTTCTTACGCAGTCATGTTAGACTGAGACACTCTCTCAAGCAGTCGTGTTAGACTGACACACTTTCTCTCGCAGTCATGCTAGACTGATGAACTCCATGTAAATACTGTAAATAAACCAATATTCTTCGTTCTCGATGAGAAGCAGCACTTCCCTTCATCAAAGTCCTCAGCGTGGATAAGTTGGACGACGGCATCGGCCAGCTACCTTCGAATTCGTGCCATACTCCAATCTTGACAACGGATCACGAGCGATGGGATTGAGCACCCAATCCTGACAACTGGCTTACAACGGTGGGATTGACTTTGTGACGTGGTGCTGTGTCTGCGGTGAGTGCTTGGTTCTTGCTTTGACTCTATAGGCTTCATTTTGCGGTTGTTCTGTTTAGAACAGTAGGGAAGCTAGATTGTTGAGTGTTAGCTAGGTTTTGTTTTACTAGCTAGATTTAGCGAGCAGGATCAAGGTAGTAAACCAACAATCATGGAGTTAAGGACACTGCTGAGAGACGACTTGTTGAGTTGGTGAGGAACTGGGCCTGGATGTACGCAAGGAAATGCTAAAATCTGAAAAATTGCAGCTAATTTCCGAACAGGCCAGTGAGGAAGAAATTGAAATGTGGTTTGAACTTCCTAAATAGAGAGAAGAACGAGAGAGAAAAGAACAAGAGAGAGAGGAACCCGATAAAGATCGCAAGTTAAGAAAGATGCAATTTGAACTTGAAAGCAAACGTTTGGGGTTGTCTCAAGGAAGTGAAGGGGCTCTGGGACGATCAAGTGAGGCAGAATCATAACGCATGGAGAGGCTATAAAGCCATTTGTGGTCGGGACCGACATAGGCTTGTTTCTAAGCAATTTTGAAAGGACTTGCGAGAAGATGAACTTCGGTCCGAGTACATGGCCACAGCGGTTGCTGTCGATGTTGCCGCGTGAGTCTGCAGAGGTAATCGCCAGACTGAGTGCACAGGATGCATATAATGCAAAAGTAAAGGCTAGCCTCCTGAAGTATTACCGCCTTTCAGCCGAAGCTTTTCGGCAATGGTTTAGGAGCACAGGCAAAAAAGATAGCGAGGGGTATCCGGAGTTTGCATATGGCCTAAAAGCCAACCTAGTCGAGTGGCTAAAAAGCGCGGAAGCGTACGACAGCAGAGACATGATCATTGAATGCATGTGTCTAGAGCAGTTTTACAGAAGCATCTCCCAAGCTGTGAAACAGTGGGTGCAAGACAGAGGGAATGTAAACACTGTGGAAAGGGCGGCTGAATTGGCCGAAGAGTGCACAACGCGTAGAAAGTTGAACGCCGTGGACGGAAATTGGGATGGTCGAAATGGACCGCGGAAACCATTTCCGTTCAAAGGGGTGCGCAGACTATACGATCAGAGCCTGTAGACGTGGAGGAAAAGCCCGCAGAAAAGAGAGAGGAGAAACGTAACGAGGAAACCACACAAAAGGAACAGAAAAGAAAATTCGAATCTGTTAGGCCGGTCCGCTGTTATAAATGCCACAAACTGGGACATATAGCTATAAACTGCCGGAAGCCCAGTGTAGTTTTTCCCTACTTAGAGGAAAAAGACGAGAATATGGAACTTTCGTGCCCATATCTTCACGACCTGCAAGTTAATGGCAAACCATACCGAGTGCTAAGAGACAGTGCCGCTACGATGGATATTGTCCATCTGTCTTACGTGACGGTAGATGACTTCACCGGAGAAGTAGCATGGATCAAACAGGTTGTAGAAGAACACAGCATGTGTCTGCCCATGGCCAAAGTCAAAATCAGTGGGCAATTCGGGGAGCTAGAGACTGAGGCTGCAGTTTCCAAAATTTTATCACTGTAGTACCCTTACGTCTTTTCGAATCGTTCGAATCAGCTACTGCATGACAAAGGGATTAAACTGGGAGAGGGTATATTACAGGCATTGACGCGAGGCAAAGCTCGTAAAATCGCGTCGCTTTCGGCTGGAAATGCACGAGCTGCTCCAGCGGAAGCAGAAAAAGGGATAACTTCAATAATCGAATCCGAGCTAGGCCCGAGGGACAAAAAACAGTTGAGGAGAGCCTGCCAGATGACCAGCTCAATGAGAGCGTATCACTAGAGTGTCAAAGTTCAAGCCTGCAGGAAGAGCAAGCTGACGCACTCACAAGCGAGACAGGGTCGTTATTATCACCGGCCTCAAAAAACTTTGATCAGCTCTTACGTGTGGATAGAGAGTCATTGGCAGCCGAGCAAAAGAATCATGAGAGCTTAGCTAAACTACATCACACAGCCAAAGAGGGCATTGCTAGGCGCAACGTGACGATACGTGAGAGCGGAGGATTGTTTCATCGGCACTACCGAGATCGAAAGGGTAGGATTTTAGATCAGTTAGTCGTACCTACGAATTATAGGGAGGACTTTTTGAGTCTCTGAATGGAAATGGGTGGTCCGGCCACCTAGGCATAAACAAATCGAAAGAAAGATTGCTTACGGAATACTACTGGCCCGGCTGTTTCAAAGACGTAGAAAACTTTGTAAGATCATGCGACGCCTACCAGCGCTCTGGTAAACCAGGAGAGACATTGGAAGCTCCACTGAGGGTAGTGCCCTTAATAACAGAGCCTTTCAGACGACTTGTAATAGACATGGTAGGGCCTCTTCCAAAAACAAAATCGGGCTACAGGTGCTTGTTTACCATGCTCGGTTGGGCTACAAAGTTTCCAGAATCAATCCCTCTTAAAGAGCTCAGCTCCAACGCAGTAGTAGACACGCTTTTGACAGTGTTTGCACGAGTTGGGTTTCCGGCCGAAATTCAGGCAGATCAAGGGTCAGTATTCACGAGCGCACTGACTTCCACATTCTTGCAAAAGTTCGGAGAAAAGTTAATACAGAGTTCTGTCTATCACCCTCAGTCAAACAGTGTAGAGAGGTGGCATTCAGTGCTTAAGCGAGTTTTGCGTGCGCTCTGTTACGAGCACAAGGAGGACTGGGAGAACTGTCTGCCGGCAACTTTGTTTGCTTTGCGAACGGCTCCACATGAAGGGACAGGGTTCTCGCCAGCACAACTAGTGTATGGGAGGACACTCCGTTCTCCACTGAGAATGTTAAGAGAGATGTGGGAGGAAAAAGGAGAGAGTCAAACAGTGCTTGAATACGTGCTAAATCTGCTGGAACGGCTAAGCGCAACCCAAGAACTAGTCGAAAGGAACATGGGAGTAGCTCAAAAGAACGCCAAGTTCTATTACGACAAGAACGCGAGGGTTCGTGCGTTTAACGCCGAAGACCAGGTAATGATCCTCAAACCTTGAAGAAAGAACAAACTTGAAGTTCACTGGGACGGGCCCGTTAAAGTTTTCACAAACTTTCAGATACTAACTATGCTCTGAATATGCCCGTTCGCAGGAAGGAGGTGAGGTTATATCACTGCAATTTGATGAAGCCGTATATAGAGCGGAGTGGAGTCGTTAACTATACCACCAAAGAGCAGGATGGCACTAGTACCAAGGAGTATAGGGCGACCTCCAACTCTCTTTATGGGCCTCCTGCGCATAATATTAGTCTCGAATGTGGCTCGACAGGCTTTTTCGTGGACAGTTCATTCGCCGCCAGGATATCTAAGCTGGTCGGCAAGGTCGCCGAACATGACACGGAGCAAATACAAAGGAGCAAGTACTATGCTGCTTCAAACGGTGACCTGTTTGAGCATGTGCTGTAAGCTGCAGTGGAATGTATGCGTTTTACACTGGTGTTAAACGTGGTTGTTTAACACACCTTCATGACGTACCCCTTTCCTTACATCAAGAGAAATTGCGACAAAGATAGAAATAGGTGAAAAACCGCTATGTTCTGCATCTTTTCCGGACTTAAAGAGAAAGAAAGGGCAAACGGCTAAACCAGTTGCACCTTTAGATGTTGCCATATGGGTGGCCGAGACGTCTTACGTGCTTTTGGTTTATATTTTATTACAATAAACTCCTTAGTAGCTCTTTTTTCTTCTTCCGAGAGCTGCCCTACTTTCTCTTATCGCGCTCTTTTGCGAACAATTTTCCAAACATTGGGTAGATTTCTTATGTAGCTTTCTTTCATGATACGCGAAGTTTAAAGCTATCCCGAGTGCCTGTTGACCGAGCGCGACATTCATGATCGAGTCGTCCTTCATGATGAATCCTTCTGCGATGCGGCGGTAAACGAATGCAGCCGTGTGTGTTTCAATGGTTGCTTGGAGGCGCTTCATTAGCGACGGGCAAGGGCGCATCTTTTTCATATTTCGCGCATTTCGCAGGCTTTGTTTTTTTATTGGAAAAAAATTAGACGCACTTCAGCATGAAGTAAATTCTTGATTCAGAGGTTATTTCAGGTTCCCTACAACTTTGTAAATGAAATGGTTGAGATTCAAGCAATATTATTATAAATTTCACTAATTTAAAGCAAATTATTATTAAATACTTCGTGATTAAAAAAATACTGGCTATAAGTACACACGACTGCGGATACTCTGCAATCGGTACAATTTCTCTAGAGCTCTTGTTTTTTTTATCTTTGTCTTTAAGTTGACTGAGAGACATGGTTTAAACTACATAAAAATGGGAGGTAGTACCATTTGCTTAAAATAATAACTGTGTCGACAATACTGCCATCTGCGTATATGCGCAAAAAAACTATGCAACTTCCACAGCGCTTCTCGCTGAATGTTATTCACCCTGTTAAAACCTTCGGAAGTGGTATCTTTTTCCGCTAACCAAGCCATAAAGAAGGTTCTTGTGGTTCATATACACCCTTTCCTCCGAAGGTGGTTACGAAGAAATTGCACTCCATGTTTCCCTTATTCCAGCGATATCTCTTATTGTGTCCATACCCTAGTCGATTTCACATTCAACACTTGCAACCGCATCCGGTGTAGAATATCAAAGTGGTCTTGCCAAGGACGATGAGCTAATCACCAGAATTCAAGACCTCGTGCTACAGACTATCCGTCAGAAGTACCACCTCTTATGGACTCCAACGTTTTCTTTATTTCTTGTACAATCGTGTTCCCCTCCTACATTTCGGTAGACAAGAATGATGTGCCTCGACGCCGTCACGGCATTAGCTGCTGGGATAGGATGGTGTCAGACTCGATAGCTTCTTTATCAAGCAGCACCATCCTAAATTATTACAAACAAAACCAGTGGTAAAATTTGTAATGCAAAAAAGAAAAGCCGAGGAAGAAGTACAATGGTTTCCCCCTTTAAGGGTCAGGAGCACTATCTGCACAATGGGTGACTGATGTGTTCCTACTGGCAGGAGGTAAATACGGGTGCATATCCTAATGCATACACCAACCAGTAGTCCACACAGCAGTGTAAGCCTTCCATCTCAAAAGATTACGCCAATTCTTATGTTTCACCATCAACATTTTTTTGAAACATTCCACGGGTACTCAAGTTATTCAACAAGTTTACCACGAAATTCCTTTAAAAATTGCACAGAATTTATTCCGAATGCTAATTGCTTCTACGGAAATTCTACGAAAGACGCATGCAATTATGCGAGGGGCGTATGGAACCTGGCCGTAGCGATATGCGGATGAAGAGCTATGATTGACTCACGATTAGCAGCTAATGCACATTCTATCACTAAGAAGACAAGTGTAGAGACGCAATATGTGGAAAGTGAATCAACGCATAGGAAAAAAAGCCAAAGCAAACTCATATCACTACCGAGGATGTCATAGAGAAGAAGAAGCGGTAATTGAGGTCCTAGCACTGTATTGACATGGACAAGAAAGAATGGAAGTGTGCCGCAGAATTGCGCCTGTAGCATACAGTGACTACAATACGGGCCTAAAGATTACTCAACCTCAACAGTAGTGAGAGAACAGCCTACGTCTACTTACTTGTTCTAAAACATTAAGTTACCAAGCGCCTTTCGAATTTATTGCCTACATCATTAGCATATAAGGCCTTGTCAGTGCCGCGAAACATTGGAAAGGCGCAGTAGGGCCCAGTAAGTGGGTTGCGATGGAAGTAAAAACATTGTCAGATAATTTCACTAAAAAAAGATAATGGTGCAGGAAGGTGCTTCGTTGCAGGGCACCATCAGATGAATGCATTTTAGCGCTAAACGAATTATGTGCTCTACCGTCTCTTTCAGCATCACAGGCGCTCTAAGATATTGTGATGTTGAAACGCAAGTTATGCGTCAGAAGTGTATTGCGGTTTCTCGCAAGAACAAAAAGCTTGTCTACATAAAAAAACTAAACCACAAGTACGAATGGCAAAAAACGTCCGAAGGAAAACCTTCAAAGGCAGCTGTAAAAGCATCAGAAAATACAACACTTAGGTCATGGCAACTTGATTACTTGAATAAATGCTTACTTCTGGTTTACTTATATCAGTTACAGTTGCATGTTATCTAGCTATTTCCTTTCCATGTTCTGCAGTTCACATAAAACCTTTTTTTGTTATACGAATCCAAATATTCCCAGCGGTAAGTTGCCATTCAGAAATCTTTCGTCGTTTCGATTTCTTGATTTCCCCGCATGGAAGACTTACAACGTGGCAGATTTCTTAAAGGCGCTCTCAGGTCATGTTTATGGGGTGAAAAAATTTTTGTTTTGTATAAATTCATTCGATGCTCACGACGGTTCCAATGCCTTAAAGTCACTTAAAGGTCATTTCAGGGTGTACCAAAAACATTATTTACGACTGGCACATGACAACTCAAATGTCAAGTTCACTCAGATGTCAAAAGCATGAAGCGAACTTGAAATGTGAGGTCTCCTTTAGGTAAGAAGCAGTGTAGGAATATTTTCTTTTTCGTCTGAATAAGACATCAGTCATGAAATGCGCTTCAGCAAAACATGTGTTTAGCGTTCCAATCACTCTGAGAAATGGTAGCGTTACTATACCAACTAAAGAAGCTGCCTGGCTTGAAGCTGCATTTGCTTGCCAAGCACTCATAGTGCTTGGCAAGCCAATGCATATTATGAGTGACGGTTATTTAGGTTATGGTGAGCTGAATGTGGTTATCTATGTTTTTGAACTCTGGATTGGTCCAAGAGAGGATATAATTTTCCGCTGTTATCCGTTATTTTTTGGGGCTAAGCAATGCGTTAACAGGCAGCGTAACAATGTTATGTAAGGCAAGTGGTATATACGTGTTGCGATAGAAGTGCGACGATCGACTAAAGTGACAACTATGGTATGGCGAAAAATCCGTCAGACTTTATCTGGGAATGTTCAAATATTGGTGGCAACATTATTAATAACCTGGCCACTCGATGCATGTTTAAGACTTCTCCTTCGATGGTGGCAAATAAAGGTGAAAGTAAGAGAAAAACCGAGCGAGATGTCATCTGGCTCTAGCTGTTTTATCAACGCACGGTGCCTCTCGTGCAATATGATTAAGGACACCTAAATTGCTTTAGAGAAGCGGTAGGGGTGCTATATTCTTGTGTCGAATATAAACGTTCAAATAGTGATTGAGAAAGCCACTTGTTAAACAATCAGGTGCCCGTATCTCATCCACAGTTGCTCAGCAATCGTTTCTTCCGTATATTTGAGTGTTTTTACACGTTGCTCAAGACGATAGATTTGTCTATGCTATGTGGTCTATGTACCACGAATGATGGCATACCCATTTCTAAGAAAAAGAAACCATAGAAAAACCGTTTGACAAGGAACAATATCGAGTGCGGTGCAATGCCCACAGCTCCAACATAGCGGTAGCCACTACGAGAAATGGAGTGGGGAGCATGGGCTCATCCCACAGGATGGGTGATGAGGCTAGCTGTACGTTCTTCTCGGAAAGTGTAGTAATCTGTTGAGGTGGAGCTTGCGTTGGAAATACAGCCATATCCTACAACGTCTCTCAAATTGAAAGAGGCAAACTGGAAGAGTTAGAAGAAGTAAGATGTTGTAAGTTGTTCTGTCGCTACGCTTTACGCCGAGTCATTTACTGAGTCATATGTACTATTTTTCGTGGCTCCTTTCTGTAATGCCTTCGGGTGTTAAATGAACTAGAATTAATTAAATATTTAAATATTTTAAATGAAGTATCACAAGTAAAACATTAGGAATGCCTCGCAACAGGAAGAAGTCGATATATCAATTTATTTATGTATGTGTTTATTTGGGCAACACAAATACAAAGTTTGCTCGCAAGGTAAGGCAAAGCAGGGCGTAATCCTCGGACTAAGTCCTTTACCTCGCTGGAATAGTAGAACTAGCAGTTTACTAATGAAACTAAATACAACTAAATCAGAAAACATCAAAACTATTTACAACAACATTTTAAACACATTGAAATGTATCAACTGTTTGCAAAATAGCAAGTAACTAAATAAATACAGCACAGCAAAAATAAGAACTTTCTGGTACTGACAAAGGTTATACATTCAGAATATAACACTTATGACATCACTGTTGACATCAAACAATTTAAAACTCCATTAGCATTCGTTAAACATACTGTGATCCGAAAATGGCATGTTTTGTATTGCATGTATAAATTTGTCATCTCTTCTACAATTTATAGCTTCGTCAACAATGTTAGGGTACCAATCACATAAACACATACTTTCATATTCGATTGTTTGTCTGCCATATTTTTTACCTTTGTTTCGTTAATACTATTGAAGTGAGACGTAGACTGTATACTGTGTCTCTACTAAGGTAACAATTTGGAAATAGTTGAGTGTTGCTGGACATCTCTTTAAATATCCGTATGAGGATCTTTGTTTTGTAAGAGTATCTAATATTAGGAACTTTGTAGCACATCATTGATATAGAAGATTCTATGTATTGTTTCGAGAAGTTCAGCCGTCAAACAGCTCGCCGTTGCAGTGCTGCTATTTTTTCCACACCTGTTTTATTACCATTTACCCATACTAAGTGGCACTAGCTAAGAATCGAGTGCACAAACGCATAGTATAGTTGCCTGAGAAGCCTGACAGGCACAAAGCATCCCATGCGTTGTAGGAAGCAAAAAAATTGTGCAACCTTAATGCGTACCTTATTTATGTGCTCTTTCTAGCTTAGGTTTTTATTAAATGTAACACCAAGAAATGAATGGCTTGAGACATGAAGTTGCGATCCACAATAAAAAGTTTGATGTCGTAATCCATTAGCTTATTCTTGGAATAAAAAACTGTATACTTCGCTTTTTGTTGCATTAAGACATGTTTATTTAGATAAAGCCTCTCGCTAAGTTCTTGTAATCATTGAGTTGCGGTAACTTCTAGTTCGTGAAGGTCTACTCCGGAAAAAAAGACATTGCTGTCATCAGCGTATAGCATGATTTCAGCCGTCAGTGGAACGTTTGTTCGCTCATTTGTGTAAATAATAAATAATAACGGTTCTGAAATGGAGCCTTATAGTACCCCATATTTAATTATGCTGTTTTCAGAGCTGTGCCCTTTCAAGGAAGTATACTGAAATTTAGATTCAAGGTAGGTATGGATATGTTGTAATTCTAATGCTCGAATACCTTATACTTGGAGTTCCTCTAGTAATATAATATGTTTTATGCTATTGAAAGCCTTGAGAAAGTCTAATTATATGCCAATTGTAAATTTTTTTTCTTGGATGTTATTTATTATTGTATCTCATGCTTTGAATAATGCCATTTCGGTTTATTTATTTCTCTGAAAACCATATTGCTTATCCGAGATAACACCTCTATCAAGCAACAATATATTTAGACGCCTATATATAATACGTTCAGCCATTTTGGAAAATACCGGCAATACCGGAATTGGTCTATAATTATTCAAGTAATTGTGCTTCCCAACCTTAAAAATTACAGCGACACGAGCTATCTTCATTTTTTAGGAAAAATTCCACTGGATAATATACTTTTACAAATGTGTACAATCGGGCCCCAGATTATGTGAGCAACGTATGTGAACAACAGACGCGCAATTTTATTGCCATCCTGGCCAGCGGCTGATTTGTTACTCAAGGAATTGAGAACAGAAAAGAATCTCACTTTCAGACGCAGGCGTAAGAAATATAGAATATTTCTGGAATATATGGAACTTGGAATATTACGTTCAGGGCAAAAAGCAGATCTAGAAGTTTAAGCACCGGCATTAACAAAATGATTATTAAATGAATTAGCTGCATCGTTACCGCAGTAATTGTATCCATTTACAACGATTTCGTGCCGCGCACTCGGAAAAGAGGATCCTATTAGCTTGCGGTATATGTTCCACTTTCTATGACCATCAATCATAGAGGCTTCAAATTAATGCGCTTGATATTGCAATCTAGCTTTCTTAAAATCAGTGATCAGAATGTTTCTAATTTTTTTAAGCTGTCTAAGCATTTCAGGGTCGCGAGACTTTAAGAAGATATTGAATAATTTGTCTTTGTGTTGAATGCGTTTGTATTGTATAGTCGCTGATTTACCTATTCCTTTCTAGCTTTCTTATGCTTGACCACAGCGACAGAAGGAAACTCTACATTGTATATTTGTTTCCCTTTGGACGCACATGCATCGTAAGATGCTGTAGGATTTTCTTCAGCACAAACCTGAGACCAATTTACACTGGAAAGTAAAGTTTGATATACCCGTTTAGTGTGATCATATAGGACCCGCTTGGAGTCACGTTTACAATCTGAGTGGACGCGAAATCGCAATGCGGCAAAAAACGGCAGATGATCACTCATGTCCGAACGGAGCACTCCAGAATATGTCAAATCTTTTACGATAGAAGCAAAACATAAATCAATCAATGTTTTTGAGTTGAAAGTTATCCGCATAGGAAGTTCAAAAAGGTTTCCTCTGCCATTTGCTGGCATAGCTTCAATAAGTTGGATCCTGTCATTTAGGTTTTGAAAATAAGTCAACGTTGTAGTCACCAACAATTAGCGAGTGTAATTTCTTCGTGCTAGCAAGTTCAAAACGGAATCCATATAATGAAGCAGCTTCGTTAGAGCGACTCGAGGTGGACGGTAGACAGCAACAACCATAATATTTTGAGAAACTTCTGCAACACTTTCAAATTCATCAGTCGCACGTGTAAATTCGCAACACTTTCAAAATCATCAGTCAAACGTGTAAATTCAGCATAGCTTTCGCAAAAGTGACTTGGGTATGCCATCATTCTTGGTACATAGACCACATAGCACAGACATATCTATCGTCTTGAGCAACGTGTAGAAAACACTCAAATATACGGAAGAACCGATTGTTGAGCAACTGTGGATTCGATACGGGCACCTAATTGTGAAAAGGGTGGCTTTCTCAATCACTATTTGAACGCTTATATTCGATACACGAATATAGCACCCCTACAGCTTCTCTAAAGCAATTTAGGTGTTCTTATTCATATTGCACGAGAGGCTCGGTGCGGAGATAAACCAGCTAGAGCCAGATGACATCTCGCTCCGTTTTTCTCTTGCTTTCACCTTTATTTGCCACCGTCGAAGGAGAAGTGCTAAACATGCATCGAGTGGCCAGGTTATTAATAACGTTGGCGCCAATGTTTGAACATGCCCTGATAACGTCTGACGAATTTTTCGCCATACAATTGTTGTCACTTTAGTCGATTGTCGTACTTCTATCGCAACACGCACATACCGCTTGCCCCACGCAGCATTGTTATTCTGCCTGTTAACGCATTGCTTAGCCCCAGAAATAAGGAATAACAGCGAAAAATTATATCCTCTCTTGGAACAATCCTGAGTTCAAAAACATAGATAACCACATTCAGCTCACCATAACCTATATAACCGTCACTTGTAAAATGCATTGGCTTGCCAAGCGGACATCACCTATGCCTATGCCTATCGCCATGCCTATCGCGGACATCATCAGTCCCTTTCCGCGTAAGTATGAGGCTCGGAGCAGGAGCTATGGCGCTTGAAAGTAACCTGGGGCCTGACGAACCAACCGACTGAGCTATCTTTCCGGGCAACATCCAAGGATCACGAGTTCAAATCACCTGTCATGTTCCTTTTTTCTTCTCCCCTTTTTTTCTTTTTTCTTTCTTTGTAATGTCTTTTCCTTTATTTTATCACTGTACGGGTACCCTCCTAAAAATTATATACATCCTCAATTAGGTATGGCGACACATGAGCAGGTCATAAATTCCAGGTGCTCTATCCGAGTGCCATCCGCGCGGTATAACCGAGCTCAGATTGGTCAACCTTGCCTGATCAAATAGGGCACCACTGTAGGTTAAATGAGGCGTAGAACTCCTGCGGGACCTGCCGTGGTTGCTCAGTGGCTATGGTGTTAGACTGCTGAGCACGAGGTCGCGGGATCGGATCCCGACCACGGCGGCCGCATTTCGATGGGGGCGAAATGCGAAAACACCCGTGTACTTAGAATTAGGTGCACGTTAAAGAACCCCAGGTGGTCGAAATTTCCGGAGTCCTCCACTACGGCATGCCTCATAATCAGAAAGTGGTTTTGCCACGATAAAAACCCATTATTTAATTTTTTTGATTTAACTCCTGCGGGGATGGTAGAGTATCCGTCTCCGGTGCAAGAGGATCGTGGTTCAAACCCCGGTGCCGCGCAATTCTCCACCGGAAAATACAAAAAAAAGAACCGTGTGTTGAGAAAATTGCACAAACAGGCCTGGAGTGCGGCCTGATCCCGGTGACCAGAACCGGTAACGCACTCTCTCACCAGAGCAGGATTGGCCACCCTGGTGCAGTACTTGGCCACAACCTCCTATATGAATACAACAATCAAACCCCGGCCCTCAGTCCCCAGCAGCCGCGAAGCAACTGACCATGGCGGCGGTCAGGTCTGTGACGCTGCAGAGGGTGCTAAGAATACCTGGCTCCGGACAGGCCGCCATTGGAATCTTAATCTGGCAACGTTTAACGTTAGAACGTTATCTAGTGAGGCGAGTTTAGCAGTGTTATTGGAGGAATTAGAGGGTAGTAAATGGGAGAGAATAGGGCTCACTGAGGTTAGGAGGAGAAAAGAAGCATATACAGTGCTAAAAAGCGGGCACGTACTGTGCTACCGGGGCTTAGCGGAGAGACGAGAACTAGGAGTCGGATTCCCCATTAATAAGGAAGTAGCTGGTAACATACAGGCATTCTATAGCATTAACGAGAGGGTGGCAGGTCTTGTTGTGAAACTTAATAAGAGGTACAAATTGAAGGTGGTACAAGTCTATGCCCCTACATGCAGTCATGATGAACAGGAAGTCGAAAGCTTTTATGAAGACGTGGAATCGGCGATGGGTAAAGTCGAAACAAAATACACTATACTGATGGGCGACTTCAATGCCAGGGTAGGCAAGAAGCAGGCTGGAGACAAGTCAGTGGGGGAATATGGCATAGGCTCTAGGAATAGCAGAGGAGATTTATTAGTAGAGTTTGCAGAACAGAATAATATGCGGATAATGAATACCTTTTTCCGCAAGCGGGTTAGTCGAAAGTGGACGTGGAGGAGCCCGAATGGTGAGACTAGAAATGAAATCGACTTCATACTCTGTGCGAACCCTGGCATCATACAAGATGTAGACGTGCTCGGCAAGGTATGCTGCAGTGACCATAGTATGGGAAGAACTCGAATTAGCCTAGACTTGAGGAGGGAACGGAAGAAACTGGTACACGAGAAGACAATCAATGAGTTAGCGGTAAGAGGGAAACTAGAGGAATTCCGGATCAAGCTACAGAACAGGTATTCGGCTTTAACTCAGGAAGAGGACCTTAGTGTTGAAGCAATGAACGACAATCTCATGGGCATCATTAAGGAGTGCGCCATAGAAGTCGGTGGTAACGCCGTTAGACAGGAAACCAGTAAGCTATTGCAGGAGAGGAAAGATCTGATCAAGAAACGCCAATGTATAAAAGCCTCTAACTCTACAGCTAGAATAGAACTGGCAGAGTTTTCGAAGTTAATCAACAAGCGTAAGACAGCTGACATAAGGAAGTACAATATGGATAGAATTGAACAGGCTCTCAGGAACGGAGGGAGCCTAAAACAGTGAAGAAGAAACTAGGAATAGGTAAGAATCAGATGTGTGCGTTGAGAGACAAAGCCGGCAATATCGTTACTAATATGGATGAGAGAGTTCAAGTGGTTGAGGAGTTCTACAGAGATTTATATAGTACCAGTGGCACCCACGACGATCGTGGAAGAGAGAATAGCCAAGAGGAATTCAAAATCCCACATGTAACGCCAGAAGTGAAGAAAGCCTTAGGAGCTATGCAAAGGGGGAAGGCAGCTGGGGAGGATCAGGTAACAGCAGATTTGTTGAAGGATGGTGGTCAGATTGTTCTAGAGAAACTGGCCACCCTGTATACGCAGTGCCTCATAACCTCGAGCATACCGGAATCTTGGAAGAACGCTAACATAATCCTAATCCATAAGAAAGGGACGCCAAAGACTTGAAAAATTATAGACCGATCAGCTTACTGTCCGTCGCCTACAAAGTATTTACTAAGGTAATCGCAAATAGAATCAGGAACACCTTAGACTTCTGTCAAGCAAAGGACCAGGCAGGATTCCGTAAAGGCTACTCAACAATAGACCATATTCACACTATCAATCAAGTGATAGAGAAATGTGCAGAATATAACCAACCCTTATATATAGTTTTCATTGATTACGAGAAAGCGTTTGATACAGTCGAAACCTCAGCAGTCATGAAGGCATTATGGAATCAGGGTGTAGATGAGCCATATGTAAAAATACTGGAAGATATATATAGCGGCTCCACAGGCACCGTAGTCCTCCACAAACAAAGCAACAATATCCCAATGAAGAAAGGCGTCAGACAGGGAGATACAATCTCTCCAATGCTATTCACAGCATGTTTACAGGAGGTATTCAGAGACCTGGAGTGGGAAGAATGGGGGATAAAAGTTGTTGGAGAATACCTTAGCAACTTGCGATTCGCTGATGACATTGCCTTGCTTAGTAACTCAGGAGACCAATTGCAATGCATGCTCACTGACCTGAAGAGGCAAAGCAGAAGGGTGGGTCCGAAAATTAATCTGCAGAAAACTGAAGTAATGTTTAACAGTCTTGGAAGAGAACAGCAGTTTACGATAGGTAGGGAGGCACTGGAACTGGTAAGGGAATACATCTACTTAGGGCAGGTAGTGACCACGGATCCGGATCATGAGACTGAAATAACCAGAAGAATAAGAATGGGCTGGGGAGCGTTTGGCAGGCATTCTCAAATCATGAACAGCAGGTTGCCACTATCCCTAAAAAGGAAAGTGTATAACAGCTGTGTGTTACCAGTACTCACATATGGGGCAGAAACCTGGAGGCTTACGAAAAGGGTTCTGCTGAAATTGAGGACGACGCAACGAGCTATGGAAAGAAGAATGATCGGTGTAACGTTAAGGGATAAGAAAAGAGCAGATTGGGTGAGGCAACAAACGCGGGTAAATGACATCTTAGTTGAAATCAAGAAAAAGAAATGGGCATTGGCCGGACATGTAATGAGGAGGGAAGATAAACGATGGTCATTGAGGGTTACGGACTGGATTCCAAGGGAAGGGAAGCGTAGCAGGGGGCGGCAGAAAGTTAGGTGGGCGGATGGCATTAAGACGTTTGCAGGGACAAGATGGCCACAATTAGTACATGACCGTTGTAGTTGGAGAAGTATGGGAGAGGCCTTTGCCCTGCAGTGGGCGTAACTAGGCTGATGATGATGATGATGATGATGATGATGCCAAGCACTAAGATAGAGTTGGTATAGTAACTCTACCATATCTCATAGTGATCGGAACGCTAAACACATGTTTTGCTGAAATCCTTTTCATGACTGATATCTTATTCAGACGAAAAAGCAAATATTCCTACACTGCTTCTTACCTAAAGGAGACCTGACATTTCAAGTTCGCTTCATGCTTTTGACATCTTAGTGAACTTGACATTTTAGTTGCCATACGTCAGCCGTAAATGCTTTTTTTTCGACACCCTGAAATGACCAATAAGTGACTTTAGGGCGTTGGCCGCGTCGTGAGCGTCGAATGAAGTTATAAAAAACAAAAATTTTTTCACCCCATAAACATGACCTGAGAGCGACTTTAAGGAATCTACCACGTTGTAAGTTTTCCGTGCGAGGAAATCAAGCAATCGCAGTGACGAAAGACTTCTGAATGGCAACATACCTCTGGGAATATTTGCATTCGCAGAACAGAAGAACGTGTTATGTGAACTACGGAACATGGAAAGGAAATAGCTGGATAACATGCAACAGCAACTGATATAAGTAAACCAGAAGTAAGCCTTTATTCAAGTAATCAATTTGCCATGACCTAAGTGTTGTATTTTCTCATGCTTTTACAGCTGCCTTTGAAGGTTTTCCTACGGACATTTTTTGCCATTCGTACTTGTGGTTTAGTTTTTTTATGTAGACAAGCTTTTTGTTCTTGCGAGAAACCGCAATACTCTTCTGAGGCATAACTTGCATTTCAACATCACAATATCCTAGAGCGCCTGTGATGGTGAAAGAGACGGTGGAGCACATAATTAGTTTAGCGCTAAATTGCATTCATTTTATGGTGCCCTGCAACGAAGCACCTTCCTGCACCATTATCTTTTTTTAGTGAAATTATCTGACAATGTTTTTACTTCCATCGCAACCCACTTAGTGGGCCCTACTCCGCCTTTCGAATGTTTCGCGGCACTGACAAGGCGTTATATGCTAATGATGTAGGCTATGAATTCGAAAGGCGCTTGGTAACTTAAACTTTTAGAACAAGTAAATAGACGTAGGTTGTTCTCTCCCTACGGTTTAGGTTGAGTAATCTTTAGGCCCGTATTGTAGTCACTTTATGCTACAGGTGCAATTCTGCGGCACACTTCCATTCTTTCTTGTCCATGTCAATACAGTGCTAGGACCTCAATTACCGCTTCTTCGTGTGTATGACATCCTCGGCAGTGATATGAGGTTGCTTTGGTTTTTTTTTCCTATACATTGATTCACTCTCCACATATTGCTTCTCTACACTTGTCTGCTTAGTGATGGAATGTGCATCAGCTGCTAATCATGAGTCAATCATAGCTCTTCACCCGCATATCGCTACCGCAAGGTTCCACACGCCCCTCGCATATTTGCATGCGTCTTTCGTAGAATTTCCGTAGAAGCTATCAGCATTCCGAAAAAATTCTGCGCAATTTTTAAAGGAATATCGTGGTAAACATGTTGAATAATTTGAGTACCAGTGGAATGTTTCAAAAGAAATGTTAATGGTGAAACATCAGAATTGGCGTAATCTTTAGAGATGTAAGAATTACATTGCTGTAAGAACTACTGGTTGGTGTATGCATTAGGATATGCACCCGTAATTAGCTCCTGTCAGTAGGAACACATCAGTCACCCATTGTGCAGATAGTGCTCCTGACTCATAAAGGGGGAAAGCGATTGTACTTCTTCCTCGGCTTTTCTGTTCTGACTTACAAATTTTACCGCTGGTTTTGTTTGTAATAATTTAGGATGGTGCTGCTTCATTAAGAAGCTATCGAGTCTGGCGCCATCCTATCCCAGCAGCTAATGCCGTGACGGCGTCGAGGCACATCATTCTTGTCTACCGAAATGTAGGAGGGGAACACGATTGTACAAGAAATAAAGAAAAAGTTCGAGTGGATAAGAGGTGATACTTCTGACGGATAGTATGTAGCACGAGGTCTTGAATTCTGGTGATTAGCTCATCATCCTTGGCAAGACCACTCTGATATTCTACACCAGATGCGGTTACACGTGGTGAATGTGAAATCGACTAGGGCATGGACACAAAAGAGGTATCGCTGTAATAAGGGAAACATCGGGTGCAATTCTTTCGGAACCACCTTCGGGGTAAAGGGTGTGTATGCAGCACCACAACCTTTTTGTGGCTTGTTTAGCGCAATAAAATACCACTTTAGAAGGTTTTAACTGGGTGAATAACATTCAACGAGAAGCGCTGTGGAAGTTGCATAGCTTCTTGCGCATATACGCAGATGGCAGTATTGTCGACACATGTATTATTTTTAGCAAATGCTACTACTCCCATTTTTATGTTGGTTAAAGCATGTCTCTCAGTTAAATTAAAGACAAAGATAAAAGAAACCCATGAGCTCTAGAGAAATCGTACGGATTGCATAGTATCCGCAGTCGTGTGTACTTACAGCCAGTATTTTTTTTTTTCATCACGAAGTATTTAATAATAATTTGCTTTCACTTAGTTAATTTCCTAATGCTGATGGGTGCCTAGTTTTTTTTCTAATAAAAAAACAAAGCCTGCAATATGCGAGAAATATGAAATAGATGCGCCCTTGCGCGCCGCTACTGAAGCGCCTCCAAGCAACCATTGAAACACACACGGCTGCATTCGATTACCGCCGCATCGCAGAAGGCTTCGTCATGAAGGACGAGTCGATCATAAATGTCGCGCTCGGTCATCAGGCAGTCGGGATAGTTTTAAACTTCACGTATCATGAATGAAAGCTAGATAAGAAGTCTACCCAATGTTTGAAAAATTGTTCGCAAAAGAGCACGAAAACAGAAAGTAGGGCAGCTCTCGGAAGAAGAAAAAAGAACTACTATGGAGTTTATTTCAATAAAATATAAACCAAAAGCACTATAAGACGTCTCAGCCACCCATATGGCAACATCTAGAGGTGAAACTGGTTCAGCCATTTGCCCTTTCTTTCTCTTGAAGCCGTGAAAAGAGGCAGAACATAGCGGTTTTTCACCTATCTCTATCTTTGTCGCAATTTCTCTTGATGTAAGGAAAGGGGGACGTCATGAAGGTGTGTTAAAGAACCACGTTTAACACCAATGTCGAGCGCTTACATTCCACTGCAGCTTACAGCACATGCTCAAACAGGTCACCGCTTGAAGCGGCCCAGTACTTGCTCCTTTCCAACACTTGTGCTGTAGCACCTTTGACACTCGACGTTGGATTCCTGTGGTGGACTCTGCTTATTTTTGTAATTATGGTTTCCCGTGTGGTAGTTTCACTGCTATAGACGCGATCTTTCACGTAGCCCCACAAGAACCCTTTCAGCGGTGTCATTTCCGGTGACCTTCCCGGCCAGGGTAAAGATCCTTGCTGGGGAATCCAGTTAACTTTCTCAGCAATAGCGTTTACAAACGTCAACATGCGGAGTTCATTGATTGCTGGCTTACCTAACAACAGAGTGCGGACCTCATCTAAGACGTAGACATCCCGAGTAGTCGTATGGTCGCGGTAGATGAGCTCGAGTTGTGCAACTCCTGCGGCAGGGAGAAGTTTTCCGTCTAGAGTATGTCTCTAGAGAGGTGGAGCCGAGGGAAAAGGTCTGTCCTTGAATGTCTGGAATGCTTGCTTCTGGAGGACTGTTTCGTCGGCGCCAGTGTCAATTTTGAAATCTACTGGCTGACCTTGAACCAAGACCACTGCATCACATGCTCCAGCATATGACGTCTTGATTACTCCGTGGAATACTGCTCCTAAATTGACTTGCTGCGTTTCGACACAAACGAGGTGGCGCAACATGCATACGGAAGCGTAATGACCCGTTTTCCTGCAATTCCTGCATGCTTCCGAGCGTGCTGAGCACGGAATACGAGGGTGATATTCTTGACCACACCAACGGCATCGTTTCTGCCTGCTGTTTTTACCGGAGGATGAAGTTGGCTTGTTTGCTCCACTCAATAGCTGCCGCTTTTGTTTATTAGAAGTACGAGGGTGACGCTCTTCAGCGCACGAACGGCACGGTTTCTGCATGCTGTTTTTACCGCAAGATGAAGATGGCGAGTCTATCCAGCAGATAGACTGCTGGATAGCTGCTTATCTTTTATCGCAACTACGAGGCGGTCGCGCACGAACTCTTTTCGAAGAGCGCCGAACTCGCAATCTTTCGAAAGTCTGTGAAGCGGAGCAACGAAATCTTCGGCCGACTCACCGTCTTATTGCACTCTGGTGTTGAATCTGGCTAGTTGAAAGATTTCGTTGCGTCGCAAGATAAAGTATTTGTCCCACTGCTCCACGACTGCATCGAATTTCTTGGAGTTATCTTCAGAGAGAGCAAAAATGGCGTCGGCCTCGTAAATGGCGTCGGCATGGCCTCGGCTCGCTCGCCCATGATGTATAGTAGCGCATATATTTGATGCTTTTCGGGCTGAAAGCACAACCCTGAAGAGGTTCGAAAACGATCAAATTTTTGTTTCCTCTTCGGCCACTCGTCCGGCGACGAAGAGTTGAAGGCGTCCGGCGGTCGAATCACGAATGACGCCATGGCCTCGAACGTTAAGGGGTCGCGTTGCTTGAGTACCGAGATGTGCGTATAAGGAGCAGCTTACCGGCGTTTCGTTGCTGGCATCGTCCTTCGCACGGAAGATGACTAGGAACCGATGTCGTCGGCTAGAACCTGTTCTTCTGACACCATGCTGTAGCCAGGCAGGAAGAGCGAGACGGCCAGTCGAGGAGTCACGCACGCGTTTAATGGTTTCGGAGACGTGTTCATTCTCAAGGAGAAAAAGAAGAAGCACGCGCTGCCAGATCGCCGACCATGCGCAGTCACGGGGAACTATGTTTCCCTGCTTCCACTAGATGGCAGCATATACAACAGAAAGGTACACATAGAAATGGTCTCCACCAAGGGCACTTCCCCCTTTACGCAGTTCCAAGTCGATATGAGCTAACAAACTCGTGCACCACTATATCCTGCAGAGAAGGCGAAGCGGAGAAAGCCTACTAACAATAGTCAAAATCGGTTGCACAGGCAGTGAACAGTTTGTCCTCGCAAAATATATTTCCAGTGCCTAACAAAAGTATGCACTGACAGAGCCACGCACTCTCAGTACTTCAGGAATAACACGATGTGTTTCTAGCACAATATATGACTGAACAAAGCCTACGCACTCCATAGCTTCATACACCTGTTGACGACAGCGCATTCAGGAAAACAAATCTAAACAAGCTACGGGAATAGCACCAACGCATAACCTTCCCCATGACTGAGCTCCGCAACCTGTCAACAAGCAAAACAGCCCCACTCGTACACGTTTGCAAGTCGAGTACTCTTAACAACAATCCCTAAATAAAACAAACCAAAAACTGAGTTCTTCAATGACGCGGTGAGCCACGAAACTTGGCCACAAGATCCGAAGTCCCCTGTGAATGCCTGCCACGGAAACTCGACGGCCAGCTGTCATGGTGAGTGCGCCGAGACGCGGAAAATGAGAATACCACGTGATGGCGCTTCACCCATTGGGAGGCGCAGACCTTGTATCCTCCCTCCTCTATTGATATTAGGTCAATGACCTTGGAGAAGTGACACGAAAGACATCATACTGACACTTCTAGTCTAGTATGATGACGCACACTAAGCAGTACAAACCGCACGCAATGTGGCAAAGCTGTTTAAGTATAAACCCCATGCAAGCTATCTTGCGCGCGACCGCGACTAGCGATGCGATGGAGATGGTTGTCGGGTTTGCTCGTCACCTGCAAGGCGTACATCATTCGAGCGACCATATTGAACGACGTCTCCCCGGTGTAACCGGTATGAGGGCAAGAATATACGTGCCAAAACTAGAGTGACGCGTGCTTATTAATTTCAGTTGATATATTTTACTGTAAAAAGCAGCATACAATATTTCTGAAGGTCCTGCACTAGGTTCTTATTCTTGTACGTATAAAGATTCAATAGTTTGCAGGTTTGGTGCGACAATCGACAGTATTACCAGCAGCAGCGATAGAAAGACCAGCAGGCAAAAAGCAAATGGAGCACCGCGTGGCGTTTGTCTCCTGCGCGCGCGAAGAGTTGCTTCACTGCATAGCTGGAACATAATGCCGAACCTATGCGCAACTCTGTTCCCTGGGGAGCATATACAGGAACACTAGGGAAAACTGCATCGCTGCGCCATCTGCTGTTGGTTGGGCTCGTGCGAGATAAAGCTTGCGTCCTAGCTTGCGTGCAAGTATGTATACTTGCTGGCTCATTAGCGCGAGTTATTCTTCGCCCAGGAACCTTCCGCGAGAGTCCGCTATTTGGGCATCCGCTAGGTGCGTGACTCGCTTGCAATTAGGTTAAAAACACATGGCACATGAGGCGCAATTGGCGGCATCATTGGGGTTAGCTGTGATCCGTGGTCTCCATAGGGCCATTCATCTTGCTCTTATGCACGAGTAGCAGAATAGGAGGCCGTCAAGGAAAGGCGAAAGTGTTTTCAGGACTGTTAGGTCACGAACTATCTTTCTGCGTGGGGAAATCATTCTTTCGCGCTGCTGTACTTTTTGCTTTCACGTTTCTGTGCGCCTACTGGAAACGAAACAAGCCGTGAACTGGCGCTCGGGCCCTTCACTGGCAAGGATTAGAACTTCACTGGAATCTTTTATTAATTATTTAGCGAGATGATGTCTGTTCAATGCTCGTCACCAGGTAGACGCAAGGGGCTGTGGAAAATATTATTCAGCACCGTAGCTTCAACATCAAGTACTAAACGACCGTTCCTGTAACCCGAAATCCACCCTCGGACTCGACCTCACTCAAGCCTTTGACAGCATTTCCCATGCAGCTATACTTCTCCATGCAGGTATCCCACCACCACCTGGGGAGTGAGCCTACAATTGCTTCCATGACTTCCTTTGCAATCGCACGGCCAGCCTCTCGGCCGGGGATTTACGATTAGACCAGCTTCCCCTTGGCTGCAAAGGCACCCCGCAAGGTTTAGTTATCTCTCCCATGTTCTTTAACTTAGTCATGATAGGTGTTGCCCAGTAACTATAACGAGTCGACAATATCAACCTTACCATCTACGTCGACGATATCACCATTTGGGCGCACCGAGGCAATGATGGTCAAGTGGAGTCAGCCCCCCAAACGGCTATTGACACGGTTGAAGCATATCTCCAAAGAACCGGACTGGGCGGTTCGTCGGCTGAAGCGGAGCTTCTTCTCTACAAACCCATTCAGCGGGAACGCAATCCCAAACACAAATCTGATCACCGACCCTATGGCGCCATCACCCTGCGCCCTCAAGATGGCAGTCCTATCTCAGACGTTCCTCGGTCCTGTGTCCCGGGTCCCGGGTCCTCGGTCTCACCATCTCTACCAGCGGCTCCAACGGATTGGCTCTCAACAAGATCTGTGCCCAATGCCAAAACAAGCCTACACCTTCCTAAACGCATCTCAAACCGACGAAAGGGACTCAAAGAGGAAAGCCTTCTCCACGTCGCGCAGTCTCTTGTCATATGTCACATTACCTACGTTGCTGCGTACCTCAAATGGTACCGGGCTGAGCAAAACAAGCTCGACACCCTCATACAAGGCGTCTACAAGCAACCACTTGGCTTCCCTCATTACACCAGCACTCAACTGTTCAACCAACTGGGAGTTCATAACACCCTTGCCAAACTCATTGAAATCTAACAATGCTCTCAGCTGGAACGGCTCACCCTTACTGAAACGGGACGCTTTATTTGATCCACGCTTGGCTTCATTTACCATCAGCAACAGGGCTCCAAACAAACAATCCTGACTGATATAAGTAGCTGTATCTACACAGACTCTATCCCTAGAAGCATGCTCCCCGAATATAACTGGGCCCGGCGCCAAGCGCGGGCCGGAACTATCATAAAAGGTCTTGCTCACGTACCTGGCGTAACATTTGCTGATGCAGCCCAATATTTCCATAGCACACGATTTGTGGCCTTCGTTACACGCGATGGAGTCCAACACCACGCCTCTAACGTCAATACCCCGACTGCCTAGACGCCTGAAGAAGTGGCCAAACACCCGGGCAACTCGGGCCACACCCGAGCCACACCCCAACCTCAACAATTTCACCCATTCCATTGCACGAGGCCTAGTCAACCACGCAGAAATCGCTGGAGACGAGCTGGATACCAGGGACAATCTAACCACTTATAATGATCTCGTTAAGGCATTTTACCTCAGCTCCCGAACCTTCCCCCCACTTCACCCCAAGTTCAACCAGACGCAGGCTACCACCGAGCGTCTGCTACAAACACGTACCCTTCACCCAGCCGCTTCCACCTTATAATCCCAGGCGTTTACACTACACCCAACTGCAGGTTTTGTGGCACTCACTCGGCTACGGTTGCGCATACGCTGTGGCAGTGAGCAGCACAGTACACACACATTAGCACCACGACCCACTCGTCGAGGTTGCGTGAAGCTCTGCGGAGCTCCGCCATCAGCGACCCAACTGGGCGACCAAACCTGGGTGCTCGTTCCACAGTAAAGGTTTATCCGCCCTCCTCCACCCCCCACTAAATGGTTTTTTTGTCCAGTTTTAGGGTTTGTCTTCGATTCACAAATGTAGCTCTTTTGTAAGCCGATGTCATGACATTTGTAGAGCTGTGGCGTGTTTCCAATGCGAACCATAATAGTACAATCGCGACTCGATGCAGCTCAGGAAAAGCCTCTGATACACGTCTCTATAACGTCGGACAAAAGAATCAGGCATGAAAAAACTTTTTATTGGCCTAATAGCAAAAACAAGCGAAGCGTGCTCAGCAAAACTCAAAAGAGTACAGGGGCACTGGTCTACTAACTTGTAAACTTTCCCTTCTTAGCAATAACTTGCTGTGATTCACAAGGCATCGACTCATCAAGGCGTCCAACGCATTCAGAATGCTCACGCAGCTTCTCCTACTCTTGGTTAACTGCACTCCGCCAACCGTCTGCTGTTGTAACACCGAGGTTTTGTCACATCAAGTTCCTTTTCAAGGTGCCCCAAAGGTTTTCAGTTGGGTTCATATCGGCACCGTTGGGTGGCCACTCCAACAATGGTATTCTGTGAGCCTCAAGCGTTGCGTGGGCTTTTAGGGCTTTGTGCACAGGGCTACCATCTTGCTGCATCAGATATCGCAAGTTTGGAAACGGACAGTCAAGGACATTTGCCACAAATGTTGCTTTGATGAGGTCGCAGTGGGTGTCCGCGTCTGAATGGCCACTAATCCACCCGTGCGGTCAAACTCCGTCCTCGCTTATTGCCCCCTAAACCGAGACAGCACAAAGGCTACTGAAGAGGACTCTTTCCGTCTACTGAGTACCTCTACCTGTACGAAGCAAAATAAAAGGGAGAACTGTTTGAGCGAGGTTATGTCTGAGAATTGTTTCTATTGTACACTTAATATACCTTAACATTTTTAAATAAGACGTTATCCTAATCATTCGTCTTTTTGGTCTTTTCCGTGTTCGTACGCAACATTAGCTTTAAAAGACAAGATGCCCACTTTTTTATGCAATCAAATTTAAAGTATGTTTCTGCTTTGATTAACTAGACTAAAGGCTATTAAAATCTTAAATGCCTCAAGGATCTTGAGAAAGAAACGAACAGTCTGGCGTCATGGAAAGCAATAGATTTGTATTTTGTTTTTCAGTAATTTTGCTAGTAAGCCAACCACTGGAAACCTTACCTGCAGCTTATGGGACGCCAGGCACGCTGCTTCTGATCCCTCCTAGTCGAAAAGATAGACTCATCGCTGAAAATATTTCAGAGCAGTGAGCAGCACTCCACCACTCACGCGCACGAGCTAAGTCATGCCTTGCCTGCCGCTGTGCTTCCCTGATGATGGTCTTTTGTAAAGTGACACAAGTCGCTTAATAGGCCCTCGCGCAAGCTTCTCGAGATGGTCTTGTAGGAAATGGACAAAGATAGCTCCTTCGTAATGTTTCTGGCGCTCATTTCTGGCGCTCAGCCGCTATGAGGCGATCTCTTTCTTCGTCTCTTGTCTTTAAGTACTGAACGGGGAGCCTCGGCAAGTCGTCCATGCTCATCACGAAATGCCTTTGCAATGCGCATCAGTGCCCTCTTCAAATGGCCAGTCAGTCGTGCGATTTCTCGATGAGGGACTCCAATCAAATAGCGCACAATAAACTTCCTCTCTTCGATCGAATAGGCGGTGCCATTTTTGATATCCTGCGCCTGTCTTGGTCTTGAAATGCTGATTTCAATTCAACCATTTTTTGCAGAGCACATTCCCTGGGCTTGATGTGCTGTCCAACCCAGACAACGCTTCTCAATGGGAGGTTTACCACACTCTCATTGTGAAAAACCATTGTTTGATTGTCTGGGCACAGACTGCAAAAATAGACGCTGTTAGCAAAAAGAAAAAAAAATACGTTGCCATTCGATGCACGCTTGCTTGAGAGGATATCGCGGGCACTCGGAGAAAGCCACAAGAAGTGCCTTCTCACCAGCACTCCAGCAGGCGCTGCAGACGTTTTCAACCGATGCCGTCTTAGCGCCATCTCGCGCTAGGTTCGTGGGAAAAGAGCCACTCGCGCCAAGGCGCCACTCAGTACACGCCTCCTGGCAAGCTAGGATGCGCATGTGCTCATCCTTGATTTCAAACCAGGTGAATCATCTCTTTCTAGCGCAGCAATGCTGTCTCCCCCTGCGGTGGCCTTTGGAGCCGCGTCCTAGGCAGTTGTGTACCCGATAGTGCCTTATTTTGGGTAATAAAAGATAGCGGCAAAGGCTTTCTGGTTTACCCTCGTATTTTCCAAGTATTGCACTGTTGCATGAAGTGTCACTTGGAGTAATTGTTCTCAGATGCCTGTACACCTTTTCCTGACGATCGGAATACATCACTAATCCATTGTGGAGGTTGTGCTGCAGGCTTATATAGTGCGAAAGACTTAACTACTTCTTCGTGCTCATTTCAATACTGCTTTTGAAATTTTACCGTTGGGTGGGTATATAATTATTTAACGTCCCGCTGCTCTATAGATAAACCACCGAGCCTAGAATGAGTCAATCACAGAAGCTTGCGGCGTCATGGCACTAAGGCTCATTATTCTTCCCTGCTGCGATTTGTGCGAGGTGGGCAACAATAGAAGAATCCATCAAAAGGTGTAGCGGCTGAGAGGTGATACTTGTGACGAGTAGCCAGTAGGATCGAGTTTTCAATTCTCCACGGGCACTGTGCATACTTTTATTTTTGATTTGTTTCATGCAGCGCTCACAAAGCACCTTGAAATTTCTTAAGTGCGGACTGGAGCAAGTGGTGCGTGACAAATCGACTATGGTATTGTTAGCATTGCAAACATCAATTTATTAATGGGAACGTAAGAAGAGATTCCTGAAAAAATACATTTGGAGGTAAAGGTGTAAGTCCAGCATAAAAGCTCTCTTCGTAGACGTTAGTTGATTGGAATGCATTTTCCCATGGTGGGAAGGCATACAGTAATGACGAACAGGAAACGCTTCTAGGGATGTAATTTTATTTAGTGTGTGTGCTGCTGTCGATTCTTTGGGTAGGACTTACACTAGGAACAAGTGGCTGCACTCACTTGGATTACCTTACAAGATACAGTGGACTCTCGTTAAACGGAACCTCAAGGGACCGGGAAAATATGTTCCGTTTATCAGGAGTTTTGTTTAGAGAGAGAAGGTTCAGGATTTCGCAATCCGTTCCAGACTGCTTGGTCCCGACGAGGCAGGCGTGCGCAGTCTCCGCTGAAGCGGATCTCAGATGCAAAATCTAGGTATTAAAGAGGACGGTACGCTGTGGGCACAAACTTTATTAAAGCGGTAAGCAATGAACTTTTTTTCAGAGCGCTACTAAAATTAAAAAAAAAATCTCAATAGTCCACTTATTCCGCGGAAATCAGTGGGAACTGCGATTTATTGGCTTGTGAAAAAGGACTTTATGTTTGCTTGTTTGAGCTCTCGCAACCGTTTTCTTTGAGGGCCAAAGTGTGACGTCTCGAAAACCTGCCGCAGCTTATCCTTGTCCTGAAGTATCCTCGTGAGGCTGCTCTTGGGGATGGCGTGCTTCGTCGCAAGCGCTGTTTTTGTGAAGCGACCACTCGCGAAGTCGTTGATTATCTCCATATTCTTTTCCAACGTAAGGGCATTGTGAGGTCGCTTCTGCGCTGCCATCAGGTGCTGACTTCGCGACGAAATGTCGCAGACGACGTTTAACAGCGCATGTAAGGCTTAAGCCTAACAACAGCAAGCGCGCCGTGACAGAAAGCAAGGGATGCGGTTACAGTGTGCGCGAAAGTAGGAGGGGAGACAGTGATGCGTACCGCGATGGGGCTCTGCGTGAACGTGAAGTTGCGGTTTCGAGTCTATTTTCGGTTCCGTTTATACGGTGGTCTGAGAATTCGAGTTCCGATTAACGGGATTTTTTTTACATTGCCTTAATACAAAACCAACCAACTGCGAGGCGTTTGTTCCGTTTAAGCGTTGATTCCGTTTAACCGATTACATATATATATAGTGTACAGAATGACAGTGTGCGTTGCTCGCAAGGATATATATATATATATATATATATATATATATATATATATATATATATATATATATATATATATATATATATATATTAATGCCGCATGCCACCGACTAAGCGATTTTTACCGGTCGCTGCTTCGCGCCTGTACCCTCTTCCCTAACGCAACGCCTGACGCGCTAAGGCAGCAGCCGGTCTCCCCTTTTGCCAGCCCTGCCAATGCGTCCTAGATACCAAAGACTGGCGAAATTTGATTCATGATTTCAAGGTACCTTGCGCAGCTCACATAGAAAGACTGTCATAGACTACGACTGATTCGGGACGCGACCGCTTTCGTTACACCAGGCTTGACAGTGGAAATTTTATTTCAAGTATCGCTGCTTGATAAAGCAAAGGGCACACATGCTTGCTGTGGAGAAGGCGTTAACTCAGCGCCGTTAAGGAGCCCTTGCGCCGAGAACGAGAGCAAGAGTGACGTGGCGTGGCGGCGGGGCCCCGCTCCATGCGGAACACCTGACGCACCAACAGGGTGGCACGCGTTCTCTTGCGACCGCTCAGCTACGTCATGACGCGCTTGTAACGTGTCACCGTCAATGGCAATGCGAGTCCATGTACTATTTTGTTGCTGCAGCATACAGGCGCTGGTTTTTTTGCGCTCAATGTGTAACGTGACGCCTTCGCATCAAAAACTGCAATAACATTCTTCTTGAGATACCCTATATAGACGTTAACAAACTGCATGCTCAAGTCCTCAAACACCGTCGTAAGTACAGTATAGCAGCAAGGCGTATTCTCAGTTCTGCGTCTTCAAACACACTACAAAACGTGAAGAACATTCACAAAAAATAATGCCTGATTCGGACTAGTCACTAGAAATGTTGAAATATTTTTCTACTCCGGAAGAGCAACCTACAGACAAAACCCAAACATCGAGAAAATTTCGATACATGTAAAGTTGAAGACAAGAAATAAGCGAAGATCCAGTCTATGTAGTCATCTGAGGTACTTGACACGAGAAACATATACCGTCCGCCGTTGCAGGAAACAGTACATCATGAGACCTATCCAGAAGTTAAGTTTCTCGTTTACATTACCTCCGCGTCAAGCAAGGCTGTCTACTGTCGATGTGCCCCCTGTAGCAAACAATAGATAAGGCCTCGATAGTGAACACAAAATATACACAGGACTCGATGACCATAGCGCCGATACAAAACGAAATTTACCTTTAATGAGCCACTTAGCTAACGCAATAGACCACTTTGCATAACACGGTTGCATCATCGACAAAAATTACTTCATTTTCTACAAACAAGATTTCCTTCACCGCGCAGGTGAAATAACCAGTAGTCATCCCTCATGCAAAAGTTTCAAGTTGTACGTGCCTTCGAGGTCATATGGGCAGGCGCAGTGTTAAATAGATTAAATATATCAATGCGTTATATATGTAGATCAATTGCGAAGACGGAAATTATTGTTCATTCTGCTAACCTAGGTTACTCTCCTTTGTAAAACGTACAGTTCTTTTTAACCCTCGCATTCCCTTTCTATGGTTCTTTCCCCTCCCGACACTACATTCAGGTTAATGTTTGCTACGCGCTTTCATTCTTATACGCGTATCGCTCTTTTTTGAACTATGTACTAAGCAGGACATTCATACAGAAATCCTCCGTAAAGTTTATTCTCTGCTTTGCGTTCTCGGCCACACTCCCTCTGTTTTCGTGCAAATATCGTCGGACAAGATCGTTTGGCAAACATGCAAACTTCTTTTTCTCATTTGAAATTACCATATTTTTTTTGCGTAGTCAAAGTGATGGCGTACAAAGTCTTTCAAATATTGCTCCATGCAACTGCTTTCTGTCGGCACATGAAGAATATTGTGCATGTAAGTTTGTAAGGCTCTTGTTTAAGGCTATTCTTCTGATTTCCGCAAATTCTGTTTCCTGAGACACAAACTAAAAAATGCACCTGCTAATGTGAAATTACTGTGTTATTTTACATTTATGAGACCAAAGTTAAAGTATGCATGTATATCATGGTATCCTTACCATAAAGCAAATATCGTGCGTCTTGAAAAAATGCAAGGAAAGGCAGTTAGGTTTATATTTCATAAATTCGCAAGACTGGACTCGCCCTCTAAAATTATGACAGAAAATACCGTATCCATCCTTGAATCATGGCGAATGCTGCTAAGGTTTGAATTCCTTTCTCTTCTTCTTAACAACAGGTTTGAAATTAAGCCATGAACTTACATAGCCCCTGGAATACCACGGCACACAAGAAAGCATCATCCGGACTCACTAACACCCTGTTATGCTCTAACTGACACGCGTAAGTTTTCTTTTTTTCGCATAACAATATCAGACTGGAACGACTGTTTACAGACACAGTGTGACTGAAAATTGAATAAATTTCTAGTTGCTTGTTCCTAATTTGTTCTGGTTTGTTTGTATGCGTCCTATTGCCCCTCTGCTTGGACCGAAAGGTTTGCAGTATGTACTAAATAAATAAAAAATGATTAGGTGGATAAGGCAGCAGATCGCATGCCCTGGGAAACCAATGTTGTGCAAACCAGTATGCGGGGAGCCTACCATGTTAACGAAACCAACATGACAGCACCAAGACGTAGGCGGCTCTTTCATGACTTACATTAGACGCACGTAATTGCATTGATGTCAAGACCTATCATTTATCTTCGTCATACACTCGTATCCAACTATGCCAATTTCGGTAAACACAAAGATAAAGAAACGAACATGAGAGCACCCAAACCTAAGTGGCTAGATAGATAGATACTGACAAACTACTAAATTCTCTCCAAGAAATGCTTCGAATTTAAAATAATAACTTAGTAGCACCATGGAAAGCCTTTTTTTATAATTTAGTTCAGCTCATACACTATACCGGGTGTCCCAGTTAATTTAGACCAAGGTTCAAAAACAACCCAAAAGCTCTGGAGAAATTGTACCGACTGTATAGTAGCCGCAATCATGTGCATTTAGAGCCAGTATCTTTTTCACCGCGAAGTATTTATCGATAATTGCTTTTATTTAGTGAACTTTTTATTTATTGCTTGAATCGCAAACTTATCACATACAAAGTTGAAGGCCACCTCAAATAACTTCCGAATCAAGAATTTTTTTCGTGCTCAGCTTTGCCCCCTTGCTTCTTCGCAGAAATAACAGAAGTGCGGCCGACATCCAAAATACGAAATAGATAGGCGCTAGCGCGCCGCTACTCAAGCGCTCCCAAGCGAATAGGCACGGGTACACGGCTTTACTAGCGGCGGCAGTCGATACAGGCTTCCACGCTATGTAATGGTCGCGACATCATCAGGACACGCCGCTGCCGCATTGATGTGTAGCGGATCCGTAGGTGAGGAGGGGGGGATCTCGAATCCGGGAAAGCATGACGGTGCACTTGGGACTGTAAATTCGTGCACTCATCTTTTTCTGTACATAGGCACGCCAGGAACGTACGTTTCTTTCGTTCCCTTTAACAATAGAAACAAACGTTGCGCTGGGCATGTCCATCTAGAGCGTATTGGCGGATCTGCATGGCCAACATATGTTGTAGATTGCGCAAATTATTTTTGCTTGACGCGTTAGTGCGTACATAATAACAGCAGATCTCTACGGTAACACGCCAGCGGCCTACTCCTCAAGAAGGCAGGCATGCCCTTCACGAATATTCCTGGCTCTGGCGGGGCCGCACGGCGACAAGAAGAAGGCAGCCAAGCTATTCCGGATGTGGCATTGTCGAAGACACCGTAGTCTGTCAACTATGCTCGGAAGGTACGAAGGCATTTGCGAGACCGGTAGCTTCAAAAGGAAGCGACACAGGACTGCGAGGGTAGTTCAAGAAGCGGAAACGAATGTTTTGCCATTCTTTGCTGCTAACCCTCACGGTAGTGTCCGCTACTCCAGTGATAAGCATCATAAGCATCCGTATCATGTACAACTTCATGACGAAGGTGAAGACCAAGATATTAAAAAGAGGCTTGACATTGCGAATCGATTTTAACGAAATGTTCAGACGAGCCGGACTATCTCACTCACGTGCTTTGAGCGTGTGAGGATAATTTCTCCAGAAACGCGAAAGTTAATCTTCACAGCGCACACTACTGGAGTGATAGGAATCCTCACTGGCTGGCGTAAACACGACACCAATACCAGCGATCACTTAATGTGTGGTGCGGTATTTTCGATGGCAACATCATGGCTACACTAACGATGCAACACTAAGTCAAGGACATCCTCGAAGGCCCCGTGAACGAGGTCTGTTGCACCATTAGACTTGCGCACCATAGGAACGTCGGGTTACAACATGATGGGGCTCCGGCGCATAATATTATTCTCGACTGTGGCTCGACAGGATTTTTCGTGGAGAGTGGATTCCCCGCGAAGATCTTTACCCTGGCCGGCACGGTCGCCGGACATGACACCGCTGGACGTGTTGTTGTGGGGCTACGTGAAAGATCGCGTCTATAGCAGTGAAACTAACACACGGGACACCCTAAATGCAAAAATAAGCAGAGTCAACCGCGAGATTCCAACGTCGCATGTGAAAGGTGCAACAGCGCAAGTGTTGGAAAGGAGCAAGTACTGTGCCACTTCAAATGGTGACCTGTTTGAGCACGTGCTGTAAGCTGCAGTGGAATGTAAGCTCTCGCCACTGGTGTAAAACGTGGTTCTTTAACACACCTTGATGACATCCCCCTTTCGTTTCACCAAGAGAAATTGCGACAAAGATAGAGATAGGTGAAGAACCGCTATGTTCTGCCTCTTTTCACGGCTTCAAGAGAAAGAAAGGGCAAATGGCTAAACCAGTTGCACCTTCAGATGTTGCCATATGGGTGGCTGAGACGTCTTACGTGCTTCTGGTTTATATTTTATTGAAGTAAACTCCTTAGTAGCTCTTTTTTCTTCTTCCGAGAGCTGCCCTACTTTCTGTGTTCGTGCTCATTTGCGAACAATTTTTCAAACATTGGGTAGATTTCTTATGTAGCTTTCTTTCATGATACGCGAAGTTTAAAGCTATCCCGAGTGCCTGATGACCGAGCGCGACATTCATGATCGACTCGACCTTCATCAGGAAGCCTTCTGCGATGCGGCGGTAAACGAATGCAGCCGTATGCATTTCAAAGGTTGCTTGGAGGCGCTTCAGTAGCGGCGCGCAAGGGGGCATCTATTTCATATTTCGCGCATTTCGCAGGCTTTGTTTTTTTATTGGAAAAAAACAAGGCACACTTCAGCATGAAGTAACTTCTTGATTCAGAGGTTATTGCAAGTTCCCTACAACTTTGTAATTGAAATGGTTGAGATTGAAGCAATATTTTAAAGAATTTCACTAATTGAAAGCAAATTATTATCAAATACTTCGTGATGAAAGAAAATACTGGCTGTAAGTACACACGACTGCGGATACTATGCAATCCGTACGATTTCTCTAGAGCTCTTGTTGTTTGTTATCTTTGTCTTTAGGTTAACTGAGAGACATAGTATAAGCTACATAAAAATAGAAGTAGTACCATTTGCTCAAGGTAATACCTGTGTCGATAATACTGCCATCTGCGTATATGCGCAAACTCTATGCAACTTCCAAAGCGTTTCTCGTTGAATGTTATTCACCCAGTCAAAACTTTCGGAAGTGCCATTTTATTGCACTAAACAAGCCATAAAAAGGTTGTTGTGCTGCATACACACTCTTTACCCCGAACGTGGTTCCGAAAGAATTGCGCCCGACGTTTCCCTTATTACAGCGATATCTCTTTTGTGTCCATGCCCTAGTCGATTTCACATTCACCACGTGCAATCGCATCCGGTGTAGAATATCAGAGTGGCCTTGCCAAGGATGATGGCCTAATCACCAGAATTCAAGACCTCGTGCTACAGACTATCCGCCAGAAGTACCACCTCTTATGCAATCCAATGTTTTCTTTATTTCTTGTACAATCGTGTTCCCCTCCTACATTTCGGTAGACAAGAATGATGTGCCTCGACGCCGTCACGGCACTAGCTGCTGGGATAGGCTGGTGCCAGACTCGACAGCTTCTTTATGAATCAGCACCATCCTACGTTATTACAAACAAAACCAGTGGTAAAATTTGTAAGGCAGAAAAGAAAAGCCGAGGAAGAAGTACAATCGCTTTCCCCCTTTATGAGTCAGGAGCACTATCTGCACAATGGGTGACTGATGTGTTCCTACTGACAGGAGGTAATTACGGGTGCATATCCTAATGCATACACCAACCAGTAGTCCACACAGCCTTACATCTCCAAAGATTACGCCAATTCTGATGTTTCACCATTAACATTTCTTTTGAAACATTCCACTGGTACTCAAATTATTCAACATATTTACCACGAAATTCCTTTAAAAATTGCGCAGAATTTATTCGGAATGCTGATAGCTTCTGCGGAAATTCTACGAAAGACGCATGAATATATGCGAGGGGCGTATGGAACCTTGCGGTAGCGATATGCGGGTGAAGAGCTATGATTGACTCACGGTTAGCAGCTGATGCACATTCCATCACTAAGCAGACAAGTATAGAGAAGCAATATGTGGAGAGTGAATCAATGTATAGGAAAAAAAAACCAAAGCAAGGTCATATCACTGCCGAGGATGTCATACACACGAGGAAGCGGTAATTGAGGTCCTAGTAGTGTATGGACATGGACAAGAAAGAATGGACGTGTGCAGCAGAGTTGCGCCTGTAGCATACAGTGACTACAATACGTGCTTAAAGATTGCTCAACATTAACCGTAGGGAGAGAACAATCTACGTCTATTTACTTTTAAAAGTTTGAGTTACCAAGCACCTATCGAATTTATCGTCTACGTCATTAGCATATAACGCCTTGTCAGTGCCGCGAAACATTTGAAAGGCGGAGCAGGGCCCACTAGGTGGGTTGCGATGGAAGTAAAAACATTGTCAGATATCTTCACTAAAAAAAAGAGAATGGTGCAGGAAGGTGCCTCGTTGAATGGCACCATCAAATGAGCGCATTTTAGCGCTAAACCAATTATGTGCGCTACCGTGTATTTCGAAATGACAGGTGCTCTAGGATATGGTGATGTTGAAACGCAAGTTAGGCCTCAGAAGAGTATTGCGGTTTCTCGCAAGAGCAAAAAGCTTGTCCACATAAAAAAACCAAACCACAAGTACGAATGGCAAAAAACGTCCGGAGGAAAACATTTTAAAGGCAGCTGTGAAAGCATGAGAAAATACAACACTTAGGTCATGGCAACTTGATTACTTGAAAAAATGCTTACTTCTGGTTTACTTATATCAGTTGATGTGGCATGTTATCTAGCTATTTCCTTTCCATGTTCCGTAGTTCACATAAAACGTTCTTCTGTTCTGCGAATTCAAATATTCCCAGCGGTAAGTTGCCATTCAGAAGCCTTTCGTCGCTGCGATTTCTTGATTTCCCCGCACGGAAGACTTACAACGTGGTAGATTCCTTAAAGTCGCTCTCAGGTGAAGTTTATGGGGTGAAAAAATTTTTGTTTTTTACAACTTCATTCGACGCTCACGACGCGGCCAATGCCCTAAAGTCACTTGTATGTCATTTGAGTGTGTCGAAAATCATTTACGACTGACGCATGACAGCTCAAATGTCAAGTTCACTCAAATGTCAAAAGCATGAAGCGAACTTTAAATGTCAGGTCACCTTTAGGTAAGAAGCAGCGTAGGAGTATTTTCTTTTTTAAAGGCGCTCTCAGGTCATGTTTATGGGATGACAAAATTTTTGTTTTGTATAACTTCATTCGATGCTCACGACGCGGCCAATGTCTTTAAGTCACTTATAGGTCTTTTGAGGGTGTCGAAAAAAAATCATTTACGACTGACGCATGACAACTCAAATGTCAAGTTCACTCAGATGTCAAAAGCATGAAGTGAACTTGAAATGTCAGGTCTCCTTGAGGTAAGAAGCAGTGTAGGAATATTTTCTTTTTCGTCTGAATAAGATATCAGTCATGAAAAGGGCTTCAGCAAAACATGTGTTTAGCGTTCTAATCACTATGAGAAATGGTAGAGTTACTATACCAACTCTATCTTAGTGCTTGGCAAGGCAATGCATATTACGAGTGACGGTTATATAGGGTATGGTGAGCTGAATGTGGTTATCTATGTTTTTGAACTCTGGATTGGTCGAAGAGAGGATTTAATTTTTCGCTGTTATTCGTCATTTTTTTGGGGCTAAGCAATGCATTAACAGGTAGTGTAACAATGTTATGTAAGGCAAGCGGTATATACGTGTTGCGATAGAAGTACGACGATCGACTAAAGTGACAACAATTGTATCTCGAAAAATCCGTCAGACGTTATCAGGGCATGTTCAAACATTGGCGACACATTATTAATAACCTGGCCACTCGATGCATGTTTAGGACTTCTCCTTCGACGGTGGCTAATGAAGGTGAAAGCAAGAGAAAAACGGAGCGAGATGTCATCTGGCTCTAGCTATCTTATCAACGCATGGAGCCTCTCGTGCAATATGAACAAAAACACCTAAATTGCTTTAGAGAAGCGGTAGGGGAGGTATATTTTTGTGTCGAATATAAGCATTCAAATAGTGATTGAGAAAGCCACTTGTCACACAATTAGGTGCGCGTATCGAATCCACAGTGTCTGAGCAACTGTTTCTCCCGTATATTTGAGTATTTTCTACACGTTGCTCAAGACGATAGATATGTGTATGCTATGCGGTCTATGTACCAAGAATTATGGCATACGCATTTCTAAGAAAAAAAACCATAGAAAAACCGTCTGACATGGAACAATATTGATTGCGGTGCAATGCCCACAGCTTCAACATAGCGGTAGCCACTACGAGAAATGGAGTGGGGAGCATGGGCTCATCCCACAGGATGGGTGATGAGGCTAGCTGTACGTTCTTCTTGGAAAGTGTAATAATCTGTTGAGGTGGAGCTTGCGTTTGAAACACAGCCATATCCTACAACGTCTCTCAAATTGAAAGAGACAAACTGGAAGAGTTAGAAGAAGTAAGATGTCGTAAGTGTTTCTGTCGCTACGCTTTACGCCGAGTCATTTACTAAGTCATATGTACCATTTTTCGTGGCTCCTTTCTATAACGCCTTCGGGTGTTACATGAACTAGAAATATTTAAATATTTAAATATTATAAATAAATTATCACAAGTAAAACATTAGGAATGCGTCGCAATTGGAAGAAGTCGATATATTTATTTATTTATGTATGTGTTTATTTGGGCAAGACAAATACAAGGTTTGCTCGCAAGGTAGGGCAAAGCAGGGCGTAATCCTCTGACTAAGGCCTTTACCTCGCTGGAATAGTAGAACTAGCAGTTTACTAATGAAACAAAATACAACTAAATCAGAAAACATCAAAAATATTTACAGCAACATTTTAAACACATTGAAATGTATCAACTGTTTGCAAAATAGCAAGTAACTAAATAAATACAGCACAGCAAAAATAAGAACTTTCTGGTACTGACAAAAGATATACATTCAGATTATGACACTTATGACATCACTGTTGACATCAAACAATTTGAAACTCCATTAGCATTCGTTAAACATACTGTGATCAGAAAATGGCATGTTTTGTATTGCGTGTATAAATTTGTCATCTCTTCTACAATTTATAGCTTCGTCAACAATGTTAGGGTACCAATTACATAAACACATAGTTTCATATTCGATTGTTTGTCTGCCATATTTTTGTCCTTGGTTTCGTTAATATTATTGCAGTGAGACGTAGACTGTATCCTGTCTCTACTCAGGTAACAATTCGGAAATAGTTGAGTGTTGCTGGAGATCTCTTTAAATATCCGTGTGCAGATCTTTGTTTTGTAAGAGTATCTAATATTAGGAACCTTGTAGCGCATCATTGATATAGAAGATTCAATGTATTGTTTCGAGAAGTTCAGCAATCAAACAGCTCGCCGTTGCAGTGCTGCTATTTTTTCTATACCTGTTTTATTACGATTTACCCATACTAAGTGGCACTAGCTAAGATTCGAGTGCACAAACGAATAGCATAGTTGCCTGAGAAGCCTGACAGGCTCAAAGCATCGGATGCGTTGTAGGAAGCAAAAAGATTGTGCATCCTTAATGCGTACTTTATTTTTGTGCTGTTTCTAGCTTAGGTTTTTATGAAATGTAACACCAAGAAATGAATGGCTTGAGACATGAAGTTGCAATCCACAATAAAAAGTTTTATGTCGTAATCCATTAGCTTATTCTTGGAATAAAAAACTGTAAACTTCGCTTTTTGTTGCATTAAGACATGTTTATTTAGATAAAGCCTCTCGCTAAGTTCTTGTAACCAGTGAGTTGCGGTAGCTTCTAGTTCGTGAAGGTCTACTCCGGAAAAAAAGACATTGCTCTCATCATCCTATTAGCATGATTTCAGCTGTCAGTGGAACGTTTGTTAGCTCATTTACGTAAATAATAAATAATAACGGTACTGAAATGGAGCCTTATGGTACCCCGTATTTAATTATGCTCTTTTCAGAACTGTGCCCTTTCAAGGAAGTATACTGAAATCTAGATTCAAGGTAGGTATGGATATGTTGTAATTCTATTCCTCGAATGCCATATACTTGGAGTTCCTCTAGTAAATTGTTATGTTTTATGCTATTGAAAGCCTTGCGAATGTCTAATTATATGCCAATTGTAAAATCTTTTTCTTGGATGTTATTTATTATTGTATCTCATACGGTTAATAATGCCATTTCGGTTTATCTATTTTTTTGAAAACCATATTGCGTATCCGAGATAACGCCTTTATCAAGCAACAACATATTTAGACGCTTATATATAATACGTTCAGCCATTTTGGAAAATACCGGCAATACCGAAATTGGTCAATAATTATTCAAGTAATTGTGCTTCCCAACCTTAAAAATTACAGCGACACGAGCTATCTTCATTTTTTAGGAAAAATTCCACTGGATTTTATACATTTACAAATGTGTACCATCGGGCCACAGATTATGTGAGCAACTTATGTGAACAACAGACGCGCAATTTTATTGCCATCCTGGCTAGCGGCTGATTTGTTACTCAAGGAATTGAGAACAGAAAAAAATCTCACTTTCAGACGCAGGCGTAAGAAATATGGTCTCGCTAACGCGATGACTTTTATAACTTCGAATATTACGTTCAGGGCAAAAAGCAGATCTAGAAGTTTAAGCACCGGCATTAACAAAATGATTAATAAATGAATTAGCTGCATCGTTACCGCAGTAATTGTATCCATTTACAGCAATTTCCTGTCGCGCACTCGCAAAAGATGATCCTATTACCTTGCGGTATATGTTCCACTTTCTATGACCATCACTCACAGAGGCTTTAAATAAATGCGTTTGATATTGCAATCTTGCTTTTTTGAGATCAGTGATCAGAATGTTTCTAATTTCTTTTAACTGTCTAAGCATTTCAGGGTCGCGAGACTTTAAGAAGATATTGAATAATTTGTCTTTGTGTTGAATGCGCTTGTATAGTCGCTTATTTACCTATTCCTTTCTAGCTTTTTCATGCTTGACCACAGCGACAGAAGGAAACGCTACATTGTATATTTGTTTCCCTTTGGACGCAAATGCATCGTAAGATGCTGTAGGATTTTCTTCAGCACAAACCTGATACCAATTTACACTGGAAAGTAAAGTTTGATATACCCGTTTAGTGTGATCATATAGGACCCGCTTGGAGTCACGTTTACTATTTGTGTGGACGCGAAATCGCGATGCGGCAAAAAACGGCAGGTGATCACTGATGTTCAAACGGAGCACTCCAGAATATGTCTTATCTTTTACGATAGAAGTAAAATACGAATCAATCAATGTTTTTGAGTTGAATGTTATCCGCATAGGAAGTTCCAAAAGGTTTCCACTGCGATTTGCTGGCATAGCTTCAATAAGTTGGATCCTGTCATTTACATGTTGAAAGTAAGTTAACGTTGTCGTCACCAACAATTACCGAGTTTAATTTCTTCGTGCTTGCAAGTTCAAAACGGAATCCATATAATTAAGCAGCTTTGTTAGAGCGCCTCGAGGTGGACGGTATACAGCAACAACCATAATATTTTGAGAAACTACTGCAACACTTTCAAAATCATCAGTCGCACGTGTAAATACAGCATAGATTTCGCAACAGTGACATGGGTATGCCATCTTTCGTGGTACATAGGCCACATGGCAGAGACGCATCTATCGTCTTGAGCAACGTGCAGAAAACACTCAAATGTACGGAAGAAACGATTGCTGAGCAACTGTGGATTAGATACGGGCACGAAATTGTGTAACAAGTGGCTTTCTCAGTCACTATTTGAACGCTTATATTCGATACAAGAATATAGCACCCCTACCGCTTCTCTAAAGCAATTTAGGTGTTATTATTCACATTGCACGAGAGCCTCCGTGCGTTGATAAAACAGCTAGAGCCAGATGACATCTCGCTCGGTTTTTCTCTTACATTCACCTTTATTTGCCACCGTCGAAGGAGAAGTCCTAAACATGCATCGAATGGCCAAGTTATTATTAATGTTGTCGCCAATGTTTGAACATGCCCTGATAACGTCTGACGGATTTTTCGCCATACAATCGTTGTCACTTTATTCGATCGTCGTACTTCTATCGCAACACGTATATACCGCTTGCCTTACATAACATTGTTACACTGCCTGTTAACGCATTGCTTAGCCCGAAAAATTAACGGATAACAGCGAAAATTGTATCCTATCTTCGACCAATCCAGAGTTGAAAAACATAGATAACCACATTCAGCTCACCATACCCTATACAACTGTCACTCGTAATATGCATTGGCGTGCCAAGCACTAAGATACAGCTGGTAAAGTAAATCTACAGTTTCTCATACTGATTGGAAGGCTTAACACGTATTTTGCTGAAGCCTTTTTCATGACTGATATCTTATTCAGACGAAAAAGAAAACATTGCTACACTGCTTCTTACCTACAGGAGACCTGACATTTCAAGTTCGCTTCATGCTTTTGACGTCTGAGTGAACGTGACATTTGAGTTGTCATGCGTCAGTCATAAATAATTTTTTTTCGACACCCTGAAATGACGTATAAGTGACCTTAAGGCATTGGCCGCGTCGTGAGCGTCGAATGAAGTTAATGACCTGAGAGCGACTTTTAGGAATCTACCACGTTGTAAGTCTTCCGTGCGGGGAAATCAAGAAATCGCAGCGACGAAATACTTCTGAATGGCAACTTACCGCTGGGAATATTTGCATTCGCAGAACAGAAAAACATTTTGTGTGAACTAGGAACATGGAAAGCAAATAGCTAGATAACATGCAACAGCAACTGATATAAGTAAACCAGAAGTAAGCATTTATTCAAGTAATCAAATTGCCATGACCTAGGTGTTGTATTTTCTCATGCTTTCACAGCTGCCTTTAAAAGTTTTCCTACGGACATTTTTTGCCATTCGTTTTTTTTAAATGCAGACAAGCTTTTTTTTTGCGAGAAACCGTAATACTCTTCTGAGGCATAACTTGCATTTCAACATCACCATATCCTAGAGCGCCTGTCATTTTGAAAGACACGGTAGAGCACATAATTTGTTTAGCGCTAAAACGCGCTCATTTGGTGGTGCCCTTCAACGAGGCACCTTCCTGCACCATTATCTTTTTTTTAGTGAAATTATCTGAAAATGTTCTTACTTCCATCGCAACCCACTTAGTGGGCCCTGCTGCGCCTTTCCAATGTTTCGCGGCACTGACAAGGCGTTATATGCTAATGATGTAGGCTATGAATTCGAAAGGCGCTTGGTAACTTAAACTTTAGAACAAGTAAATAGACGTAGGTTGTTCTCTCCCTACGGTTAATGTTGAGCCATCTTTGGGCATGTATTGTAGTCACTGTATGCTACAAGCGCAATTCTGTTGCACACGTCCATTCTTTCTTGTCCATGTCCATACAGTGCTAGGACCTCAATTACCGCTTCCTCATGTGTGTGACATCCTCGGCAGGGATATGAGTTTGCTCTGGGTTTTTTTTCCTATCCATTCTTTCATTCTCCACATATTGCTTCTTTACACTTGCCTGCTTAGTCATGGAATGTGCATTAGCTGCTAATTGTGAGTCAATCATAGCTCTTCATACGCATATCCCAACCGCCAGGTTCCATACGCCCCTCGCATATTTGCATGCGTCTTTCGTAGAATTTCCGTAGAAGCTATCAGCATTCCGAATAAATTCTGCGCAATTTTTAAAGGAATATCGTGGTAAACATGTTGAATAATTGGAGTACCAGTGGAATGTTTCAAAAGAAATGTTAATGGTGAAACATCAGAATTAGCGTAATCATTTGAGATGTAAGGCTTACACTGCTGCGTGGACTACTGGTTGGTGTATGCGATAGGATATCCACCCGTAATTACCTCCTGCCAGTTGGAACACATCAGTCACCCATTGTGCAGATAGTGCTCCTGGCCCATTAAGGGAGAAAGCGATTGTACTTCTTCCTCTGCTTTTCTTTTCTGCCTTACAAATTTTACCACTGGTTTCGTTTGTAATAATTTAAGATGGTGCTGCTTCATTATGAAGCTATCGAGTCTGGCGCCATCCTATCCCAGCAGCTAATGCCGTGACGGCGTCGAGGCACATCATTCTTGTCTACCGAAATGTAGGAGGGGAACACGATTGTACAAGAAATAAAGAAAACGTTGGAGTCCATAAGAGGTGGTACTTCTGACGGATAGTATGTCGCACGAGGTCTTGAATTCTGGTGATTAGCTCATCATCCCTGGCAAGACCACTCTGATATTCTACACCGGATGCGGTTGCAAGTGGTGAATGTGAAATCGGCTAGTGTATGGACACAAAAGAGATATCGCTGTAATAAGGGAAACATCGGGTGCAATTCTTTCGGAACCACCTTCGGGGTACGGGGTGTGTATGTAGCACAACAACCTTTTTATGGCTTGTTTAGCGCAATAAAATACCACTTTACAAAGTTTAAACTGGGTGAATAACATTCAGCGAGAAGCGCTGTGGAAGTTGCATAGTTTTTTGCGCATATACGCAGATGGCAGTATTGTCGACACAAGTATTATTTTGAGCAAATGGTACTACTCCCAGTTTCATGTAGTTTAAACCATGTCTCTCAGGTAAATTAAATACAAAGATAAAAAAACCATGAGCTCTAGAGAAATCGTACGGCCTGCATAGTATCCGCAGTCGTGCGTACTTACAGCCAGTATTTTTTTTCATCACGAAATATCTAATAATAATTTGCTTTCAATTAGTGAAATTCTTAAAAGTATTGATTGAATCTCAATCATTTCATTTACAAAGTTGTAGGGAACCTATAATAACCTCTGAATCAAGAATTTACTTCATGCTGAAGTGCGTCTAATTTTTTTCCAATAAAAAAACAAAGCCTGCGAAATGCGCGAAATATGAAAAAGATGCGCCCTTGCCCGTCGCTAATGAAGCGCCTCCAAGCAACCATTGAAACACACCCGGCTGCATTCGTTTACCGCCGCATCGCAGAAGGCTTCCTCATGAAGGACGACTCGATCATGAATGTCGCGCTCAGTCAACAGGCACTCGGGATAGCTTTAAACTTCGCGTATCATGAAAGAAAGCCACATAAGAAATCTACCCAATGTTTGAAAACTTTTTCGCAAAAGAGCACGAAAGCAGAAAGTAGGGCAGCTCTCGGAAGAAGAAACAAGAGCTACTACGGAGTTTATTTCAATAAAATATAAACCAAAAGCACGTAAGACGTCTCAGCCACCCATATGGCAACATCTAAAGGTGAAACTGGCTCAGCCATTTGCCCTTTCTTTCTCTTGAAGCCGTGAAAAGAGGCAGAACATAGCGGTTTTTCACCTATCTCTATCTTTGTCGCTATTTCTCTTGATGTAAGGAAAGGGGGACGTCATGAAGGTGTGTTAAACAACCACGTTTAACACCAATGTCGAGCGGTTACATTTCACTGCTGCTTACAGCACGTGCCCAAACAGGTCACCGTTTGAAGCTGCACAGTACTTGCTTCTTTTTAACACTTGCGCTGCTGCACCTTTGACATGCGACGTTGGAATCTCGCGGTTGACTCTGCTTATTTTTGCATTTAGGGTGTCCCGTATGGTAGTTTCACTGCTATAGACGCGATCTTTCACGTAGCCCCACAACAACACGTCCAGCGGTGTCATGTCCGGCGACCGTGCCGGCCAGGGTAAAGATCTTCGCGGGGAATCCACTCTCCACGAAAAATCCTGTCGAGCCACAGTCGAGAATAATATTATGCGCCGGAGCCCCATCATGTTGTAACCCGACGTTCCTATGGTGCGCAAGTCTAATGGTGCAACAGACCTCGTTCACGGGGCCTTCGAGGATGTCCTTGACTTAGTGTTGCATCGTTAGTGTAGCCATGATGTTGCCATCGAAAATACCGCACCACACATTAAGTGATCGCTGGTATTGGTGTCGTGTTTACGCCAGCCAGTGAGGATTCCTATCACTCCAGTAGTGTGCGCTGTGAAGATTAACTTTCGCGTTTCTGGAGAAATTATCCTCACACGCTCAAAGCACGTGAGTGAGATAGTCCGGCTCGTCTGAACATTTCGTTAAAATCGATTCGCAATGTCAAGCCTCTTTTTAATATCTTGGTCTTCACCTTCGTCATGAAGTTGTACATGATACGGATGCTTATGATGCTTATCACTGGAGTAGCGGACACTACCTTGAGGGTTAGCAGCAAAGAATGGCAAAACATTCGTTTCCGCTTCTTGAACTACCCTCGCAGTCCTGTGTCGCTTCCTTTTGAAGCTACCGGTCTCGCAAATGCCTTCGTACCTTCCGAGCATAGTTGACAGACTACGGTGTCTTCGACAATGCCACATCCGGAATAGCTTGGCTGCCTTCTTCTTGTCGCCGTGCGGCCCCGCCAGAGCCAGGAATATTCGTGAAGGGCATGCCTGCCTTCTTGAGGAGTAGGCCGCTGGCGTGTTACCGTAGAGATCTGCTGTTATTATGTACGCACTAACGCGTCAAGCAAAAATAATTTGCGCAATCTACAACATATGTTGGCCATGCAGATCCGCCAATACGCTCTAGATGGACATGCCCAGCGCAACGTTTGTTTCTATTGTTAAAGGGAACGAAAGAAACGTACGTTCCTGGCGTGCCTATGTACAGAAAAAGATGAGTGCACGAATTTACAGTCCCAAGTGCACCGTCATGGTTTCCCGGCTTCGAGATCCCCCCCTCCTCACCTACGGATCCGCTACACATCAATGCGGCAGCGGCGTGTCCTCGTGATGTCGCGACCATTACAAAGCGTGGAAACCTGTATCGACTGCCGGCGCTAGTAAAGCCGTGTACCCGTGTCTATTCGCTTGGGAGCGCTTGAGTAGCGGCACGCTAGCGCCTATCTATTTCGTATTTTGGATGTTGGCCGCGCTTCTGTTATTTCTGCGAAGAAGCAACGGGGAAAGCTGAGCACGAAAAAAATTCTTGATTCGGAAGTTATTGTAGGTACCCTTCAACTTGGTATGTGATACGTTTGCGATTGAAGCAATAATTAAAAAGTTCACTAAGTAAAAGCAATTCTTGATAAATACTTCGCGGTGAAAAAGATACTGGCTCTAAATGCACATGAATGGCGCTAATATGCAGTCTGTACGATTTCTTCGAGCTTCTCGGCTGTTCTTGAATCTTGGTCTGAATTAACTGGGACACCCGGTATGTTGTATGAGCTGAACTAAATTATAAAAAGAGGCTTTCCATGGTGAGAATGAGTTATTAATTTTAAATTCGATGCATTTCTTGGAGAGCATTTCCTAGTTTGTCACTATCTATCTATCTAGCCACTTAGGTTTTGGTGCTCTCATGCTCGTTTCTTTATCTTGGTGTTTACCGAAAGTGGCATAGTTGGATACGAGTGTATGACGAAGATAAATGATAGGTCGTGACATGAATGCGATTACGTGCATTTAATGTAGGTAATGAAAGAGCCGCCTACGTCTTGGTGCTGTCATGTTGGTTTCGTTAACATGGTAGGCATACTGGTTTGCACAACATTGGTTTCCCAGGGCGTGCGATCTGCTGGCTTATCCAATTCTTATTTTTTAAAATTTATTAATGCTTACTGCAAACCTTTCGGTCCAAGCAGAGGGTCAACAGAACGCATACAAACAAAACATAACAAATTAGGAACAAGTAACTACAAATTTATTCAATTTTCAGTCACACTGTGTCTGTAAACTGTCGTTCCAGTCTGATATTGTTCTGCGAAAAAAAGAAAATTTAAACGTGTCAGTTAGAGCATAACAGGGGGTTAGTGAGTCCGGATGCTGCTGCCTCTTGTGCTGTGTTATTAAAGGCGTTATGTAAGCCGATGATTTTTTTCAAGCTTCTTGTTGAGAAGAAGGGAAAGGAGTTCAAGCCTTAGCAGCTTTCGACGTGATTCATGAGTGGATATGGAATTTCCTGTCATAATTTTAGAGGGAGAGTCTAATCTTGCGAATTTATGAAATATAAACCTGCCTTTCTTTTTATTTTATCAGGACGCGCGATATTTGATTTAGTCTAAGGATCCTATGACATACATGCATACTTTAACTTTGGTCTCATAAATGTAAAATAACACAGTAATTTCACATTAGCAGGTGCATTTTTTAGTTTGTGTCTCAGGAAACAGAATTTGCGGAAATCAGAAGAATAGCCTTAAACAAGAGCCTTACAAACTTACATGCACAATATTCTTCATGTGCCGACAGAAAGCAGTTGCATGGAGCAATATTTGAAAGACTTTGTACGCCATCACTTTGACTACGCAAAAAAAATATGGTAATTTCAAATGAGAAAAAGAAGTTTGCATGTTAGCCAAACGATCTTGTCCGACGATATTTGCACGAAAACAGAGGGAGTGTGGCCGAGAACGCAAAGCAGAGAATAAACTTTACGGAGGATTTCTGTATGAATGTCCTGCTTAGTACATAGTTCAAAAAAGAGTGATACGCGTATAAGAATGAAAGCGAGTAGCAAACATTAACCTGAAGTGTAGTGTCGGGAGGGGAAAGAACCGTAGAAAGCGAATGAGAGGGTTAAAAAGAGCTGCACATTTTACAAAGGAGAATAACCTAGGTTAGCAGAATGAACAATAATTTCCGTCTTTGGAATTGATCTACAGATATAACGCATTCATATATTTACCCTAATTAACACTCCGCCTGTCCATATGACCTCGAAGGCACGTACATCTTGAAACTTTTACATGAGAGATGACTACTGATTATTTCACTCGCGTGGTGAAGGAAAAGTTGTTTGTAGAAAATAAAGTAATTTTTGTCGATGATGCAACCGTGTTATGCAAAGTGGTGTAATGTGTTAGCTAAGTGGCTCATTAAAGGTAAATTTCGTTTTGTATCGGCGCTATGGTCATCGAGTCCTGTGTATATTTTCTGTCCACTATCGAGGCCTTATCTATTGTTTGCTACAGGGGGCACATCGACAGTAGACATCATTGCTTGACGCGTAGGTAATGTAAACGACAAACTTAACTTCTGGATGGGTCTGATGATGTACTGTTTCCTGCAACGGCCGACGGTATATGTTTTTCGTGTCAAGTACCTCAGATGACTAAATAGACTGGACCCCCGCTTATTTCTTGTCATCAACTTTACATGTATCAAAATTTTCTCGATGTTTGGGTTTTGTCTGTAGGTTACTCTTCCGGAGTAGAAAAATATTTCAAAATGTCTAGTGACTAGTCCGAATCAGGTATCATTTTATGAGAATGTTCTTCACGTTTTGTAGTGTGTTTGAAGACGCAGCACTTAGAATACGCATTGCTGCTGTACTGTACTTACGAAGGTGTTTGAGGACTTGAGCATGCAGTTTTTTAAGGTGTATATAGGGTTTCTCAAGGAGAATGTTACTGCAGTTTTTGATGCGAAGGCGTCACGTTACCCATTGAGCGCAAAAAAACCAGCGCCTGCATGCTGCGGCAACAAAATAGTACATAGACTCGCATTGCCATTGACGATGACACGTTACAAGCGCGTCATGACGTAGCTGAGCGGTCGCAAGAGAACGCGTTCCACCCTGTTGGTGCGTCAGGTGTTCCGCATGGAGCGGGGCCCCGCCGCCACGCCACGTCACTCTTGCTCTCGTTCTCGGCGCAAGGGCTCCTTAACGGAGCTGAGCTAACGCCTTCTCCATAGCAAGCCTGTGTGCCCTTTGCTTTATGACGCAGCGATATTTGAAATAAAATTTCCACTGTGAAGCCTGGTGTTACGAAATCGGTCGCGTCACAATCACCGCGGTTGATGCGGTAGCATCCCGAATCAGTCGGAGTCTATGACAGTCTTTCTGTGTGAGTTGCGCAAGGTACCTTGAAGTCATGAATCAAATTTCGCCAGTCTTTGGTATCTAGGACGCATTGGCAGGGCTGGCAAAAGGGGAGACCAGCTGTTGCTTCAGCGCGTCAGGCGTTGTGGAAGGGAAGAGGGCACAGGCGAGCAACGTAGGCGCCAACGCCGTATGCCACTGACTATATATATATATATATATATATATATATATATATATATATATATATATATATATATATATATATATATATATATATATATATATATATATATATATATATATAGATATATATATATATATATTATATTTATAACCTGAACCAGAGTGCAAACGGATCAATTATAATCGAACGTATGGTCCACTTGCAGGTTTAACGATAAGCGAATAGTGCATTTACCTCTGCTTGTATAAGTCTTGGTGGCAGGCAGTCTATTATATATATATATATATATATATATATATATATATATATATATATATATATATATATATATATATATATATATATATATATAATATATATATATATATATCCATATATATTTATGTATATATACATTGTAAGGTAATTCAAGTGAGTGCAACCACTTGTTCCTTGTATAAGTGCTACCCAAAGAATCTGCAGCAGCACACACACTAAATAAAGTTACACCCCTAGAAGTGCTTCCTGTTCGTCATTACTGTATGCCTTCCCACCATGGGAAAAGGCATTCCAATCAACTAACGTCTACGAAGAGAGCTTTTATGCTGGACTTACCCCTTTACCTCGAAATGTTGTTTTTCAGGAATCTCTTCTTACGTTCCCATTAATAAATTGATGTTTGCTATGCTAATAATACCATAGTCGATTTGTCACGCACCACTTGCTCCAGTCCCCACTTAAGAAATTTCAAGGTGCTTTGTGAGCGCTGCATGAAACAAATCAAAAATAAAAGTATGCACAGTGCCCGTGGAGAATTGAAAACTCGATCCTACTGGCTACTCGTCACAAGTATCACCTCTCAGCCGCTACACCTTTTGATGGATTCTTCTATTGTTGCCCACCTCGCACAAATCGCAGCAGGGAAGAATAATGAGCCTTAGTGCCATGACGCCGCAAGCTTCTGTGATTGACTCATTCTAGGCTCGGTGGCTTATCTATAGACCAGCGGGACGTTGAATAATTATATATCCACCCAATGGTAAAATTTCAAAAGCAGTATTGAAATGAGCACGAAGAAGTAGTTAAGTCTTTCGCACTATATAAGCCTGCTGCACAACCACCACAATGGATTATTGATGTATTCCGATCGTGAGGAAAAGGTGCAGAGGCATCTGAGAACAATTACTCCAAGTGACACTCCATACAACAGTGCAATACTTGGAAAATACGAGCGTCAACCAGAAAGCCTTTGCCGCTATCTTTTATTACCCAAAATAAGGTACAATTGGGTACAGAACTGCCTAGGACTTGGCTCCAACGGCCAACGCAGGGCGAGACAGCATTGCTGTACTCAAAAGAGATGATTCAACTGGTTCGAAAACAAGAATGAGCACATGCGCATCTTAGCTTGCCATCAGGTGTGTACTGACTGGCGCCTTGGCGCGAGTGGCTCTTTTCCCACGAACCTTGCGCGAGGTGGCGCTATGACGGCATCGGTTGAAAACGTCTGCTGCGCGTGCTGGAGTGCTGGTGAGAAGGCACTTCTCGTGGATTTGTCGGAGTGGCCGCGATATCCTCTCAAGCAAGCGTGCATCGAATGGCAACGTATTTTTTTTTCTTTTTGCTAACAGCGTCTATTTTTGCAGTCTGTGCCCAGACAATCAAACAATGGTTTTTCACAATGAGAGTGTGCTAAACCTCCCATTGAGAAGCGTTGTCTGGGTTGGACAGCACATCAGCTAAGCCCAGGGAATGTGCTCTGAAAAATGGTTGAATTGAAATCAGTATTTCAAGACCAAGAAGGGCGCCGGATATCAAAAATGGCGCCTGCTATTCGATCGAAGAGAGGCAGTTTATTGTGCGTTATTTGTTTGGAGTCGCTCATCGAGAAATCGCACGACTGACTGGCCATTTGAAGAGGGAACTGATGCACATTGCAAAGGCACTTCGTGATGACCATGGGCGACTTGCCCACGATCCCCGTTCAGTACTTAAAGACAAGAGACGAAGAAAGAGATCGCCTCATAGTGGCTGAGTGCCAGAAATGAGCGCCAGAAACATTACGAAGGAGCTATCTTTGTCCATTTCCTACAAGACCATCTCGAGAAGCTTGCACGAGAGCCTATTAGGCGACTTGTCTTTCTTTACAGAAGCCCGTCGTCAGGGAAGCACAGCGGCAGGCAAGGCATGACTTAGCTCGTGCGCATGAGTGGTGGAGTGCTGCTCACTGTTCTGAATTATTTTCAGTGATGACTCTATCTTTTCCACTAGGAAGGATCAGAAGCAGCGTGCCTTGCGTCCCATAAGCTGCAGGTAAGATTTCCAGTGGTTGGCTTGCCAGCAAAAATACTGAAAAACAAAATACAAATCTATTGCTTTCCATGATGCCAGACTGTTTGTTTCTTTCTCAAGGTTCTAGAGGTATTTTAGATTTTAATAGGCGTTATTCTAGTTATTCAAAAAAGAAACATACTTTAAGTTTAATTGCATAAAAAAGCGGGCATCCTAACTCTTAAAGCTAATGTTGCGTACGAACACGGAAAAGACCAAAAACCGAATGATTAGGGTACTGTCTTCGCTTAAAAATGTAAAGTTATATTAAGTGTACAATAGAAACAATTCTCAGGCGTAACCTCGCTCAAACAGTTGTCCTTTTACTTTGCTTCGTACAGGTAGAGGTACTCAGTAGACGGATAGAGTCCTCTTCAGTAGCCTTTGTGCTGTCTCGGTTTAGGGGGCAATAAGCGAGGACGGAGTTTGACCACACGGGTGGATTAGTTGTCATTTAGACGCGGACCCCCACTGCGACGTCATGAAAGCCATATTGGTGGCAAATGTCCTTGACGGTCAGTTTCCGAGCTTGCGTTATCTGATGCAGCAAGATCGTAGCCCTGTGCACAAAGCCCTAAAAGACAACGCATCGCTTGACGTTCACGGAATACCATTGCTGGAGTGGCCACCCAATGGTGCCGATATGAACCCAAGTGCAAACCTTTGGGGCACCCTGAAAAGGAACTTGATGTGACAAAACTTCGGTGTTACAACAGCAGACGGTTCGTCGAGTGCAGTTAACCAAGAGTGTGAGAAGCTGCGTGAGCATTCTGAATACGTTGGACGCCTTGATGAGTCGATGCCTTGTGAATCGCAGCAAGTTATTGCTAAGGAGGGAAAGTTTACAAGTTATTAGACCAGTGCCCCTGTACTCTTTTGAGTTTTGCTGAGTACGCTTCGCTGTTTTGCTATTAGGCCAATAAAAAGTTTTTTCATGCCTGATTTTTTTGTCCGACGTTTTAGACACGTCTATCAGAGGCTTTTCCTGGGCTGCATCGAGTCGCGATTGTACTATTATGGTTCGCATTGAAAACACGCCCCATCTTTACAATTGTCGGGACATTGGCTTACAAACGAGCTACATTTGTGAATCGAAGACAAACCCTGAAACTGCACAAAAATCATTTAATTGAGAGGGGGGGAGGGCGGATAAACCTTTATTATGGAACGAGCAGTTTATGATGGCCTGGCCTAAGCCTCCCATGAGGGGACGTTGAGGGCTTCCCTTGCCGCCGCCGCCGCCTCACGGGCGTGCTGGGTCGCCCAGGTTTGGTCGCCGATAACGAAGCTTCGCAGAGCTTCACGCAATCCCGACGAGTGGGTCGTGGTGTGAATGTGTGTGTACTGTGCTGGGCACTCCCGCAGCGTATGCGCAAGGGTAGCGGGGTGAGTGCCACAAAACCTGCAGTTGGGGTAGTGTAAACGTCTGTGATTATAAGGTGGAAGCGGCCGGGTGAAGGGTACGTGTTTCTAGCAGACGCAAGGTGGTAGCCTGTGTCCGGTTGAACTTGGGGTGAAGTGGGGGGAAGGTTCGGTAACTGAGGTAAAATGCCTTAACGAGATCGTTATAAGTGGTTAGATTGTTCCTGGTGCCCAGCTCCTCTCCAGAGATTCCTGCGTGGTTGACTAGGCCTCGTGCAATGGAGTGGGCGAAATTGTTGAGGTTGGTGAGATGTGGGTGCACAGGGCCCACATGGGCCGGTATCCATGTCAGGGAGATCATGCTGTCTTTACAGTGTCGAGCCTGGCAGAGGATGCGAAGTGCTTCAGGAGAAATACGGCCTTTGCTGAACTTAGTGACGGCTGCGCGAGTCAAACACGAGAGTTTGACAGGTGGTTTCTAGAGTGGCTTGGGTGTTTGGCCATTTCTTCAGGCGTCTAGGCAGTGGGGGTAGTGACGTTAGAGGCGTGGTGTTGGACTACATCGTGTGTAACGAAGGCCATAAATCGTGTGGTCTGGAAATATTGGGCTGCATCAACAAATGTGACGCCAGGTACGTGAGCAAGGGCTCTTATGATAGCTCCGGCCCGAGCTTGGCACCGGCCCCTGTTATATTCGTGGAGCATGCTTCTAGGGATAGAGTCTGTGTAGATCCAGCTACTTATATCAGCCGGGATCTATTGTTTGGGGCCCTGTTGCTGATGGTAAGTGAAGCCAAGCATGGATAAAATAAAGCGTCCCGTTTCAGTAAGGGTGAGCCTTTCCAGCTGAGAGCGTTGTTAGCTTTGAATGAGTTTGGCAAGGGTGTTATGAACTCCCAGTTGGTTGAACAGTTGAGTGCTGGTGTAATGAGGGAGGCCAAGTGGTTGCTTCTAGACCCCTTGTTTGAGGCTGTCGAGATTGTTTGGCTCAACCCGGTGCCATTTGAGGTACGCAGCAACGTAGGTAATGTGACATATGACAAGAGACTGCACGATGTGGAGAAGGCTTTCTTCTTTGAGTCCCTTTCGTCGGTCGGAGATGGTTTATGAAGGTGTAGGCTTGTTTTGACATTAGGCACAGACCTTGTTGAGAGCAAATTCGTTGGAGCCGTTGGTAGAGATGGTGAGACCGAGGACCCGGGACCCAGGACCCGGGACTCGGAACCCAGGACTGAAGGATGTCTGGGATAGGACTGCCATTTTGAAGGCGTAGGGTGATAGCACCATACGGTCGGTGATCAGATTTGTGTTTGGGAGGGCGTCCCCGCTGAATGGGCTTGTAGAGAAGAAGCTCCGTTTTAGCCGACGAACAGCGCAGTCCGGTTCTTTGGAGATAGGCTTCAAGCGTGTCAATCGCCGTTTGGGGGGCTGACTCCACTTGACCATCATTGCCTCGGTGGGCCCAGATGGTGATGTCGTCGACGTAGTTGGTAAGGTTGATATTGTCGACTCGTTATAGTTACTGGGCAACACCTATCATGACTAATTTAAAGAACATGGGAGAGATAACTGAACCTTGCGGGGTGCCTTTGCAGCCAAGGGGAAGCTGGTCTGATCGTAAATCACCAGCCACGTTTTTTGCCATGCGATAGCAGAGGAAGTCGCGGATGTAATTGTAGGCTGGCTCACCTAGGTGGCGGTGGGATACCTGGAGAAGGATAGCTGCATGGGAAAGGCTGTCAAAGGCTTGAGTGAGGTCGAGTCCGAGGATGGATTTCGGGTTACCGGAATGGTCGGTTAGTACTTGATGTTTGAGCTGCGGTGCTGAATAATATTTTCCTCAGGCCCTTGTGTCTACCTGGTGACAAGCATTGAACAGACATCATCTGGCTAAAGAATTAATAAAAAGACGCCAGTGAAGTTGTAATCCTGCAGCTTTTGCGAGCGAAGGGCACGAGCGCCAGTTCGCGGCTCGTTTCGTTTCCAGTAGGCGAACAGAAAGGTGAAAACAATAAATAGAGCAGCGCAAAAGAATGATTTCTGCACCCAGAAAGATACTTCGCGACCTACCAGTTCTGAAAACGCTTTCGCCTTTATTTACGGCCTCCTATTCTGCTACCCATGCTGAAGAGCAAGATGAATGGGCTTATGGAGACCACGGATCACAGCTAACCCAAATGATGCCGCCAATAACGCCGCATGTGCCGTGTGTTTTTATCCTGATTGCAAGCGAGTCACACTCCTAGCCGATGCCCAGATAGCGGACTATCGCGGAAGGTTCCTGGGCGAAGAACAACTCGCGCGAATGAGCCAGCAAGTATACATATTTGCACGAAAGCTAGGACGCAAGCTTTATCTCTAACGAGGCCAGCCATCAGCAGATGGCGCAGCGATGCAGTTTTCCCTTGTGTTCCTGTGTATGCTCCCCAGCAAACGGAGTAACGCATAGGTTCGCCGTTATGTTCAGCTATGCAGTGAAGCAACTCCTCGCGCGCACAGGTGACAAACGCCTTGCGGTGTTCCATTTGCTTTTTGTCTGCTGGTATTTCTATCGCTGCTGCTGGTAATACTGTCGATTGTCGCACCAAACCTGCAAACTATTGAATCTTTATACGTACAAGGATAAGAACCTTGTGCAGGACCTTCAGAAGTATTGTATGCTGCTTTTTACAGTAAAATACATCAACTGAAATGATTAGGCACGCGTCACGCTAGTTTTGGCACCTATATTCTTGCCCTCCTACCGGCTACACCGGGCAGATATCGTTCAATATCGTCGCTAGAATGAGTTACGCCTTGTAGGCGACGAGCAAACCCGACAACCATCTCCATCGCATTGCTTATCGTGGTCGCACCCAAGATAGCTTGCATGGGGTTTATACTTAAAAAGCTTTGCCACATTCCGTGCGGTTTGTACTGTTTAGTGTGCGTCATCATACTAGAATAGGAGTGTCAGTATGATGTGTTTCGTGTCACTTCTCCAAGGTCATTGACCTAATATCATCGAATACCATACGTGCAATCCGGAACTGATAGATGCAACGCACGCTCGATGGTCCACTGATTGCAAAGTCGATGGCATAACGGAAACGACGAGTCGGCGTCAAGCCCGTAAAGTTGGCCTTGCAGGGGCGCAGATGAACATTTGACGTGATTATGTCCCACATGATAGCGCTCGGCTAGTAGTGTTGCGAGTGGCGGCGGATACAGGAACACTAGTTTTCCCTAATGTCCCTGAATGAAATTCAAAGGTAGCGACGTACTTTTATCTTGCCGCCGGTGTTGGTGCGAGGGGTATGAAAAGAGGGAGGATAAAATGTCGCCGCGTCCCAATGGGTGCAGCGCCGTCACGTGGTATTCTTATTTTCCGTGTCTCGGCGCACTCACCATGGCAGCTGGCCGTCGAGTTTCTGTGGCAGGCATTCACAGGGGACTTCGGATCTTTGGCCACGTTTCGTGGCTAACCGCGTCATTGAAGAATTCAGTTGGTGGTTTGTTTTATTTAGGGATTGTTTATAAGAGTACTCGACTTGCAAACGTCTACGAGCCGAGCTGTTTTGCTTGTTGACAGGTTGCGGAGCTCAGTCATGGGTAAGGTTATGCGCGAGTTCTGTTCCCGGTGCTGGTTTAGATTTGTTTTCCTGAACGCGCTATCGTCAACAGGTGTATGAAGCTATGGAGTGCGTAGGCTTTGTTCAGTCATATATTGTGCTAGAAACGCAACACGTGTTATTCCTGAAGTACTGAGAGTGCGTGGCTCTGTCAGTGCATGCTTGTGTTAGGCACTGCAAATATATTTTGCGAGGACAAAGTGTTCACTGCCTGTGCAAATGAGTTTGACTATTGTGAGTAGGCTTTCTCCGCTTCGCATTCTCCGCAGGATATAGTGGTGCACGAGTTTGTTAGCTCATGTCGACTTGGAACTGCTCTTGCTGGAGACCTTGCTGGAGACCATTTCTATGTGTACCTTTCTGTTGTATATGCTGCCATCTAGTGGAAGCAGGCAAACATAGTTCTCTGTGACTGCGCATGGTCGGCGATCTGGCAGCGCGTGCTCCTTCTTCTTCTCCTTGAGAATGAACACGTCTCAGAAACCAATAAACGCGTGCGTGACTCCTCACCTGGCCATCTCACTCTTCCAGCCTGGGTACAACATGCTGTCAGAAGAACAGGTTCTAGCCGCCGACGTCGGTTCCTAGTCCTCTTCCGTGCGAAGGACGACGCCAGCAACGAAACGCCGGTGAGCTGCTCCTTATACGCACAACTCGGCACTCAAGCAACGCGACCCCTTAACGTTCGAGGCCATGGCGTCATTCGTAATTCGACCACCGGTCGCCTTCAACTCTTCGTCGCCGAACGAGTGGCCGAAGAGGAAACAAAGATTTGCACGTTTTCGAACTTCTTCAGGGTTGTGCTTTCAGCCCGAAAAGCATCAAATACATGCGCTACTCTACATCATGGGCGAGCGAGCCGAGCAAATCTACGCCATTTTTGCTCTGTCTGAAGATAACTCCAAGAAATTCGATGCAGTCGTGGAGCAGTCGGACAAATACTTTATCTTGCGACGCAACGAAATCTTTCAACTCGCCAGATTCAACACCAGAGTGCAATAAGACGGTGAGTCGCCCAAAGATTTCGTTACTGCGCTTCACAGACTTTCGAAAGGTTGGGAGTTCGGCGCTCTTCGAAAAGAGTTCGTGCGCGACCGCCTCGTAGTTGTGATAAAAGATAAGCAGCTATCCGCCAGTCTACAGCTCGACGCAGACCTCACCCTATAAAAGGCTCTTGAGTGCACCTGCCAGATCGAGAGCGAACGTCAGCAACAAGTCGTGATTCGCCAGGAAGTACCACGTGTGAACAAAGTTGCGTCCGCTCCCCAATCCACATGGGTTACCTCGAAACAGGAGAAAACCGGCAACTATTCACGTGGGGCAAACAAGCTATCTTCATCCTGCTGTAAAACCAGCATGCAGAAGCCATGCCATTGGTGTGGTCAAGAATGTCACCTTCGTACTCTGTGCCCAGCACACTCGGAAGCCTGCAGGAATTGCGGGAAAACGGGTCATTACGCCTCGGTATGCATGTCGCGGGACCTCGATTGTGTCGAGACGCAGCAAGTCAATTTAGGAGCACGATTCCACGGAGTAATCAAGACGTCATAGGCTGGAGCATGGGAGGCACCGGTCTTGGTTCAAGGTCAGCCAGTAGATTTCAAAATTGACACTGGCGCCGACGAAACAGTCCTCCCGAAGCAAGCATTCCAGACGTTCAAGGACAGACCTTTTCCCTCAGCTCCTCCTCCCTAGTTACATTCTCTAGACGGAAAACTTCTCCCAGCCGCAGGAATTGCACAACTCGAGCTCATCTACCGCGACCGTATGACTACTCAGGATGTCTACGTCTTAGATGAGGTCCGCACTCTGTTGTTAGCCAAGCCAGCGATCAATGAACTCCGCATGTTGACATTTGTAAACGCTATTGCTGAGAAAGTGTATTCGAAAGAATTTCCAGCGTTGTTCCAGGGACTCGGGAATCTACACAAGGAACACTGAAAACAGCTTCAGGCAAGATCGATAGCTTTCGAGCTCAGTTCTCCGAGGCGCATCCCAATTCCCTTATTCGAAAGGACAAAGTTGGACTGACAAAGAATGCCGAAACTCGGCGTCATGTCACCTGTTCACGAGCTGACTGAGTGGGGTGCATCTATAGTAGTTTAAAGCACTCTGCAGACGTGAGAATCTGCGTGGACTTCACAGAACTGAACCACCACGCTCTGAGAGAATGGCATCCTATCCCTTCCGTTCAGCACACTCTCGGACTTCTTTATGGACCTTAAGTGCTCTCCAAACTGGACGCTAACTCTGGATTTTGGCAAATTCTCCTTTGTGAAGGTTCTAAAAAGCTCACCACGTTCATCCCACCTTTCGAACGCTTCTTTTTCAACCGGTTGCCGTTTGGGATTGCGTCTGCTCCTGAACATTTCAAGAAACAGATGTCATGCATTTTGCAAGGCGTCATAGGGTTGCTTGTCACACGTACGACATCCTTATCTGCGGTTCGAACGAGCATGAGCCCAATGAGACACTCAGAAATGCGCTGCAGCTTCTCGTCAAGGCTGGACTGACATTGAATGAAAGCAAATGCTTGTTCAATTTCCAGCGCCTCACGTTCCTTGGACACTGGCTAGACCAAGACGGCATATGACCCGACTAAGAGAAAGTTGAGGGCATTATGCAAATGGATAGCCCAAGAAGCAGGACCGGCAACATACCTCGCCAAATTGCTTCCCCATCTTTCTGAAGTCCTGCAACAACCTGCTATTTTGCTGTCAATGAAGCAAGAGTTTGCTTGGGATGCTCCACAACAGCAGTCGTTCAACAGACAGAAGTCGGTGCTCTCGTCTTACGCTGTCCTTGGAGTTTACGATCGATCTAGAGAAACGATCGTCACTGCAGATCCATCGTCCTTCGGACTCTTTGCATTAATCCGGCAGAAGCAAACGAATGGGAAATATTATGTTATTGCTTATGCTGCGCGATTACTCTCAGAGACCGAGAAGCAATACTCTCAACTCGGGAAAGAGGCTTTTACTTTAGTCTGGGCATGTACCAAGTGCGGCGATTATTTTGTCGGCAAGCTGTTCAAGCGGGAATGGATGGCAAGCCGTTGGTTCCCATCTTTACTTCGAAGAGCCTTGACGACCAGGCACCTAGATCACAGAGGATAAAAATGAGAATGATGTGATAACAGTATGTGATTGCATACGTTCCAAACAAAGACCTTCTAGCCGGAAACAATATTGCCAGAGCGCCTCTCCAAAAAATTGACGACACAGAGCTCGAAGAAACCGTGGAAGCTTTCGTATGCTCTTTGAAAACCTCTTTTTCTATGAAGGAGCACAGCCTTCAATGAATAAAGGCTTCTCAACAAGCAGACCCTGTTTGCGCACAGCTTCGCCGGTGGAGCAAGAAAAAAGAGTGGCTCTCCAGGCGAGATTTACTAGTGGACCTAAAACCATTCTACGAGCATCGACACCAGCTCACACTGGAGAACGATTTACTCCTCTATGCTGCTCGAATTGTCGTCCCTGCCTCTTGTCAAAACGAAGAGCCACTACTCTTATAGAAACGACATTTTGGCATACCAAAGACACTCTCTCGAGCCAGAGATTGTGTCTGGTGGCCCAGTGTAGGAGCTGATGTCACGTCCCTGGAGAAGCAATGACAGCGATGCGTCGAAACAACAAAGGAAAATGCGACAAAAAGTTTCCGGATTTCCAGAAAGACCTTGGAAACTTTTTTCAGGAACAAGGCTTCAGGAAGGGCGCTTCATTTCAAGGTACTCGGGAAAGGGGCCAGTTCTTTTAGCGCATTCATTTCTTCTGTGCGCTAGACCCTATCTTTCAAACGAAATGATGCTGTATCTGATCGATGCGTTTTCCGCGCAAATTAATATTTTTACACTTTTTATCAGGGCAACCTAAAGATAACATGCAGAAAAACATTCACACGGATGTTTCAATAGCAGAAAATGGAACAAGAAATATTTCCTATGAAGTACTAAAACTACAAAAAACTCGCCAAAGACACCACCGTACTCACAAACCAAACTTATGCTTATGACCTAAGTCAGTGAAGAGTCCTTAACGCAGTTCAAGAACCAACCTTGTAGTTATCACAGAGCTTTTCTCCTACTTATGGCCGTGATAAGCAAGGCTTGGTTAAGGTATCATCTGACCTTCCAGAACGCTCCATTGGAAACAAACAAAATGGTGGCGATGGATGACTTTGAGGAATTTGTTGGCTATCTGGATCGCTACGAAGAAACATCGACTGGAGCAGCCTACAAATATGCATCGCTCCCGCGGCGGGTGGTCAGGGATCGCTTAAATCCCATGGAGCTGTACAATGAGTACGAGTATTTGTGCCAATTTTTATTGAACAAATGTGCCGTGCAGCAGCTGCTCGCAACACTGCCTCCCCAGGAACACAATGACGGATGGAGGTTCCCTGTGCCACCTCTCCTGCAGCTTCTTATCACACTGCGGTTCCATAGAGTAGGAACGTTTAAAACTTTGACAGGGGACCTTGTGAATATTCCCCATCCGACGATCTCGCGGGTGACCGAGCGCGTTTCTACTATGATCGTCAGAAGCCTATTCACTGCGCTTGTGAAGTGTGGGGCCGCTTCAGAAATGAGTGGTGTGATGAAGGAATTTTATAAGACAGGAACATTTCCTGGTGTCAGTGGGTATATTGACTGCACTCATGTGCCAATTAAGAGCCCTGGTAGTGACCACGTCGAGATTTAGCGCAACCCGAAAGGATATTTTTTGATAAAGGTTCAGGTGAGTCTCCATTTCTGATATAGCAGAGGCGGTTTGGTACCGAAATGCAAACAGAAGCGGTACAGAATGCCGCTGGTAGTACGACTCCGTAAATGTAACAGACGTAACACCAGGTAAACCACCCGAACCATTTTAGACGCGGTTTCACACCGCCAGTGTACATTTGTCCAACGACAGTTGTCGATGCTTCGAATTTTCTTACCTGAATCTGCCCCGACGCCTTGTCCCTCATTAAAATGCAACTGCCGTGACCAGCAATTTGAACCCGCAACGTCTTCCTCAGCATCGTAATATCGCAGTTGCGATGAAATCACAGCGCCGCAAGTATATAACCCTTCAAGTTTCCACCCAGTATAATCTCGAATATGTGTACCTTCACGGATATAAACATATCATTATGTTATTAAGGAGAATGTAAAGGAATGCAAGGAAAACAAGCACGCCTGAATATTCGGCAAGATTACATATAATTGCTAAAGCCATCTTTGTCGGAATACAGTGCTGTCATGCGGCCAAGATTGCTTCAAAGAATTGGGTGAAGCGTATGCTATGAAGAGTAAACAGGTGACACGCGTTCCTTAATTATTCACGCTGGCACCTACCGCAGGAGATCACAGGACGGCTCGGCTATTCGGATTACCCCCCGCGGTACGACAAGCGGTTCGCAACATAGGAAGTTTAAGACGTTGTTAAAGTAATATACTTGGGGCGGGACCAAAAGATTTGTATCGGGCATCGAGATTGGACTGCATAACTCTATCACGGAGCTAGACCATTAAAAGAACAGAATTATTCGAGCCCCCGCTTTTCTTTTACTACTCTGGTTTCAAAAAGTGTATTCGCGCATTTTGCACAATCAATAAGAGCGTTACTTGGAGCTTTACAGTAACGCTCATATTTACATGCGACAAAAGTTAACCAGTCTGTCAGTTAAGAACACTATAAATTGCTTACCTTTACAGAATTTTCTCTATGCGCAAGTACATTTTGGATACCTACCCCGTTTATTAATGAAAGTTGCTGTTTCGCAGGTAATCACGGGCCCTGACCTGCAATTTTACGATGTAGTGGCCAGCTGGCCAGGGTCTGCCCATGACAGCCGAAGTTTTGACAGCAGCCGTGTCAGAGTTCTGTACGAGGCTTTTGTCGCCCCAGGGACTCTTCTCGGAGATGTGGGCTACGCCTGCAGGCCATATCTCTTGACTCCAGTCAAGGATCCTGACCAAGGCAGCCAAGAGTACAGGCAAGCTAGCTAATTTCTATGAAACAGTTTTGCAGAATACCAGAATTGTTTTCAAGAATAAGGTGTCCTGCAAAAATGGTTGAAAAACTTCTTGCATGCAAAGCGACGTATTTGAACATTCCAGACTAGTCAAGAGCCAACACAGGGTTGAAACACTTTTTATTTGCTAACTTTCAAGAATGTTCTCGCGATTCATTTCGAAGGCTCGTCACTGAAAGGCAAAATGTGTCAAAAAAAGACAAAACACTGTTCGTATTACATCAAAAATAATTGATCACCACTCTTTTTGTCAATGTTATCAGGGAAAAGAAAAATAATGCAGCTATTTTTCAGGTAACACAAGTCACAAGCAAAAACGAGAAACAACGTGGAACGTGCATTTGCCGCCTGGGAGAGGAGGTTCACGTGCCTTCAGATGAAGCAACAAATTGAAACGAACACTTCACTCATAATCATCACTGCATGTTTGGCGCTTCAAAACCTTAGCAAAATTATGCGTGACCCATGCTCCCCAAGTGTACAGCCCCACACTGCACCCAGTCTTAACCAGCTTGCGCTAATGTGGCCGAATGGACAGCCACAGATGAGACTTCGATACTCTGGTGGCTTTATAACGTGCTCACACATAATTACAGGATATTTCTCGTGAATGCATATGAACTTCGTATTTCAGTTCATATTCCTTTTTAAGACAACAAAAATAGTCAGGCAGGTAGGTTGAACTAGTGGAGGTCAGGTATAGAGGTTAAGCGCTAAAGCAAATGACAAAGAAAGGAGTGCACAACACGACAACGCATGCCAAGCAATCCTTTCTCTGGGCTTCATCTTAGCACATTTTGTTTCTGAACATGAATAGAATCCAACAAGTCCCATTGGCAGTCTTCTATTTCCCTAATCTCGCCAAGCAAAACAAATACGGACAGTTGACACAGCCTAGGTCAGCATAAATTACATAAGGGTACACTAAGGCGAAATTGAACTTTTCAAAAAATGTAAAATGTTAAAGTAAAATAATAATAAAAACCGATTCTATCGTCACTTTTCAAGCCCTCCCAAAAGTTCGGGTTATCCGGTATGCATGTGGCGCAGCACCACCGACACTCGCATATAACACATGGAAATGCAGCACCAGCAGCACTGACTTCCCACGCTTTGCTGGGCCCTTCCTCTCGCTTGGCGAAGTAACCAGGAAACCACAAACTCAACTGTGATCCTTCTAAAGGGATTTTTTTTATGCAGAAAGATGAGACTACTAAAATACATAGTTGGAAGTTGTGGATGGATTATCATCAGTAACACAGTTTCGCCAGTTGTATGCTTTTTCAACAATCGGCATTAAAGCACATAACCGTTGCCAAATTCAAGACTATTTACAGCGTTTAAATATGCTGCTTCCCCACAAAGTGATCTTATGCACTTTTGCTGATGCATATTCAAGGCCAGGAACGGGAGCTGCCTAACATTTCCTTTTTTTACATGCTCAATGACATTACAGTTTTACAACAGAACGTTTCAGCGATACAGTTGACTTGCCCAATGGTTTCAACGCAGTGAGCCGTGATTATCGTGTACAAAGCCTTTGAATTTGGCGGTGCAAGACATCATGGGTGTGTTTCTTAGGAGACTAGCATTAAAAACATGATTGTTTCCACATGCGTGCACATTGCACGACACAAATGTTATCAACATGCATTGAACAGAATGAAATAAACAGTACTCAAATACTGAAAGTACTGTACTGTACTCAAGTACTGAAATAAACAGACTGATGTGTATGTCAAGCTCTATCTTGCAGGAGATTTCGCCGTGACGTGTTACATGCTCTACATCTAGATGCCGCTCTCCTAGCACGGCAAAATGCTTCTTGTCGAAGCCTCTTTCGAAATCATGCAACAAACAATGTGTGAAACAGATATGAGTTAGATAAATTGTGTAAACGCCTGTACTTGCTCAATCTGCCTTTTGCAGGTGGGAGGATGAGAGTGGATGCCTGGCCAAATGTCTTGAAAAATATGTCAACCTTTTGAGAAGTCTGACAAGTCAAGGCACGCGCAAGAGACTCGTTAAAACACCCACACGTGCTTTTCAAGGCGTCTAGCCAGCTGTCTAGCCTTGTCTGCCTGCGCCATGAGCGGATGGCGCAAGTAGAGGACCTATATCCATGAAGTTGCCCGTGATGTCCATAAGCTTCACACGAAGCTTACGGCTTGTGAATGGCTGTGAAAGGCACTGACGTCTACAACTGCCATTTTTCAGCCAATTTATTTATTGATTTATTGATTTACAGCATGGGGATCACAAGAGAGAGAGAAAGTGTACAGGTAGAATGTAGGAAACGTGAAAATACCCATTTACTTAGATTTAGCTGCAGGTTGAAGAACTCCAGTTGGTCCATATTCGCGGAGTCCTCCACTATGGCGTTCCTCGTAATGACATCGTGGTTTTCGCACATAAAACCCAATTTTTAATTTAATTTTAGCGACGATGTTGACAATCTGGCCGTATTTCATTGGCTATACGGTGGGCTGTTGAGCTCGAGGTCAGGCGTTTGATCCAAGGTGCGGTAGGTGATCAATTAGTAGGTGACCGGCAGTAGGTGACCGGCGGTAGGTGACCGGCGTACTTCTATATACAAGAACATTACATATAACATTACAAGACACCTACGATCATATACGAAAATGTCTTTTTGTTTCTGCCTCATTCGTTTTGTTTTTGAGGAATCATCATCTTTAGTTGAATAATGGCCTTTTTTTCTTTCAGGTTTTCCATTACTTGTGCATGCTCGCGCTGCCTTTTCTGGAGTCTGTCATTGTGATGCTCACGGCCGAGTTTCATGCGAAGTGCATCGTCCTAACGTGTCAGCTTCATGTGAAGCAAGTTTCCTTTCCTCTTCCTTGAGCATCTTTTGTAATAGAAGCAAGGTGAGCGCCAAGTTCGCTTCTTATGTCATCATCTCTTGGGCAGGATAGCCGGCTTGCATTCGTTCGCCTTTCACGGCGGGCTGTTCGCACCAGTGGCACAGCAGCTGGCCGGACTGCAGCTGGTTGGACTGCAGCTAGGGGTGATTCTGGCGATGTCCTTGGTACACTATGACCACCTAGTTGAGTAGCTTCAGCATTTAGTGTTGCTGGACACTGCAAAGCAGCTGTTTCTTCCTCGCTTTCAGCCAAATCCCATTGCCAGGATTCATGATAGTGCTTGTCGGTATTTGCAAAGTTGTTGCAATCAGAGTTCTTATTAATGTCGTTTGCCCAGTGCTTGTACGTTTTACAAGCCACATTAACGAATGCGCTGTGAGCAATACCGACATTTTTGCCTTGCTAATAATACACCGATGTTGCTGCACAAGATGCGTCACTGTGCTTGCTATTAGGACCTACTAAAGAACTTAACACAGTGTCAGCCCTTGAGGACACAACAATACAGCATGTTCCTGCTGGTGCATCCAGCTGAAGTAGGTTGAATGAAATGGTGAGAGTTATAACTGTGCAGTTGCATTCAAGCTTTTGCATACGAGCCGCTAACCTTCATATTAGGACTCATGCTCTTTTTTATGGGCTGTGAAAAAAAACTAAACCAATGGTGTCTATGCTGACACTCAATGCCGGCACTTATTGGCATCACAGGCAGATTTTCTGTGTACATTGCTTGTTGACGGTACAAAATAAACTGGATATTATGGGCACTATCGCATGATAAAAAGAGCATCTTCGCAAACGCTGGAGAGGTTTGCCCGATAGCAAGTCTACCTCCTACTCCACGTGCATGTGGCAAGAAATGAAATACACATATGACCACTAACACACAGCATACGCACCCATGAACTTATACAGCTAATCATGTATCCAGTACACGACACGTACATTTTGCATGGTCAATTTACAGTTTTCTCCACAAGACGTGGTCCCTCTCATACGTTCAGTGCAGATAACATTACGACATATTTTTCTGGATGCAGACAGCGCAAGAGCATATCAGCGCATAGCATTGCACATATACAAGTGTGTCGATGTAAACACTCCACTGTAAAAAATAGGCACTTTCCGTTTGCAGCACTGACATGAAAACAGTGAAATAATATACAAATGCAACTGTAAAAACCAGTTTTGGAAGCCTTCGAGTCCGAACCAATGACTGCATCATTCCTCGTTATTGCGTCCATTGCACCAAAACAAAAATGAAACCCTTCCTGCATGACTGCAACCTCATCATCATGATGCCCAAAAGTAATGTCAGCACTCTGACGTTAAAAAGTAGCTCAGTTTCTTGCAATACCGCTGTGTGAAATGCGTAATACAGAAAGAGTTGTTCATTAGCCACCTGTTGTGCCTCATTTGGTGCTTTACTATATTAGAAAATCTAGTTTTCTAAACAATTAGTCCAGATATAATATTGCACATGAACTCATACTCACCATCTGCATCCATGCTTCTGTAGCAGCAGTGCTGCTACAGCTGGCGTGGGCTCTGTGCCAGGCCCAGCGCAGTCACTGTCCAATGGGTTTGTAAGGCGTGTGGCCGTGTAGTTTGCCACTGCACCGACCCTCAGTAATTCCTCGCTCATGTGGCGTTCCGCCGGGGTGCCACAACCTCTGAAAGGCAAAGATCAGTGTTAGCAAAATTTGACGATCACTAAAAATTCAGTCATACCTCTTCCGTCCCACAGTGACAGTGACCGGAACTTTATTAAGAGTGTCCTGAGGAACTCGATTGGGGGGACCGAAGGCTGCCCGATCAAGTTGGTGGCTCCGCCCACGACGGGAGAGGGAGGTGGTGACTCTCCGCGACGTCGCGGGCCCTCTGGACGGCCTGTAGTTGGTTTACTGCTTTGAAAATACTGCCAGAAGCATGCTCACATCATGATGCAGCTACTTTAACCAATTTCCCAGCCTTGCAAGCTCAGCACAAAGAAAGCATGGAGACAGGTCGCCATGCTAACATGCACATAGCACCGTCCATATGCTAATGAACTGAAACTGTGCAGAAGTTTTTCTTGGCTCTGGTATTTCATTACAGCACACAACAAGCCTACACACAAAGCTAGTTGACGGCGTTCAGCCAAGGACTGCATTTCCACGCTTTGTAAAACAATAAGGTAGCGTCTCTTTTATTATAACATGTCCTTTAAGGTAGCAAACAGCGCCTTCAAGACACCAAAACATGAGCAAGTTTTTGCCCATCATGCAAGTGTGTCGCAGTAAACAAACATGCATAGGCAGATCCTTCGTTTTCCTGCATGGTACAAACAATCAAGTTCAGTGCAACGTTATATCTGACGGTGAAATTATGATGTCCTCGCCACTGTTCCATATGCACACGCACAAGCTGTTGCCGACTGCGCTCGAAATGAGCTGTAGCGACGGCTTTCAGTGCATTTCATTATATATATACATTCTTAAGTGAGAAGCAAGAGTCAACAATTTCGGCACATGAGGAATAATTGAATGCTCACTTGATCTGAAAATCTCAGGCGTGTCTTCGGCTTTCGCACGGTGCAACTTTTCTTTCAGATTGTGCCAGCATTTTTTCAACTGTTTGGATGTTCGTGGCAGCACGTTGTGGCGACTGTTGAACTCGTCGGTCAACTTCTCCCACGTCTTCTTCTTTACGTGGATGGACACAGCATCAGTTCTCTTATATTCAAGCACATCGTGGTGCCTCCCCATTAGATCCATCAGGGTGGTGCGCTACCCGTCCGTAAAGTTAGTTTTTCGTCACTCCACTGTGGACGCGGTTTGCCAAAAAGAAAAAGAACACTGGAGCTATGCAAACAACTAAACTGTGTGCCTCAAATCGTCTTAACTAGTTTCCTACTGTGTTGTATATTTCGCGAAGGAATTCTCATTTGGGCGAGAAAGAACATTTGCTGACGTTTGCTGCCATTTACAGTTTCTGAGTCACCGCCTTGCTTTTTTAACGTCATGCGAGAGTTACCCTGCTTACCGTGCGGAAAATTCCTTAACGTCACTTATGCGTCATTTATTAAGCAGCGTTTTTATTCTTGGAAAAACAACGCATGAGAACTGACTGCGGGCTGTATTGTTTGGAAGTAAGAGGAAGAGCGGGATGAAAAATGTCAGCTCTAAACCAAACATATAGCTCTGCGTCAACGTTTTCTGCCACCACCAATCAGCAAAATTATAAACAAGCTATCAATGAAACCTAATCTGCGTTCCATTGAGCCGGAGGTCGGATAAATGTTTGTATATCGACAACTTTTTATCTATAATTATAAATAAATAATGATTGTAGTTTATTTAATGCCCGAAGGTGTTACAGAAAGGAGTAAAGCGTAGCGATAAAACAACTTAAGACATTTTATTTGTTCTAACACTTCCACGGGCATTTATAACCTTTGCCATTTATAACGGCTATCATTGGACATGAACATCTTGGTATTGCCGCAAAATACTGCAATGACACACTAGCGCTAGAAAGGCACCTATTCTCAGCAAACTTCAGTAAGAAAAAAGAAAATGTCACAGGAAGTTGCTTCGTTCTCGGGTACATCCAAAAGAATACGACTTTTATAGGGCCTAAATGCATCGTCCGTGGTACGATTTATCTCAATTGGACGTTGTAGGACATGGCTGTATTTCAAAAGAAAGTTACACCTCAACAGAATATGAGAGCTTCCCAAAAGAACATACAGCTAACCTCGTCAGCGAACCTGTGGGATGAGCCCATGATCCCCACTCCATTTGTCGTGGAGGCTACCGCTATGTTGAAGCTGTGGGCTTTGCACCGCACTCAATATTGTTCCGTGTCATACGGATTCGTTTTTGCTTTTTCTTTTTTTAGAAGGGCATATGTCATCATTCTTGTTAGATAGACCGCATAGCATATACACTCTACCGTCTTGAGCAACGTGGAGAAAATACCCAAGTAATCGGAAGAAATCATTACTTGGCAACTGTGGATTCGATACGGATACCTAATTGTGTAACAGGTGGCTTTCTCAATTACCATGTGAAAACTTATATTTGACACACGAATGTAACCACTACCGCTTCTTTAAAGCGATTTGAGTGTTCTTATTCATATTGCGCGAGAGGCTCCATACGTTGATAAAACAACGAGAGCCAGATGACATCTCACTCCGCTTATCTCTTGCTTACCCCTTTATTTGCAACTCTAGATGGATGAGTTCTAAACATGGCTCGAATAGCCAGATTAGTAATCCTCTTGCCACGCATATTTGAACATGCCCTGAGAACGTCTTGCGAGCTTGTAGCCATACAATCGTTGTCACATTAGTCATCGTCGGACTTCTATGGTAGCACATATTGACTGCTTGCCTTACACAACCTCGTTCTTCTACCTGTTAACGCATTGTTTAGCCCCAAAACGTAAAGGGTAACAGTGAAAAATTATATACTCTCTTGGACCAATCCAGAGTGCAAGAACACCGATAAGCACATTGAGTTAACCATGGCCTACATAACCGTCACTCGTAATATGTATCATCGTTTCTCATAGTCTATATAACGCTAAATATATTTTTTGCTGAAGGCTCTATCATGACTTAGCTCTTATTCAGACGAAAAAGAAAATATTCCTTCACTGCTTCTTATTTAAAGGAGACCTGCCATGTGAAGTTCACTTCATGCTTTTGACATCTCAATAAATTTGACATTTGATTTCTCATTCGCCATTCGCGAATCATATTAATTTCGACACCATGAAATGACCTATAAGTTACTTTAAGGAATTGGCCGCGTCGTGAGGGTCGAATGAAGTGGACAAAAAAAAATGTATTTTTTTCACACCATTAACATCACCTGTGAGTGACTTTAAGGAAACTGCCGTGTTGTGATCACTGCATGCAGGGAAATAAAGAACGTAGCGACGAAAGAATTGTGAATCGCAATTTTCCTCTGGGAATGTTTGCATTCGGCGCATAGAAAAACGTTTTATGGTAAATATTGAACACGGAAAGTAAGTAGCTAGTAATAACATGCAACAGCAACTGATATAAGTAAACGAGAAGTAAGGATTTATTCAAATGATCAAGTTGCCATGACCGAAGTGTTATATTCTTTATGATTTTACAGCTTCCTAAGACAGTTTTCCTCCTGACGTTTTTCGCCATTCATACCTATGATTTAGTTTTCTATGTCGACAAGCGTTTTGTTCTTGCGAGAAACCGCAATAACCTGTTGAAGCATAACTTGCGTTTCAACCTCCGCCATACCCTACAGCGTCTGTCAATCTGAAAGATAAGGTTGCGCACATAATTAGTTTGGCGCTTAAAATGCATTCATTTGAAGGTGCCCGTCAACGAAGCACCTCCCTTAACCATTATGTTTATTTTTTAGTGAAATCATCTGACAATGTGTGTACATCAATGACAACCCACTTAGTAGGCCCTACTGCCCCTTTTCAATAATTTGGGGTACTCAGAAGGCGTTATGTGCAAAGGATGCAGGCTATAAATTGTAAAGGTGCTTGGTAGCTTAAACTTTTAGAACAAGTAAATAGACGCACGTTCTTCTCTCGCTACGGTTTTCGTTCAGTCATCTTTAGGCACCTAGTGTTCTCACTTTATGTCACAGGCGCAATTCTGCGGCATACGTCCTGTATTTTCTCGTGCATATCAATACAGTGCTAGGACGTCAGTTACGACTTCTTCGTGTGTATGACATCCTCGGCAGTGATATGAGTTTGCTTTCGTTTGTTTTTGCGCCGCTCGCATATTTGCATGCGTCTTTCGTATAATTCTCACAGAAACCGTCTGTATTCCGTATGAATTCTGTGCAACTTGTGAAGAAATTTCGTGGTAAAGACGCTCAATAATTTGAGTATCAGTGGAATGTTTCGAAAGAAACGTTGTTAATGGGGAAGCATCAGAAGTGCCGCATTTTATTTAGAGGTAAGGCTTACATTGCTGCAAGGACCACCGGTTGTCTAGGCATTAGTACATGCACCTGTAATTATCTCTTGCCAGTGCGGACACATGAGTCATTCATTGTGCAGGTAGTGCTCCTAACTCATAAAGTAGGAAAACGATTGTATTTCTTCCTCGGCTTTTCTTTTCGGCCTTAAAACTTTTACCACTGGCTTTGTTTGTAATAATTTAGGATGGTGCTGCTTTATAAACAAGCTATTGAGCCTGACACCCGCCTATCCCAGCAGCTGGTACCGTGACGGCATAGAGGCAAATTATTCCGGTCTGTCGGAATGTAGAAGGCGAAGACGGCTGTACAAGAAATGAAGAAAAAGTTGGAGTGGTTGAGAGGTGGTACTTCTGACGAGTAGTCTGTAGCACGAGGTCTTGAATTCTGGTGGTTAGGTCATCATCCATGGCAAGACCACTCTGATATTCTTGCATTGGATGCGGTTGCAAGTGGTGAACGTGAAATGGATTATGGTATTGACACAATAAGAGATATCGCTTACTAAGGTAAACATCGAGTGCAATTTCTTCGTAACCACCTTCGGAGCAAAGGGTGCATATGAGCCACAACCTTCTTTAAGGCTTGGGTAGCGCAAAAAGATACCACTTCGGAAGGTTTTAACGGGGTTAATACCATTAATCGAGAAGTGCCCTGGAAGTTGCAAAGTTCTTTAGAGCATACATGCAGCTGGTGGTTTTGTAGACATGAGTATTATTCTGAGCAAATGGTGCTACTCTCATTTTTATGTAGTTTACACCGTGGGTCCCAGTTAACTTGGACCAAGATTTTGAAGAAACCCAAGAGCTCTAGAGAAATCGTACCGACTGCATAGTAGCCGCAGTCATGTGTACTTACAGCCAATATTCTTTTTGTAACGACGCATTAATAAATAATTGCTTTGAATTAGTGGTATTTAATTATTGCTTGAATTGCACCCATTGCAATTACGATATTGTAGGGCACCTTAAATAACCTCCGAATCTAGTATTAATATTGACACGTCTACTTATCTCTATCGGGCGACCACGTTTCGCCACCGAACAAATGTTATCGCACAGCATGGGACGCGCCTGCATGCATCCGACGTTTCTGGAAAGTTATCGATGCTTCTATCCGCTGTCTGTGGTCGCCGAACCTTGTATTATCTGATTTCATCGCGTGACGCGAATGGTGTAGAACTTTGTGGAAGGCACGCGGGTCCGAACGATTAGACTGGAACATTCGACGACCGCTGTATAAAAGCCGACGCGCTTGACCCGCTGATCAGATTTTCGACGACCGCCGACTGTGTTCGCCGCTATCGTTGCGCTTTAAGTGTAGCCTGTTTTGTGGGCACAGGTTCACCCAATAAAAGGTAGTTTTGTCTTTCACAGTACTGCTACTGTGCTCTTCATCGTCACTACCACGTGACAATATCATGCTGAAGTGTGCCTGGTTTTTTTCCAAGAGAAAACAATTGCCGCGAAATGCGCGAAACATAATATAGATGCGTGCTGGCGCGCCGCTACTGAAGCCCTCCTCCAAGCAACCTTTGAAAGATTTACGGGTGCATTCGTTTGTCGCCGCATCGTAGAAGGCTTGGTCATGTAGGATGGCTCTATCTTGAATGTCGCGCTCGATTATAAGGCATTCGGGATAGCTTTAACCTTCGCGTGGTAAGAAACAAAGCTACACAATGAATTCAACCAATGTATGAAAAAATAATTCGCAGATGATAAAAAAATAGAAAATAGGGCGGCTCTCGGAAAAGCAGAAGAGACCTACTAAGGAGTTTATTTCAATAAAAACTAAACCAAAAGCACGTAAGGCGTGTAAGCCTCCCACAAAGAAACATCTAAAAGTGTATAAAGTTTAGCCATTTACCCTTTCTCTATCATGAACTGCGGAAAAGAGGCGGAGCAAAGCAGTGTTTTACCTATTTCTACCTTTGTTGCAATCTTTTTTTTATGCAAGGAGGGGCGATGTCCTGAAGGTGCCTCAATAAACCACGCTTTACACAAGTGTTGAGCGGTTATTCTCCGCTGACATTTGTAGCACGTGCTGCAACAGGTCACCATTGAAAGTACTTGCTTGTTTCCAACACTTGGGCTGTTGCAGTGTTCACCAACGACGTTTGAATTGCGCGGCATACTCTGTTTATTTTTGCCTTTAGGGTTACCCGTGTGGTAGTTTCACTGCGATAGACGCGATCTTTCATGTAGCCAAACAAGCAAAGGCTCAACGGTATCTTGTCCGCCGACCTTGCAGGCCAGGGTACAGATCCTGGCGGGCCAATCCACTGCCCACGAAAAAGCTTGTCGAGCCACGTTAATATTATGTGCAGGAGCACCATCGTGTTGACACCAGATGTTCTTAAGGTGCGCAAGTGCGAAGTTGTAACAAGTGTCATTCACGAGGGTCCCTAGGATGTCGTTGACGTAGCGTTACATTGTTAGTGTGTCGTCAAAAAGGATGGGTCCGATTATGTTTCCATCAAAAATACCGCACCACACGTTAAATGACCACTGGTATTGGTGCCCTGTTTGTGCCAGCCAGCGGGGATTCCTATCACTCACTCCAGCAGTATCCGTTGTGAAGAATAACTCGTGTGTTTCTGGCGAAATTAGCCTCATCCACGATTCTCTCATGCGATTCATGCGGTTGAGAAAGATCGGTTCTTCGTCATACTTAGTGAAAATGTGATTCTCGAAGCCAAGTCTTTTTTCAAAATCTCGGTTTTCACGTCTTCACGTTTTTGATAAAGATGTACATACGGGTACCTATGAGCTTTTTTTTGATATCCTCCACACTGATGACAAGGTTGTGGCCTACCACGCGCACACTACCATGAAGGTAAGTAGCAAAGGATCTAAAACCATCCGTTTCCGCTTCCTGAACTACCTTCGCAGTCCTGTGTCGCTTTCTTGTGAAGCTACCCGTCTCGCAAATGACTTTCTACGTTCCGAGCATTGTTGACGAACTAGGGCATCCTCCGCAATGCCACATCCGGGATAGCCTGGCTGCCACCATCTTGTCCCTGTGTGCCGCCCCCAGAGCCAGACTCATTGTAGCCTTCTGATCATTCCTGAAGAGCATGCCTGTCTTCTTGAAGAGTAGGTCACTGGCATGGTACCGTTGAGATCTCCCGTTATTATAAACGCAATCGCACCTCAACAAAAATAATTTGCGCAATCGACAACATATGTTGGCCTTACAGATCCGCCAGTACGCACTAGATGGACATACCCTGCGCGAAGTTTGTTTCTAATTTTAAAAGTAGCAAAAAGGAAAATACGTTCTGGGCGCGCCTATCTACAGAAGAAGATGAGTGGGCAAAATTACAGTGCGAACTGCGCCGTCGCGGTCTCCAAGTTTCGAAATCCAGCTCGCGCTTCCCCAACGTCTTCGTTATGCTTACCAATGTATGAGCGGCGTGTTGTTATAACGCCGCGAGCATCACATTGCGTTAAGTCCTGTACCGAGCTGCCACCGCTAGTAAAGCCGTGTATCCGTGGCTATTCGCTTGGGAGTGTTTAAGAAGCGGCTCGCTAGCCCTTATCGATTTCGTATTTTGGATGTTCGCTCTTCTGTTACTTCTCCGAAAAAGCAACGAGGCAAAGCTGAGGACGAAAGAAATGCTTGATTCTGAGGTTATTTGAAGTGCCGTTCAACTTTGTAATTGATGTTTGCGATTCAAGCAATAAATAAAAAGTTCACTAATTAAAAGCAATTATTTATTAATACTTCACGGTGAAAGAAATACTGGCTGTAAATGCACATGAATGCCGTTACTATGCAGTCGGCAAGACTTCTCTAGAACTTTTGGGCTGTTTTTGAATCTTGGTCCAAATTCACTTGGACACCCGGTATACTGTACGAGCTGAACTAAATTGCAAAAAGAGGCTTTCCATGGTGAGAATAAGTTATTAATTTTAAATTCGAAGCATTTCTTGGCCCACATTTGGCAGCTTGACCGTATCTATCTATCTGGCCACCTAGGTTTTGGTGCTCTCATGGTCATTTCCTTATTTTGGTGTGTACCAAAATTGGCACAATAGGATAAGAGTGTATGACGAACATATATGATAGGTCATGGCATGAATGCGTTTGATGTAGGTCATGAAACAGCCGCCTACATCTTAGTGCTGTCATGGTCGTTTCATAAACCTGGCAGGCTCCCCCGCACACCGGTTTACGTTACATTGATATCCTAGGGCGTGCGATCTGCTGGCTTGTCCACTTATTGTTTAAAGAGCCTTACACAGGACATGTACAATAGTCTTCATTTGCAGAGACAAAGCAGTTACATGGAGGAATAAGTGCAACACTTGGTACGTCATCACTTTGACTACGCAAAAAATCTGGCAATTTCGGATGAAAAAAAAATATTTGCACCTTTGCCAAACGTGCTTGCTCGATGATATTTGCGCGAGAACAGAGGGAGTGCGGACGAGAGCGCAAAGCAGATAATAAATTCTACGGAAGTTTTCTGTATAAATGGCCTGCTTAGTACACAGGTCAAAAAGAGCGATACGCGTAGAAGCATGAAAACGCGTAGCAAACATGAACCTGAAGTGCAGTGTCGGGATAGGAAAGAACCGTAGAAAGGGAATGCGTGGGGTAAACAGAGCTGTACGTTTTACAAAGGAGAATGATCTAGGTTAGCAGAATGAACAATAATTTCCGTCTTTGCAATTGATCTACATATATAACGCATTCATATATTTAACCTATTTAACACTCCGCCTGCCCATATGACCTCGAAGGCACGTACAACTTGAAACTTTTGCATGAGAGATGACTACTGGTTATTTCACTCGTGCGGTGAAGGAAAAATTGTTTGTAGAAAATAAAGTATTTCTGGTCGATGATGCAACCGTGCTATTAAAGGTGGTCTGTTGTGTTAGCTAAGTGGCTCATTAAAGGTTAATTTCCGTTTGTATCTATGCTATGGTAATCGAGTTCTGTGTATATTTCCTGTCCACTATCGAAGCCTTGTCTATTCTTTGCTACCGGGGCCACATCGTTGACGCGTAGGTAATGTAAACGACGAAGTAACCTTCTGTATGTTTCTGATGATGTATTGGTTACTGAAACGGCCGAAGGTATATGTTTTTGGTGTCAAGTACCTCCGATGGCCAAACAGACTGGATCTTCGCTTTGTTCTAGTCTTAAACGTTACCGTGCATAAGAATTTCCTTGAAATTTAGGTTTTTTCTGAAGGTTACTCTTCGCGAGTGGGAATATAACATTTCAACATTTCTAGTGACTACTCCGAATCAGGTACTACTTTTCTGAGGAAGTTCTTCACGTTTATTAGTGTGTTTGAAGATGCAGCGCAGAGAATACGCATTGCTGCTATACTGTTCTTACGAAGGGCTTTGAGGACCTGGCATGGTAAACTTTGGTGACTTATATATGAGGCTTCTCATCTGCGGTTTTTGATGCGAAGGCGTCACATTATCCATTGAGCGCGAAAAAAGCCAGCCTTGGTATTTTGAAGCAACAAATTGGTACATAAACTCGCATTGCCATTGACGATGATGTGGCATAAGCGCGTCTCGACTCAGCTGAGCGGGCGCAAGGGAACACGTGCTGCCCTGTTGGTGCGTCAGGTTTTCCGTGTGGAACGAGGGCAGCGCCGCTGCGCCACGTCACCCTTGCTCTCGCTCTCAGGACGCGTACTCCTCGACGGAGCTGAGCCAACGCTTTCTCCACAGCAGGCCTGTGCACTCTGCCATATTACGTAATGCTACTTGAACCAAAATTTCCACTGTCAAGCCTGGTGTGACGAAGGCTGTGAAGTCACAATCACCGCTCCTTATCCAGGAGCATCCCCAGTCATTCGCGGTCTATGACAGCGACATGTATTTGGCCTCATTCTTTCACGCTCCCTCCAGCGCGCCGACCGGTTGGTTGGAGTGGCGTGGTCAAGTTTATCGCTTCCCTTTGTTGTTTTGCAGCAATTTTGATTCCGTGCGCGATATGCAGTGGGTGATAACATGCAAAATAAGTGTTGTGTGCCGGGATTCACCGGCAACTACGATACGGGGAAGAGGATACAAGTGTTTTCTTTCCCTAAAGACGACGACACTTTCAAGAAGTGGCTAGGCGCCATTCCTAGGAAGGACTTCGCGCCCACTTCGAACACTGCGGTAAAAATTATTATACGTCCTGCTGTGCGCTCCTCGTTGCTCGCACTTGCTAAGCACATTTACTGTGATACTTCTGAAGCCCAGATAGACTTTTCGTGCATACACGGACTGTAAACACGTTTACACAAAGGGGAGAGCATAAGGTTACTTTAATAAGTGGCTTCTCAACCGTCTACGAGACGTTTGTACGTTGCTGCAGCTTTGCGCGGATCATTTCCACGTTTCATTCATCGAGAGCATGACTTCGTACACGAATTCAAGAACATGAAACGTTCTTACAGTTGGACTGCCAGTACCGCGGTTGCGCTGTGGATCTGTGCCTACAGATTTCTCCGGCTGTCCTTCGTACCTTTCAGCACCAGACAACAGCACCAAAGAAGCACTTGATGCCAAGATGAGCCGACTAGAAGTTTCGAACTGGCCCGTGCTATCGAAGAGTCACTGGCTTCAGATGAAGCAGAGCAGGAGAGAGACCACTCTTCGTCTCTCGAAGATCTCAAGGCGTGCTTGCAAGGGGCATGAGTGTCGGTGAAGTGGACTGTTATCCACAAAGAAAAGTGCACGATGTTTTTGAACATCACCGACGATCGTGAACCTTAGCTGAAGGCGTCATTGATGGTGTTCGAATACCTTCAAGTGTCTGCCTGATATCAAGGCTCTGTGATCAAGACATTTGGTGACGTTGTTGTACCGGGCTCAGTTCGCAAAGTAAGCTCCTTGTGTGAAATTTTGGACAACCTGTGCATGCTGTCTGAGGAGTGCTGTACTTCTCGCCACCTGTCGCTTACAATAGATTCCCTTCTAGACATATTGGAAGGAAGCACTAATAAAGACAAGAAAGAGGCTGTAAAGTTTATGAAACAACAGCTACTACTGCTTTCTGCAGAGCGTATTCAGTACAGCACACAGGTAGCGGTGTTTGCATGCATTCTCCGCACAATATCGCCACATGCCTATAAGTTTTTGTGTGGAACAATACACTAGCCTTGCCCCATCCAAGCACTATCAGGAAAGTGTACTCATCTGTTGAAATGTGCGCAGAAATCGATTCTTGCGATGTAACTTTCCTTCAATATGCTTTCCATAGATTTATACATCTGCACCCACATGAACACACCATGACGTTGATGGTTGATGAAATTCATATCAAGCCTTGTTTTCATAACAAGAGTAGGAACATTTGTGGTGCTTCAGTGAGTTACAACGAGGCAGCCTCATCAGTACACGTATTTATGGTTCAAAGTCTGCTGGGCTCATTCCAGGAGGTTGCCCACATTCTTCCGGCAGAAACCATACAGGGCGACCAACTTCATGCCATACTGATGAAGGTAATCTTACAATTAGAAGAGAATGGGTACATGGTCATAGCTGTAGTCTGTGAAAATAACTCGCTAAACAGAAAGGCAATGAAGATGTTTCTGTGAAAGCCGATGCTTCGTCAGGTTTACCCACATCCGGCAGAGCCAGATCAAGTTCTATTTTACGTGGTAGATGATGTGCATCGCTTTAAGTGCATATGAAATGATTTGCTGAACCAGAAAAATGCAGGCGCTTGCTTTTTCTACCCAGGCTCCGAGCTTTTAAACAATAATGTTCATCTTTACTTCAAAATGACGGCCTCATTTACGCATTTGAGAGATTTAGATAAAGAGGAGTCATCTCTGCTGCTAAAGTCTCTGTATGGCTTGACGTCAAAGGCACCTAATCCAAAAAAGATGGAACGGCAGAATGTTAAGCTGGTACTGCAGGTTTTTAATCCGCACGTAGCCGCAGCCATGGCAGCTCGCAGTGGTAAAGCCAATTTTCAGCAGGCGCCAGCAACAGCAGATTTTATCAAAATCATTCTTCACTGGTGGAGTATTGTCAACGCAAAGACACTGAATAAAGTCTTCCATCATCGTAATGTTCACGAAGAACCTATGTCATACCACACAGGTGACACAAAAGTAGCCTTTATAAATGCTTTCAATACATGGCTCGATATCTGGGAATCTTATGGGCATGAGACTGGAGTTCTTACAAGGAGATATTGAGTGCCCTAAGGCTGTCGGCCCAATTCTTGTTGGAATTGGTAAAGTACTGCGTAAGTGAACTTCACTTCAAGTACGTCCACACTAGGGAAAGTCCAAACGAATCCTCTGGAGAGTCGTTTTGGTCAGCACTGACATATGGCTGGTGGGCAGTACCACGTCTGTTCGACAACTCTGTGAAACAGAGGGCGGGATTCACCTTCAAAGCGCCCTCCCAAGGATGAGCACTGAGGAAGTCAGAGGCATCGAAGAAGGAAACAGTGTCAGAGGTGTAGGCACCTCCTTTAGTGTTCACGTTAGCAACGATGGCCTTGACGCGCTCAGAACACGAATGCCAGTTATAGATTATGTTGGTGGATAATGTACGCATGCTACAATGAAAGTTCAAGAGTAAGTTGCCGATGGCACTTGGTAGTTACTGGAAATGAAACCGAAATGAACGAAGACTTCCTTAATTGCACAACTAGACCGAGGTGGCCTCAAATTTTCCTCTGCCCTTGTGATTACTGCAATCACATACACGGAGGTTGTAGTCACAAAGCTTGTGCCACAAAGCGTCTGCACACAGTTTTTCCGTGGGCGTTCGGCAACTGACTCTGGACTCTCTGCCGATGCTTGAGGACATAGATGCAGGTGAAAACGGGCACGCCTACGAGCTCCTTCTTGCACTGGTTGCAAACTGTGCAGCAAACATAATGCTGAACGACTTGTGCAAACAAAGGAATGATTATCTAAATATTAGAAAAGAACAGTGGGCAAAAAAACGAAAAGCTCAAATCTTTCTTGAAAAGTAAATCTCACTACCTTGTGCTCTGCACATTTAATTGTGTTAAATTGCACTGCGGGTATTTTATTGCAGTTTTCTGACGTGATTTCTTTGGCCAACTGCTGCCTGTTGCAGTACAATGAGCCGTCTTTCATTCGTGTCATGCATATTTTCTAACCTAGATTTAAATGGCAGTTCATTGTTTTGCAATTTGAAATTGCAGTCTCTTCGGCATCTAAATGCCATATATTTCTTTCTCATTGAACCAAACCTCAGAGCCTTCTTACTGTGGTTGGTGAATGACTTATTTGTGATAACTTGTACCTGTGTGTGCTTTCCTTGTGCAGAGTGCTTACGGAGATATTGTGCAATTTTGTTTGTGCGCTGTGATTTCTTGTGGATGCCTCTACCTGTAGAAGTGCAATTAGTGGTTCTTTGCGTCACTCATTTACCGTACTGTAGTCCACAACTTGGCGACCAATGTGTTTAATGAACAGTTATTTTTTTCGCGGGTCTTTGACTCGGAAACACTATGTGGTGTGTTTGATGCCTTTGTAGTGCAGCATTTTTCAATATGATAAATGAGTGAAATATTATTTTTGCCTAACCTGCAGTTAAAATGGCATTATGGTTTTCGTGTTCTAACTTATGGAATGGCTTTGGGATTGCAGTGTGATATGCTCTGCTTTCTGTCAGTATACTGAGGCTCCTATAGTGCGTACATTAATAAACAAATGGCTATTTCGGGTATTTTTTTCTGTTCGTGCCTCTTATCAGTGTAATGACTTCTCTTAGCCGTCAGTTATGATGTTATAGTACACAGTACAAAAGGCAGCATGTGTCTATATTACAGCGCGATATCGTTTGCTGTCAACCATTTCAGCCGCCAACATTGTGCAGTAGTAGACATGTTTACAGATAGCGTCTGCTGTGATCAATGTATATGTGTAATTCCTTTCGTAGTATTAATTATTACAATTACCATGATAAATCTTGTGAACCTGGCGGTCGAGGAACCTGCATGTGACATCGTTTCTCATGAGGTGAGCGCGCAGCAAGAGCTCGCGGCCCTCCCAGCCGGCGCGTAGCGACGTTGTCGACGTCACATCACGTGACGCGCAGGCCTGAAAGCTGTTCAGGTGGTAATGACTCGGACTACTGTCAAATTATTGCATATGCGTGAAAGAGGCGTGTGACATTCTCTCCCTCCCCCTGCTTCGTCTTTACCACCGCGGAAGTAAAGGCCATCTTTACGTCGAACCCTGAGCCTTCGCCGCCCCCCCCCCACCCGCCGTACCTTGCGAGGGTAGAATGACACCTAGACATTCAGTACCTCTCGGCGACAGGTGTGATGGGCCTTTGTTTGCGCATTCCCTGCCGCGAACTGCACTTAGAGGGAGGAATGTACTTTAGGGCCGAGGTTGAAAAAGAACCTGGCAAGACAGCCGGCCTAATTTTGCTGTTCAGTTAGGGGACGTGCATATTTATCTTTCGAGGCAATTACTTTTCCGAAAACTGACATTTTTTTCAGGTGCAATAAAAACTGAAAAATAAAATGATATAGGGTAAAATATGCGGTTAATCTATCATGCGCAAAAACATCCTCTAACACTTGCCGCTTTCAAAGACAAGAATTTCCTTAATGACTCCCTGTGCAAAATAATGCTTCACTCTATTCCAGCAGTAGTTTTATAGTTAAATATGTGTCCAAAGCGTGGCGGCTATGACGTTACCGGTTTTCAGACGCTCGAAGCACGGCGAAAGTAGAGCCTTTGATATCCTGGCTCTTGGTACCCGGAATGCCATAATTACGAATGTCGTAAGGGCACTGCAAGACGTTGTCGCAGTTCAGAACATTGTCGCCGTGTTAAGAAGCGAAGGCACTGAATATTAAGAGCGCATAATTATCCATTTTCGATATGTTTTCTTACACAGCGAGCAACCATCGCCGTAAAGCAGATCAGTTGATATACTTACTTTGCCTTCACTTTGATGCAACGTCCTATTAATATCCCTTATTGTGCAGAAGCCATCGGTAGGAGGCAGGGACGAAGGCCGGCGAATAGGGAAGCGAACATTTCTCCATTTTCTTATACATTAGGAATAATTTCATTCTTTCTTCACAGAAATGTGTCATTTGCAAAGAGTTCAGCTTTTCTTTGTGTTCGACGACCTGTGCGCTTGCTCAGGTGAACACTCGCTCTCACTCAGCAGCAGCTGTATTTTGCAGCCTTTTGGATGCTTGAGAAGGAACATTCCAGCTAGCGCCGTGCTACTCTGAGTTTCGGCTCTTTTTATTATTTTCCCAAGTATCATGACGCTACTTTGATGACGTGTTGAGCCCAGGCCATACTATTCATATCGCGGAGTGCACTGACCTGATTATCTCGCTGCAAAACTAATTGATGGCTTTGGAATAGCAGTGCGTGGTAAGGGCCGATTTGCCCTCGAGCCATACGCCACACCACCCGCATGCACGGACACATGCGGTTGGGTAAAAATTTGCGGATTTCGCAGGCTCGCACACATATTTCAGTTTACACTGCATTTTCGAGCCCAGTGTACACGAAAAATCTGAGAACCAGTGTGCGAGACGTGCAGTTTTCTGCACGACCGCACGTGTGCGGCAAGTGGGCAGTGTCACGGCTCAAGCGTAGACCAGCTTTTATTTAACCATCCTTAAGGCCGGGTTGAAGCTGTGTAACTTGTGCGCGGCCTACACAGTACTCTGCTGTCACAGCGGTCAGGTGGCGTAGCGCAAGCAAATTTTCTTTAAGTGTGCAGGCGTCACCGCACGCTCACGTAGTGAAGTAGAACCTTTTAAAAGATTAGTTCTAACAGTTAACGAACATATTCCTATAAACATTTTAGTAGCATTTCGTCAACAATTCGCCACCGACTTGGATTGGAAATGTGATCAGAAAAAAAGCTTGATTCCTGAGTATGTCATATATCGGCATTGATGTGTGTTGCAAAAAATACATCAAAACCTCTCAAGTTACTTCCCATTCTAAATATTTTTCGGCAGACAGTACGAGCTGTTGGCGCACTGAGGGTACATGTCCTTAAAAAAAACATTTTGATGATGTATAGAATTACATTCTTTACGCAATAGTAACATGCCTTGTGACGGAGAATTAATATTGTTATTCAGGCAAAAGTCAGAAGATGGCATCTTAAGGATTTACTTAAACTATTATTTATACAATATTACGCAAGACGCCTTTTAATGGTGTATGAATAAATGCTCTTTATACAAAAGTGAGAAGGAAGTCTTTTAACGGTGTATTTAAAATATTATTTACAAAAAAGTAAGAAAGAAGTCTTTGAACGGTGTATTAAAAACACTCTTAATACGAAAGTAAGAAGAAAGTCTGTTAACCGTGTATTTAAAATATTCTTTGTACAAAAGTAAAAAGGAAGTATTTTGACAGGGTATGAACAAGGGCGCTATAACGTAAAACTATTCCAAACTTTTCTATTCCAATTCTGCTATCAGCCCTCCACCATTGGTCAAAAACTTTTTTCGACCACTCCCACTTCACCTGTCTGTCACGCGACGTCACGAAAACAGCGATACCTCCCCATCTGATATGTTGTGTTCACACTGATTATGCATGATTTGACAGAAAAAAGAAAAACAGTTATTTCTGATTCGCCCCCTTTTCGCCATTAGCCTTCGGTAATTGGTAAAAAGTTTTCGTGCTGCACCCACCTCACCTGCCTGTCAGGCGACGTCACAAAACCGCGAAAACTCACCACGTCAAAGTGACGTGTATGCGATAAAGATGCATTAATATGCCGAACAAAACTGAATTTTCTTCGGAATAGCCGCAGGCTGCCCCGTTCCGAAAGGAATAGAAGATGGCTGCCGCCGATCACTCAGACGCTGGCTACTTGCACCTGCCGGAGAGCATGGGTGTATTTGCGTATAATAAAACTTCTTGCGTGGCCGTGTAACGTTTTCGAGCACTTTCGGCACGTTTACCCCCTCATTCTGCCAACTCTTCTTTGCTGAGGGTCCGTTTTAGCGTCATTCTTGAGCTTCCGTTGCATGCCGCCGCGATTTTCGACCAGCCACCGCAAGCTAAGTAAGGGAAAGCCGACCAATCGTAGACGCCGGCACCACCCTCTTCATCCGGTTATCGACTTTCAGTGCAGTGGCTCGGCCCCATCGAATCCCTCTCCACTTGAGCGTTCTCCTCACCTCTTGTCAGCCAATTAGATACGACAAGCCGCTCAGTGTAGGCAATGTTATTCGTTTTTCAAGCAAACAAAAGTGACCTCCTATGAACGAGAGAGCGTTTGATTGGTCTGTTCAGACAACCCTGCGGGTGACCGCCTGGTGCTTGCATTGGTGGTTACGCAAATTTGACGTCAGAAGATTGGAATAGAAACATATTGGAATAGTTTTACGTTATACGGCCCCAAATCTTACTAGAATGTAAATACATATAGACTGTCAGTAAAGTAAATAGAAAGCTGATAGAAGTTCTTAATAATGCTAATAGGCATTTTTGTAAGGGATGTGCCTTCAAATTCACCTGCGTATAGTGATATCTGGGCTTTTTCGCAGGTAACAATATTACATTCAGTCCGAACTCGCTGCACAGCACCCCCCGAAAATTTCCTATTTTACTTCTGACTCTTGCACGTCAGCTGGATTCTGTGGAATCTAAAGGTTGTTGTTCAAGATGTCGTCCCTAGTAGATGCTGTCGTGATGAAGGGATAGACAAGTAGAATTTTCACCATTGTTCTTCTACCCATAAAGAATTCATGTGCTCCCCAGGTAAGCATGACGAAGCTTCTAGACGTGTACGAGAGTGCGACAATGTATATTAATGAATTAATAAAGAATAAAAGAGATCAGGACATTGTCTATTTGTTGAGGAGCAATATAAGCAAGTGTTAAGAAGCGAAGTGGCACAAAGGAAGGGTGGCTGCATCTGCAATGATCACCGATAATCTTCTGTGAGCGTTGGTGAGTAGACATACAGTTACATACTTATCTTTAAAAAGAAAGCTCTTCTTTGCGAACCTCGCCCGGTTTCGTGACCGTGGCTGCGGCTTGGCTGTTACGCTGCCGCGTGGGCCAACCAATCACAGAGAAGCACACGTGCCGCGTGCGCCGTTGGTTGCCTTGCATTCTCAGCAGATGACGCTCGCTTCCACGCATCCGCCGCAGTGGCAGTGCCGTTTTCGCTTGCGGCTCTTCATCCACTGACAAAATGCTTCTCTGCATAAATTCTAACTCGTTAGATCTGCTGTAGTTTTTTTGTGTTTTCAAAATACGTTTTCATAATTGCCAAAATAATTTGTTCCCCTAAATATTTCGCCCGGGCATTCTATCGCTGAAAGCTCAAGCAGGTACCAGCCTTAATCTATACTGCGCTTTGATGGGGTGCAGTTTTTTTTAAAAGAACGACGAAATGACAGTGTGCGTTCGGTATTATATTGTCTTATAGATGCAGTCCTACGACGAATGTCTTGCACGTGATATAGAAAGGAACCGCTGCTCTCCGCGACTCACTGCTGACGTACGCCAGCTGAATTAGCTGATATCATGTTGGTTCGAGATTGATGTGCTAACGTTGACGACATGGTTCCTCCTGTGTGAGAGTTTGAGCATTACTTTTTCGGTTTAGCGATAGCAATGGCAAGGGCGCTTGAAACGAATTCGTGTCATTATCGCCACCACCGACACCAAACCGCAAGCCCGGCTCACCCGCGGAGAGGTGTAGGTTCTCCGAAGATGCGGAGGGCCTATATGCAAAATGTAGAAAACAGTGCGAACTCCCTAGCCATTCCACGAAGTCAAATAATTTAGCCCGAGGAAAAGAATAAGCAGCGTTCTGCCTCGCGCTCATGACACTATCTCTGTTTGCACCCACACCTCTTTCTATGTGCGTACTGTAAGAGTTGTCGGACCATCCTACCGCTGTCAACCAGATGTAAAAGTCGTCGGACTATCTCGCCGCTGCCACCATTTGAAGGAGTTGAAGGTCGTAGAGAGGAACTCGGTGAACAGGATTTATTTACATATTAAGCATTTTAAGCAAGATACATTGGCAGTCTAACGCGACTCCCATATGGAGCCCGCAAGACTAACATACAGCAGTTTACGAGCACACAGCTCACTACTACATTTCGAGCATGACAACGAGCACTCAGCTCCCGACGACGAGCACGACACGAGCACACTCTAGCAGCCGGCAAACGCTGCTTATAAGCTCTCCGCTTGACGTCATTGTTCGACGTCATCGTTCGGCGTCCACTCTTCGAGGTCCACGTGGTCGGAGTCCCAGTGGATGGGAACGTTCGTCCAGTCATTGTAAACTTGCCGCCGCCCCGCAGTACGGCCCACACACACAAAGGCACACACATTCCGAGTGTCCGGAGCCGACGTCAGAGGGCTTCGTAGAACTCTCGGTGCCGCATAGCTCGCGGTGCCGTATAGCTCTCGGTGTCGACGTCAGAGGGCTTCGTAGAACTGTGCTCCGTGCCGGGTGGCGCGGCGGAGTACCACATTCCTGAGCTGACCGCGCGCCACGTGGCTGCCGGTCATCCGCAGTTCTCTGAAGGGCTCCCCGTCTGGTGGGCTTGGAACACGTGCAGCGGGCTGAAAGGTGACACGATGCCACCCCGTACGGCCATTCCTAACAGCTCCTCCATGGCCCGGAAAATCTATCCTGGCCAGTGCTGGCAACCGCTGGGCAGGAAGAGAATGGCTGGCGAGCAAGATGACGGCTTTGCTCTCTGCAGACCCTGCGTACTTGGAATGCCTTCAACCATCTTACAACTGGCACAGAAGAGTCGACCCGGCAACACAATACCGCTCAGCGTTCAAACGCCCGGAGTTAGCTGCTAACCCACCAGGCTTCCTATCACAATTTCCATGCAAGTCACTCAACTGGAAATCCCAAATTTCCAAAGCGAGCGTTCACGTTCCTCCTGAGTTCGACCTAACCCGACCGTCGCCCTGCACAAGAGTAAAGGTTTACGCAGAATTAAACCGAAGGCTTTCAAACACCAATACCCAAACATAACTTAAGCAGCTTAACTTCACGAACAGCCTGTTCTTATCCTATCGCAGTGACGTACTTATTTCATGTACTGCTGCCACTGAACTGTCTGGCCAACTCCACAGGTACGTAATCAGAAACGCGCTAAGTTTGTGGTTCCTATACCGTACACGTGCTTGCATCATACAAAGTTTTCATCATGCTGACTCACATTTGTTCCATTAATCCACAAGGACACGTTCCTTAAACAAACAACCACACTGGCGTAACTTACGCAACACAGATGAACCTTTGAACAAATGTGTCTTGTACTAACTAGCTCTTCGCACGCGTACTAGAGAAGTCAGAATACGGCTGTCCTCGACACACACGAGCAACCCAGTCATCAACGTTCTGCTTCCTTCCATCCGCACAGGACACGCGTTAATGGACCTAAGAGCTCTTCTCAGTACAAATCACGCACTTACTGAAAAGCTACGCGCTTAACCTTCGAAAATTCAAAAACACTTAAAAAGAAAGAAGGTTAAATAACACACACGCGCGTTACAATAGGCCTCTCAACGATAACCTTGACCTTTAGGTTACTCACGCACACACAAAAAAAGAAAGCCTATATACTTATTAATGAACACCTCGCGAGACTACAGGTTTACTTTAAACGCGTCTTTCAAATCTCGAGCTTCTCAAACAAAACATAAACAGAGCTCATACCTTACATATTGAAAGAAATCCTAGTCTGAAATCGCGAAAATTTGCAAATGTTCAAAAATAAAACAAAACAACACGTTTTCCTACTACGGAAGCTCTCTTGGCCTCCCGTTCCCGATTGCTTACGACTGACTCATACTTTCAGCCATACCCGAGGTGGCCGTGGTTTGAAAGCTATACTGGCTGCCGAGGAACAACAAAAGGGCTGACTCACTATCAGCTCCCCCAAGACGTTACAGTGCCCTGCCAATTTGCGTCCTGGCGCCCCGCTTTCAACATGACCTCGACTGACCGCGTCGCTACTCCCCACCTGGTCTCCTCATCTTGCCACCTTGCGCTTCTTTGTACTGCACGCTGAGCTTCGAAGAGAATGACGGAACGACGAGGAATTTAACTGCCCCGTGCCCTTTGTCAGCGTACGTGCAGAACATGCTTCTCGGTGGCCCTTTGACTGGTGGCTCGAACGTGTTTGATGCGTCAACATCGTCCGTGACGACCGCACCTGTCTTTTCTCCGCGCCCTGCCCTTCTGGGTCTCTCGCCGTCTTTGACGGCGCTACATTAGTCACCGCATTCCGATCTTTTCGGTGCTTCTTTCTGCGGCGCTTTCTCTTTGACTTCTCTTTCATGCCGTCATCTCGCGCCTCGTGCTGGCCGTTACACATCTCGTCGGCCCGGATCGGTCTCTTACCTGCACAGTCTGATTGATTTTAATTTAAATCCACATTCTCTCTGCCTCGACTGGCGGACAGCTCAACCGACTCTGGCAAAATGCAGCAGGCTTTACTCGAGTTATGCAACTCGCACTCTTGCAAACTGCCCTCTACTGCATTGCCCAGCTCACGCTGTGCATCGACACACAGCCCGTCGGTCTCGATCGCTGTCTCACGCGCACAGTCGGAATGACTCCTAATTAAATCATCCCTCTCTAGGCTACCTAGACTGGCGGAGAGCCGCACCGATCCCTGGACAATGCAGTTGTTCTCTCGTGAGCTACGGAGCTCGCCATCCCGAGAACTACTCTCAAATGCATCGTCCAGCTGGCACATTACTTCTGCACGCAGATCTGACTCGACATGGGTGCTCGCGTCTGTCAAGTCCGTAGTATTCTGTCCCTCGCTGACGACCTCGCTACCATGAGATGCGACGCACACGCGCGGTAACTGTGCCAATTTGTTCGCAGCTGGCCTAGCTGTCTCTACAGTCCTCTGTTGGCACAGCACCTCGTCGCTCTCACTCTGGCCTTTAACGGCCTCTGCTGCCACTAAGGCATCGTTAGCTGCTAGCACTTCGAGTTCACTTATGAACGTGCTGCTATTCTCACAGGTACTACTACTCTCGGCTTTCGAACAAAATCTGCTATCTACTTCCTGCCACTTTCACTGCGTCCAGCCTACAGATTTTTCAAGCCGCTGTTGACGTTGCTCTATGAACTGCTCAAAACCTTCAATCTCTTTGTTCAATGCCTCAATGTACTGCCTTGTTACTTCTGCTAGGCCTTCTTCCTGTGAAATGCTTTTCAGTTTCTGCCTTGCTTTTTCCTGTTCTTGCTTAAATTCTTCCTGTTCTTGCCTAATTGCTTCCTGTTCCCGTTTTTTGCTTAGAATTCGATTACCGATTTGTTCGATGAATTTGAAATCATTGTTACTTTCTAGAATGCTTTTACGAATCTCTGTTTCCGTGAAGTCCTCCTCTACGTTTACCTCAATCTCTTCACACAACCACAACAGGTCAGCTCTCGTCAAACACATTAGGACCATGGTCGCTACTTTAAGCTTTGGCTCTACTGTCACACAATACTTGCTGCGATACCCACGCAAATCAGAATACAAGTAAAAGATCCCAGCGAATCAAATACAAAAACACAGTGAAATCGAAGCCTGGTAAATCTTACAGCCAAAGCCAAACGCTTACCCACTGAAGCAGCACCATATCACCAGTCCTTCCCCACCGTATCCAGTCAGTTGCAAGAGGTGGTCGCCCAAGTCGCCTCCAACTTGATCAGGATGCCGGTCGGTCACCATGTGCCAACGTCCGTCAGCTGCCGTTGCTGACTCCCGAGTCGTAGGCCGATTTACGAGCCGTAGGCCGATCTAGGCGCTCTAGCCCGATCTCACCGCTGCCATTCAGTTGTAGGATTCTTGGAGCGGTCGTAGTTGTCGGGAGGACATTGAGGCGACAGGACTAGGCGAGCAAGAGTTAATGGCAGTATTTACATTTTATAACACGAGGTACATTGGCAGTCTAGCGCGACTCCCATATGGAGCCCGCAAGACTAACGTACAGCAAACAGTTTACGAGCACACAGCTCACTACTACATTTCAAGCAAGACAACGAGCACTCAGCTCCCGACGACGAGCACGACACGAGCACACTCTAGCAGCCGGCAAACGCTGCTTATAAGCTCTCCGCTTGATGCCATAGTTCGGCGTCATCGTTCGGTGTCCACTCTTCGAGGTCCACGTGGTCGGAGTCCCAGTGGATGGAAACGTTCGTGCAGTCATTGTAAACTTGCCGCCGCCCCGCAGTACGGCCCACACACACAAAGGCACACACATTCCGAGTGTCCGGAGCCGACGACAGAGGGCTTCGTAGAACTCTCGGTGCCGCATAGCTCGCGGTGCCGCATAGCTCTCGGTGTCAACGTCAGAGGGCTTCGTAGAACTGTGCTCCGTGCCGGGTGGCGAGGCGGAGTACCACGTTCCTGAGCTGACCGCGCGCCATGTGGCTGCCGGTCATCCGCAGTTCTCTGAAGGGCTCCCCGTCTGGTGGGCTTGGAACATGTGCAGCGGGCTGAAAAGTGGCACGATGCCACTCCGTTCGGCCATTCCTAACAGTACACTATAAGTACATGAGCGTTCCTGATGCGATACTTTGTTTATGTTTACGTGTTAGCAGTTTGCGTTAATCTAACGATATCTAATATTTACCTGGGCGCCGACTAATGCTAACCGTTTTGCGCCAGTGTCATCTCAGCCAGACACACAGCTGATATCACAGTAAGCAAACGTATTCTACGCTGCTAGAGTAAACATTCGGCAGCTGCGTAATCGTGTTCGTGTGTGAAAATTTGCACCATAATCACATTGAGATGCCCTTGCTTATTGTACTATTAGCCGTGTTGGCCTGGTTGAACTCTGCACCACCAGGTGACTGCACTGCGCAGGGCGCGCATGTTTACGCCTCCTCCGCTCTGGTAAAACGTCCAGTTCATCTGCGTGTGTTTACCGAAATACCGGATTGGTCAATACTCTCCAATGACATCGCGAAACGAGCGGCACTTTCAGTTTTGCGGTTACGAAAGGAAAATCAGCGCTGATGAGTACTTCAAACAAAGCAGTTTAGCTCGCGGTGCTGACTTGTACGCCGCTAATCATACATTGTGTTAGGGAACATGGGTGCAGTGCCATGGATCCGCCAAAACCCTTCGGAAAGTGCGAGGCACAAATAGAGTGCGCAGAGTACAAAGTGCGCTTACATGCCGGCAAATTTTATTTCTTGCTACACGTTCCTGTTATTATCGTAACACCCGCTTTGTAGTGCATGCATTTTAGGAGCGTGCGTTTGAACGCTCGATTGACACATCCTCTTGGCCCATGGGCGACACCCATCAACTAGTCAGCACGCGTTGTCAGGGGCTACAGTTGTGCCCGTGCCGATGTATAACGGCCCAGACCGCGCTTTACGCTAGCAGACAGCGGGCCAGTCTGGCACGGCGACGAATCTAGAACGGGCCGCCAGCGCACGGCCGAAATTCACAAAGCTTTCCGTTCGTAAGTGATGTTCATTATTGGCTGATCGCCTTCGCTAATAAATATGTCCTGCAGCACTATTGGCTGGCACGAACGCCTTTAGCGTAAGAACGTTTTGTGAATACAGGCCCTCATTCCTAAGTGCTCTTTACCATCAGCTGGCCGCGTCGCTAATAACATTGTTACCGAAGGATGAAAGAAGAGAGAGGAAGAAGAAGGTCGCGGGACGCTGGCTGCTGCGTGTTGTTGGTGGTCAGCCAATTTAACTACTGTGACTAATGTTGTATATATATTGTAAATACACCCTTCTTATACTCCCAACATCCCCGTAACAATATGTTAGCCATGAGGACTGGCTGCAATTTTCTCTTGCGAGCAATTCTAGTGTAAGAACCCTTTGTGAATACTGGTACAGCTTAAACGTGAACTTCCGCTATCAGCCAAATGCAACAAACTGAGCTCTTTGTGTTTAGCTTGGTGCACCGGCGTGAAATGCCTCGTGCTTTGATAGGTTACACGTTCACTGAAACTAATAAATTGAGGTGTGCGAACAGGACATCTTTCGTACATGAATCGAATGTGAATATTTAGTTTTGAATGTGTGTTAAGGATATCATATAGTATCGAACTGAATATGCATATATGCATTCAAATCTGGAATATTTTTTTCCGGCATCCATAATTAGGTACCCGCCTGGACTCAGTTTTAAAAAAACAGAAAAATAGCGGCTCACCAGTGACAAAGAATTACTCATAGCAATTGAAAATGCTCAAAGCGCGTCTACGCACCTTTAGATGTTGGTTGCAAACAAGCTGATAAGAATGACTGGTGGCAGTATTGAAAATAGCTTTACAACCACGCAACATAAATGATTGTGCCTCAAGGACATATAAAAGTGTAAGTTATAAGAACAGCATGTCTGGCCCTCACGTGGAAGCTAAAAATGCTACATGGCCGGACTGCCGAAATCATTAAATAACTACAAGCAATGCTGACAGGTTGCCATGTAGGCAGTGGTATACATACTCTTTTTAGAGCGGGAGGCAAGCCTCCCCCTTCCGCTTCCTCTCTCTCTCTCTCTCTCTCTCTCTCTCTCTCTCTCTCTCTCTCTCTCTATATATATATATATATATATATATATATATATATATATATATGTATATATATATATACAAGTTCTGTAGTTATGCAAGTTGTCCTGCAATTTATGCTACAAGTTCTGTAGGTGCGGTGAATAGGTAGCTCAAGAACCGAAGGGGCACACTTAGGGAATTTTCATTTTGATGTGTATTCTTAGCTTTTTCTAAAGCAAACCACGCAGCTTTAAGAGCACGTGCCTTCTATGAAAAGCCGATACGCGTAGTGTATAAATCCTTACAATGCCGCAAAGTAATTATCACCAAAGTTTTAGAAGCAAATAATGCCGCTCAAACCTAGGTATGACACGTGTTCACACGTATACAACCACGCGGCCTCGCTCTCACTGTCTTACGAAAGCATTATTCCCGATACCCATGCACAGCAATAAAACCGCTAATAGCTATTAGTCTTGCCACTTCTAAACTAGTATTTAAAGGCTATGACGATTTAACGTCCCACGCGGTTGCACGTGTTGAAGGACGTGGCGCAAAAGGACGCTCCCACTATCCTGCAAAAGCATATATACAGGAAACACACCCGCGCACACGAAAGAGAAGAAAATTAGCCAATTAATACTTAATGGATAAAAATTCAGCAAATCAATAACAGAAGCAAGTTCAAAGCATGTACCAAAAAAAACTTATTTTTTCGTCGTCACCCATGGAGCCCTGGATAAACGTGTCCGCCGGCCACAAAAATCACCATGGATGTATGAATGTTATGAGCGTCCCCTTTGGAACGGGGTTGTGGGTTGCGCCACCAAGCTCTTCTTATTTTACTGCCTAAAGTCCTACCTATGTTGAAAAAGAAAAAGAAATATCCACGAATAATTCACCTAACTAGATTCTGAGCCCCTATTGTGAAATTTGTTTTTGTACGCCTATGTTGTTTGTTCCGGTAATTTTCTTCCACCAACCATCCAATCGCCTCTTACTAAGCTCTATTGCGGACATGCTTACTTTCCCCCTGCTCTCACTGAACCAAAGGGTTTCGAGGAGGCCAGTGATTCCTAAATCGACCCTTGGGCATATATCTTCACATTCTAATACAGCATGCTCCAACGTTTCCCTAGCTTTACCGTCGCAAACACATGCTTCTTCTTCCTTCTTATATCTCGCTTTATAAGTGCTGGTTCTAAAGGATCCTGTCCTCGCTTCGAAAAGTAATTAACTTACCTTTGAGTTATCTTAAGTTATTCCTTCCTGATTTCGTTTTTTTTCTTAAATAGTTACTCATGGCAGGTTTCTTTTCCATTGAAGCCACCGAAGAGATTATTGCAGCCTCTCTGAAATTTACGCTTGACGTTCTTTGTTGTAATGTTGCACACCATTCAGGCCACATACTTGCTGGTAAGCTTCCTGGTTCTTTTCCTCCGCTGTGAATCTATGTTATTCCTGAACACTTTCCGAGCTCGTTTACTTTCTTCCATATTCGTCAGTCATTCTTCATAATCAATTTTATTGTAGGCTTCCCTTACTTCACAACTTATCGAGCCCATATCACCATGCGCAGCTTCATTTGTAGTCTTCCCGTGAGCACCCAATGCGAGTCGTACCACTCAGCCTCGGTTGCCATCGGGTCTTGATTGTACGCCAGATTTCAAGCAAAGGACCGCCTTTCCAAATGCAAGTCCTGAAACGACTGGACTCGGATCGGTGCCCTCTTGCAAGTGACGTCAGGGTCAGGATGTCGTTCGCTCTGGCTCATTCGGATGGCACGCGCGCTCGTTCCCTTCGTGTATGCTTTAGGTATGGGTGGCTCAAGTCACTCTTATTGAAGAATATGTCAGCTCCTTTCTGCTGCTATTCCCGAAGCACAGTTCATTCTTCGAAAGCGCGTGAGTCGATAAAATTTGTGGCTTGGATATCGCAAGCTATGTAACGTTGAAAAAGTGTACTGGTTTTGGAAGGCATATATGCACCGTCTCTTTCCATAAACTGCGTAAAAAGAACGTCTGCAAATTCAACACGCGAATTTATGTATGATGCTTCGCTAAACCCTTAACGTTCCATTAATAATTACATAGCTATGAGAGACATTGCATTTTACATGAAAGAAAAATCTTTTTATCTGATGTCAACAAGTTATCTGTTTCAGAAACACACTATACCCAAGACGGGTGAGCGTCCACCGAATTTTATTGGTGCGCTATGTGTTGTGATCAGCCGCACTAACATCTGCGTTCGGAATGTGTACACGTGACCTACTGTTTCCAGCGGTTTTGAACGCAGAGGTGCAATTAGGTCGACGCTCGCACTTCCAGTGTACTTTTGTCCACGAAAGTACATACCCTTCATTACAAATTTCATGAAGGCAGCTCATAGCCAAAGCAGCAGGTCACCATTGAGAAAATTGTTTTGACAACACACTGACATAGTTTGAAAAGATAAAATACTTTGCACATTGTGATATGGATGGATTGCATATCATATATAGAAAAAAGGTGCCCCATTTCAGTCCTCAAGTTCTTCAGATCATAGAAACTACTTTATTTTCTTCAGTCACTCGTCTTGCACTTCTTATTTGTGAATATTGTTCTTGATCCCAAATTCCTTGCAAAGATAAACTTGCTGTTGTTAGGAGAACCAAATAGTATTCGTGAATTTCTATTAAAAAAACGGTAAAAAAGGTGTGGAGGTTCTCCTGCGGTACTCTTGGGACAAAGGAACGACAGCACAGTAGTGCAAACAGTCACAAGGGCATTTATTGCACCTTTCATAGATCAATGCCTGCTAGCCGAGTTGCTATCCACAAAACATGCCGATGGCGCGCGACAAATCTAGAAGTCCGACTTACCGCGACCGCATAGCGAGCGAATATGTTCGCCCCATGCTGGATCCCAACGCCTGGTCGTTCGCGCGTACTGTCACGCCAACGGTGGCGCGTTCGAAGGCGGCCACGCGCGACGGTCTCGCAGAAGCATGGGTCGGCGCACGCGCGGCACGGCACGTCCGTCCCGCTTGCTTCCCGAGCCCCCAAGAGAGCAAGCGCCTTCCTTTCGGCGCCCAAGTAACTTCGCCTGTCCGCGGCGTTAGCAGCGCAACACTCGCGCCATCTATTGCACTGCGCTTCAACCACTCCGACCGCCGCGGGCGCCACGCCACGCGGTGGGCGAAGCGGCCCTTGAGGAGACGAGCTATGCGGGAAAACTAGATCTCAGGGGAGGCGTGAGAGTCGCGCATCCCCACAAGGGATAATCACAGAGCACCACAAAGCAGTAACTTCTGTGCTAGAAAAACATGTACGTAGACCAACATTGTTGGAACAAGGAATGTTGCTGTAGCCACCATTTTAACAAAGATTGTTGTCATCAGGGTAGCAAGTGTTTTCTTTGGCAGCGTTTTTTTATGTGCATAGCTCACTGGCTCCGACTTTCATCGGGGCAGAAGCTGGAGCATAATACAGGTCAAGAGAAGCCAAAGTGTTAAAATAAAGGCAGGAAGGGTGTGTTTAGCAGTGGTGATTGTGATGGAGCGGGTATGAGCCCTGATGTCAGTTCTTGCAAAGAGCAGGGATGACCAAAACAGAACACGATGTACACACGCCAGAAATCAGTATTCCAGTAGATTTAGTATTTCCAGAAGTCATAACAGCAATTAAGATAAACTGTTGGCATATTGGCAAAAAACAACGAAGAATTAGGGAAAATAACTTTTTTTCAAGATGCATCTGGTTAAGATCAGTGTAAACGGTAAATGACCACATTATGAATACACATTTTGTTGAAATCCAACGAAGAAAAAATATATTGACCAAATATTAAAAAGAGGCGCATAAAAATTAATCTGGGTATGACCACAAAACAGTAAAAACCGCCTACGAAAAAGATGGGATGGGCAATACGATAACCAGGTGCCAGATAGCGGAACGTTGAGCGCTGTTGATATTGATGCCACTGTTGATGCCTTCAAGTTTCTGTCTTCCTGTGGAACCTTTGTCTCATTTGAACAAGGAACTAGTTGAGTTTTTACACAAGTTTAAGTTGACATTCTGTTGAAAGCTTTAGCGGTATGTCAGCGGAAGGAAATGTGGGCAGTTCTCCTGGGTGGGCATTCATTCAGCAGTAATAGCCACAGCTGTAAGCTCAAATTTTAATGGTCTAAATGGACCTTAGCTCCTGGCAAACCGTTAGCTGGTCTTTAAACATAGATGCTTACATATAATATAGCTTCGCAGGAGCACTAGCAAACTACATTATACTCGTAGCCACAACCAAAGTGAAGTTTGGTAACTGTCAGTGAAAGAAACAAACAGCATTCCACAATACTGATTCAAGTCATCCGGAAAAGGTGCTAATATTAATGTACCCACACCCACCCCACCACATACATAATCTTACGCCACACTATCTTTCATGGTGTCGATCAAGCTATCATAAAACTAGGCATTAAGTGAGATGAATTAGGGGATCAGAGGGCGCAATTCATTTTGATAGAACGTCAAAAGTGCTTTACATTAGTGTTACATTCCAACTAACAAAGAAGCATCCGGTTTGTCTGATTGCTGCATACGAAAGCTCAGGACATTCTATGCTGCAGAGCGTGGCCGAAGAGGTGCTATTCGCACAAGTGCGCGTTTTCGTGCATATTGACACCCTGCAGTCAAACCTTGTTGTGACGTGCAAACCTTAGAGTTTTAAAAACACCATAGTGGAAGGCAAAGAGTGCTAAATTTGTTGAAAATTACTAAAAATTATTCAATTATTCATTATGTTCACTGCTACTTAAAGAATAATGGACTTCTACGGGTGATGTAAACAGGCACCCTGCTTTTACATTTTCAGCAACAATGATCTGTGGTGCAGACAAGGACAAATGCTTATGAAGTTCATGAAACAGTATGCCCTACAAATTACAACCCGCTTCACATTTCAATCTCGTAGAGGAGGGGGAAGAAAAAACTTCATTTTCTGGTGAAGGATGCGTGCTCTACAGTAGAAAAGATTAGTGTACCGTAACCATTGCGGTTGCCAATGCCTGAGCACGAGCACTTACATATAATATGGCAGTTACAATTGTTTTTCCACAACGTGTAGTTGCTGCAAGCTGCTGCCAGTTTACCGGTACACGGCTATAATACATTTAGCGCAAGTTCAAACTATCAAATGAATTTATCTCATATGACACAATTGGAATGAAATATTCTGCAAACATGTGAAGCGCTATGTGCCATCCCATACAATGAAGCACTTTTGAAGAACGTGAATCTCCACCTGGGCCGTGACGATGTGAAGAGTGCCTTCTATGTAAACTAGTGCAACTGTATAGCCTAAAGCTGTGGAGAGTGTATTTAGTATCAGTTGTGGAGGTTTCTAATTTAAACTGCGCACAGTAAAAACCTCCATCCAATTTTGCAAAATGTAAAACCCTTCTTTTTGTTGTTTAAAGGTAATGATACGTAGGGCCATAACAAGTACACTGTAAACTTCATTCCCGAACGATCAAAGCGAATAGCACCACATTAAGTGTTATATGACTTCTGTCACACATTTTCTGTCAAAAAATTGTCAATGCTGGGATGCGGCGGTCGGCAGGGAAGCTGATTTCTGGAGCAGTATGAAGCATTAAGTACTATGATCTCAGTTGTTTCACTGCTGTTTAAGCATCATCGGGTCTTATAGTAAAAAATGAGGAATAAGTACCACATGTGTATTTCATGTCGCAACCCGCATGTTGTATTTAGTAGTGTGAATTCTAAAGGATTCCACATTTAGACTCGAAGACAGACTTTATTCCACTGAAAGAATGGCATTAAGCCAATGATTCTTGCATTTGGTGCTATATTTATTTTTATTTATCTTAGGGGTCTCCCCTGCGTCTTCTCTGGACCAAAATAAAGTTACTTCACTCACTCACTCGCTTGAGATGTTTTAAATTGACTGTTTTCCCCAATTTAGGCAAATTCGTATTCGCAAGTAACCTTGTGGATGATACCAAGAACTTGCTTAGCAGGATTATATCTTTAACAATTGCAAGATGCGAGGCCCTTCAATGCATATGTAAGCCTTGGGTACATGCCACCCTGTAATCTCATCAGCAAGTTTGCGGGGATCATTTACAAGGTTTCTTATGAATAATGTAGATTTGCTTCTACGGGAGAAACAGGGAATTTAGACAGATGAATTATGCAACATAAGAATGATGTCAGCAGGAAGCCAACATGAAGAAGCAATATATCAGGAAGCACTGTCCCTCAACACACATACACTATCAAACAAGAATCATTGGAATGATTTAAAATTCTGGCAATGAAATGAAATCTTCCTTCTAATCTATATCCGAACTGTGATTATTAAGCCTACTACCATTACCTTCACCAGAAATGTCCATAATCATTATTCTATCCACGCGAAATCATCCTGGGCGATATTCACGCCTTCATAAGCTGCTTCTTTCACTGCTGATTCTCTGCGGGAAAGAGGTGTCCATTTGAAGACCATGCTACCTACTTATTTCCCGTTTATTGATAAATGATAGAGGAAAAATTTGACATTTACACTGAATTGGGCTTGAGTAAGTTCTATGTTGAAGGTGCTGATTCTTTTTCCCTTTGCCATCTTTGACCCACCTGGCTAGCTATGTAGGTAGAAAAGCTGCAGTAGAAATGTGGTGGCACTGAATTAGACTTGTGCTTCAGGGGACCATTTTTCACAGTCACTGCAGGAACTGCTTGTGGTCTTGGCTTCTACAGTCAACTGCTGTGACACCGGATCTCAGAGAACAGCCATCCTGACGAAGAAAAATCTCAGCACGCAGGATCACACAATTCAGGGAACAACCGTGGAACACACCCTAGTGGAAGTGCTACCTGAGAAGAAGACACACCAAAGACTATACGTACTATGCTTATATAGCCCACCCAGGGATCCGTTATCCGACTTTGAAAACTTCATCACGCAAGCCAGAAAACTATCTAAAGGACATAAACTCGTAATAATGGGAGATTTTAATGCCCCCCCCCACACAGCATGGGGTTACCAGCACGCGACCAAGAAAGGAGCGCGAGTGCACGACTCGGCGCAAGAAAATCACCTCACCCTCTGGAATGATCCTAAACTACCGACTCGAATAGGCAACAGTGTGTCCAGGGATACAAATCCCGACCTCACCTTTACAGTAGGAATATCCAAGGCGGAATGGACCCGACTGGAAGAAAATCTCGGCAGCGACCACCACATCCTTCAGCTAGAAATTCTGCACCATAAGAAGCCGAGTAGAACAGGAACGGCAAAGATGACGGATTGGAAGGCCTTCCGAGAACATGACATAGAAGAAAACATCGAAAACATTGAAGAGTGGCTTACCGAAGTGGTCAAGACGGCGGAGAAGCACACTAAAGTCATCCTACTCACGATGGACACGTCGGCCGTAGACTCTCACCTCCTACATCTTTGGGATGCCAGAAGAGGACTACTGAAGCGGTGGAAAAAGATGAAACTTAACCGCAAACTGCAGAGACGGATCGCTCACATAACAAAGCAAGCAGAAGAATACGGACATGAACTCAGCAGGCAGAATTGGCATAAACTGTGCGACCAACTACAAGGCACACTCAGCACGAAGAAGACCTGGCATATACTGCGAGCCCTTCTAGCTACCACCAGAACCAAGACCTAGCAAGGACATGACCTCAAGAAAATCATTAACTCCAATCCAGGAACAGACAAACAAATTTTGGAAGAAATCAAGCCTAAACTTATCGGAGACAATGCCCCCAAGGTTACCGATCCCCGACCGTACAAAGGCGAACCAAATCTCACCCTCGACAGCCCTTTCACGCTTCCTGAACTCCATGCCGCCCTTGCCAAATGGACCCGTAACACATCGCCAGGAAACGACAAGGTGACCAACAAGATCCTACGAAACCTCCTAGACAAGGCCCTAAATGCACTCCTCGACTACATGAATAACTGCTGGGAAAAAGGTGTGCTCCCAGCAGAATGGAAGCACGCAAAAGTAATTATGATCCCAAAACACAACAAGCCACTACAAATCACCAACCTACGGCCCATCTCCCTTACTTCCTGCGCTGGAAAGTTGCTCGAACACATGGTTCATGATCGCCTCACTACATACCTCGAAGGCTCAGGACTCAGGCCCGACACAATGTTCGGCTTCCGACAGCTCCTCTCAGCACAAGATATACTATTGCAGCGCAAGGAAGACCTCTTGGACCACCTAGAACGCCACAAAAAGTTCTCTATTTCAACAATAGATGTAAAAGGAGCCTTCGATAATGTGAAGCATGAAGCAATCCTGCAAAATTTCCAAGATACAAACTGCGGAATCCGGACCTACCAATACGTACACGACTTTCTCAAAGATCGCACGGCTACGGTGGGTATAGGCAACATCCGAAGCGACAAGTTCCAAATGCCCAACAAAGGAACTCCACAAGGGTCAATCATTTCACCTTTACTGTTCAATCTCGCAATGATTAAGCTTCAACAACAACTCGATGGCATCAAACATTTAAGCCATGCAATATACGCCGACGATATAACGTTATGGACAAAGGCGTCCACAACCGGCCAACAGCAAACTACCCTCCAAGAGGCAATCAATCAGATAGAACAGTAGCTCTCAAAATGTGGTCTCCAGTGCGCCCCCGAAAAATCAGAGCTACTTATACTCAAGGCAAGGACCCCGGGAAGACCACCAGCCTACGTCGCTCCCGATCCCAACGTCACACTCAATGGAATCGGTATCCCTGAAGTTGGCTCCCTCCGCGTCCTTGGCCTCACAATACATAAAGACGGTTCTGGGGCAGCTACACTTCCAAAGCTTCAGAAGACCCTAACACAAGTAACCCATCTCATTCGGCGTATAACCACCCAGAGAAGAGGACTTGAAGAGCAAGAAACCGTCCAATTAATCCAAGCACTCCTTATAAGCCGGATCACATATGGCACCTCGTATCTACTCCTCAAGAAAGCTGAAATTGAAAAACTCAACATCATCATCACAAAAGCAATCAAGAGCGCACTAGGACTCCTCAGTACGACCTCAACCACGACACTCCTCAAACTTGGCCTCCATAACACCTGGGAAGAAATGAGCGAAGCGCACAGAGCCAGCCAGCTGGAACGCCTTAAGCTGACTCAAACAGGCAGAGCAGTACTTCGCAAGCTCGCATAGAGCGAAAACTTCATAGCAGACTCAGACGCGAAAGCCCGATGGCCGCCACTTCTTCGTGACTCTATCTCAGTCGCTCCAATACCTCGCAACATGCATGCAGCATACCACAAAGACAAAAGACAAGCAAGATTTAGAGCGCTGAGCAAGAAATACTCAAAGAACCCCAACACGATACATACAGATCCGGCAAAATACCCAGGTAGAAGAGCATACGCAATTACCGTGACCAACAACCAAGGGAAGGAGCTAATCGCTGCCACCATACCGGCCAGAAATCCAAAAACGGCGGAGGAAGTGGCCATCGTCCTCGGCATCGCCACATGCAAAGACACAGCAATCATCTTGAGCGACTCGCAAACGGCATGTAGAAACCTACGAAAAGGCCGAATTTCTGCCGCAGCAGTGAAGATTCTAAAAGAAATAACAAGACGCCAAGAACTACCCGACACCTACGTTGCATGGACCCCAGGCCACGAACACCTGGCAGGAAACGAAGCAGCACATGCTGTCGCCCGAGAGCATACCAGCCGGGATTTCCTGCCGCACGGTCGCTGGAAAGCGCCGAGGGTGGAGGACATTCCCATCAACTACGCCGTAATATTGCAACATTACCGACTGGAAAGAAGACAATGTCCTCCACCTCATCAAAAATTAAGCAAGGAAGAAGCCACCGCCCTTCGCAGACTACAAACAAATACGTATGTACATGGAATTATCATGCACCGAATGCACCCCACCAAATTCTCATACCTATGCCGGTATTGTGACGTACCAGACACGCTCCCAGACATGGTGTTGGTGTGCCCGCACCGCGAGAAAAACAGTGAAGATGATGCCTGAGAACCGCTACAAGCGATCGAAGAAACGTGGGAGGCAATGTTAAAGGCACAGAGCCTGGAAGATCAGCGAAGTCTGGCGGACCGGTCCCGGGCTGCAGCAATAGCCAACGGCTTTCTGGACTAAGAGAGCCGCCCACCTAGGGCGAAGAAAGGACACTTTCTTGCTGTTTCTTACAATAAACGTTCATTCCTCCTGAGCAAAGTCTGTTTTCTTAACAAAACTCATATAAGCTTTATTCGTAGCTGTGCGACACAAAATTGCCGTGTGACGGGCCACTCAAGGCTATTTTACGTGTATTCGCGGGCTTCTTTCTTGGAGGACTACTTTTATGTAATGCACAATGAGCAACAGAAACCTGCACCAGGAAGCTTTCATGCTGCTCTACAATTTTCTCATTGACACTTCTTATGGAATTATTAAGAAGTTTATAACTAATTAAGAGTAATTATGTAATTATGGAGAATGCAAAAAATAACGTGAGTATCTCCAAGCGATGGCATACAGCCTTACCTTGGTTCTGTCTAGTTACATGGCATTTAAATATTTATAAATATGGGTGCATGATAGTTGGGACACCCTGTAGATAAAAAAAAAACAAAATTACAATTTGCAATATCCTGTAGTGCATGTTATTGGTGGCTATGGCTACTTAAGTACGATCCTTTGAGTAAGGTCAAGCCGTTTCGAAGTTAAAGTACTTTGGAGCAAGGTCAGGCAATACAAAAAATAAAGCCAAAGGTCAAGCTGTGTTCACTATTGAGGTCTTAAACTAAGAAACTGTAGAAAAAGAAAACAGGACACAACACCTAATAAACAATGCAGAACTTGAAAATCTCAAATGAAGAAGAAACCAGTTTTTGAAAATGCAGAAAAAAGCCGCCAGGTTATGTGGCGTACACCTTTGCTATGTATTCCAAGTGAAGTAGTTGTTACCGCAATGCTTGGGCACCATATGAATGTAACAATCAATAACTTCTAGCAGAATATTAACACCACTAAGGGAATTGGGCTTTGAATGTTCTCGATCTGAAATCCTCAACAACTTCTTCTGGCGTTTACTGTGTTGCGCTCGTTCTGTATTGTCCAAAGCCGGCTCTCAGAAAGCAAGCTCGCATCCACAATTTCTCTAAAGACACTTAAAACATTAGAAGGCAGAAAAAAGCGCTTCTTTCGTGCTGCTAAGGTAAGAGCATCGGCTAATGCGTGGCAGCGGTACTATACTGCCGAGAATGCCTACCTGATCGCTGTGAGAAATGCTAAGTTCAAATTTTTCAACAACGATTTGACAAAATTGCTAAATGATAACCCGAGAAAATTTTGGAAGGTCATCAACCCTATCGAATCGCGCGCTATCACTCTGACCAACGAATTGGGTGAAACCATCGGGGACCTCGAATGCGCTAACACCTTCAACATTGCTTTTAGCACAGTTTTCACAAAAGAACCCAGCACACCTCTGCTTACGACACCAGCTAAAACTCTGTCTACTATGCCTGCTATCACAATAACTCATGACGGAATTTTATCCTTGTTAGATAACATTAAGCTTTCTTCATCGACAGGTGTCGATGAAATCAATTCCAAGCTGTTAAAGAACACCAGACATACCATTACTGCGTATCTGTGCATTTTGTTTTCTCATTCACTCTCTGTAGGTCACTTGCCAAATGATTGGAAAGTGGGGAAGGTTGTTCCTGTCTACAAATCTGGTAAAAAAGATTCGCCACTAAATTACCGCCCCATATCATTAACGAGCGTCCCGTGCAAAATCATGGAGCATGTCATTTATTCTAATATCATGGCATTTCTCGATAAAAATAACTTTTTTCATCCATCTCAGCATGGCTTTCGAAAGGGCTTTTCATGCGAGACCCAACTGGCCATTTTCATTCATGACTTGCATGTTAACCTCGACACCAACATACTAACTGATGCCATTTTCTTAGATTACGCAAAAGCTTTTGATAAAGTGCCGCATCAACGATTACTGTTTAAACTAAACCAGTTAAACCTGGACCACAACATTCTGATTTGGATCAAAGAATTCTTGTCTAACCGGTCCCAACACGTACTTGTTAATAATCATACCTCCGACCCTGTTCCTGTAACATCTGGTGTACCCCAAGGTTCTGTTCTCGGTCCTCTCCTATTTCTAATATATATTAACGACTTGCCTCAACACTTGTCTTGCCAAATCCGAATGTTCGCTGACGACTGTGTAATTTACCGATCAATTTCTAATCATTGCGACGCAGCAAAACTTCAGCATGATCTAGACCTTGTCCAGGAATGGTGCGACCGCTGGCTAATGACTCTTAATCCGACTAAATGTAAACTTCTTTCCATTACTCGCCAAAAGCACCCCGTTACATTCCCGTACATAATTGCTAACGAACCTATACAAGCAATAACATCGTTCAAATACTTAGGCGTTACTTTGTCCAATGATCTCTCATGGCATGCACATACTACAAACATCATATCATCGGCAAATAGAACTCTCGGATTTCTGAAACGTCACCTTCGCAACGCTCCCCAACACGTTAAATTACTAGCCTATAAGTCACTTATCCGTTCAAAACTAGAGTATGCGTCACCCATATGGTCCCCACATCAAGCATGCCTCGTAGATGACCTTGAAGCGGTACAAAATCGTGCCGCAAGATTCATTCACTCATCTTATTCTCACAAAATCAGTGTTACCGCCCTCAAAGCGGAATCTGGGCTGCAAGCTTTATCCCTCCGCCGACGCATAGCAACACTTTGTCTATTTTATAAGCTTTACCATTCATCACTTAACAGTGCCCCTTACATAACACCACCCGCATACATATCTCCTCGCACTGGTCACCAACTGCAAGTTTCCCGTACACGTACAAGAACTGTTAATTTTTCAGCATCTTTTTTTCCTCGTGCAGCCAAAGACTGGAACAGCCTTCCTCGCAATATCGTCGTTCTCACCTGTCCATCATCTTTTTCTACCAATGTGACTGAGTACCTGTTGTCACACATTTGAGTGTTATATTTTTATGTACACCCACCCCTTATGTAATACCCCCTAGTGGGGTCTTTAAGGTAAATAAATGAAATGAAATGAAATCACTTTAAGTCTCAAGATAGGGGTGTCCTGAAGGTAAACTGGATAACGCACGGCAAGTATTATGAAAATTTTTACATGTTAACCAGTGGGGTCACTCACACAGCCATGAAATTATGTGATGCAGAACATGAAATATTGAAGATGACTTCATGAAATATTTCATGATTCCAAGGCTTCTTCTCCAATTGTGAAGGCCGACCCCACTATACAAATAAGCAATAAGAATAAAAAAGAACTTCAACATGCTAAAAATACGTGGGCCATTTGTAAGAAGCCAGCAGTCTTTTTGGCTCGTAGCTTGCCTCGTGCAAATATGCTATGCCACAGTACTTACTTTACCCAGTACCAGCCACTTTAAAATGCAATATGTTCAGATCCTTTGCCCTCTGTTTTTCTGCTTTGGAAACAGTTTACCATGTATTCAGTAGGCGTCGAGAAATGGGACACTAAACACTGTGCACCACTGATTTCTAATGTTTTGCTGAATGCCACCCGCTGCATCGGACGCGGGTTAAGCCAGTGGAAATGCAGTTTACCAGTGTTTCCAATGCGCGCCACTTATGCTAGCGACGCTGTGGGCGCTGCAATGGAAAGCTCTGCACATCTTCTCCAAACACTGCTCCGTCCTGCTTGGGTAGCTTACGGCACAAAAGGCAGGTATTTTAGGGGAAGGAATGCTGAGCACGCGTGTAGACAAAGTGCTGCTGCAAAGTTGTGAAGCGCCAACTTATGGGACAAGGTTGGCTTCAGTTGAAGGCACTCGATGTCCCTATCCACCCGCTGCAGAAGAGATCAGTCATGTGGACCCCTTTATTCTAACTTTTCTTTCTGGTCGGAACCTTGACAACAGCTCATACCTTACTTTTCTGAACCTGCAACACATGCAGAGAAAGTCACATCACTCTGCGTTGTTTCTATGGCTTTATTTTTCTAAGCAGACTACCTGCGTATTCGTTCGAATCCATAAAAAATACAGTTGACACACTTTGCTGCTGTTGCTAGACGTGTGAAACATTTTACCAGCCCTCTGACAGAATGCAACAATAGAAGCACACACTGGAAAGCTACACTACAGTTTAAATTTACGTAACACTCTGATTGCGCATTGGTTGCTGTATGCTTTATCCCTGTGTCAACTAAACGTTAATTGTCAATTGTTTCTGGTGTATTTCTAATTATTCTGAGTCATCAAAGTGCACAATCAATGTTGCAAGTTTACGCATTGTTGGGATTTGGTTGCCTATGTGATTTGCTTCCTACTTACACATGCAGTAATCCCACTGCTATAAGAAAAACGAGTTAGAAAATGAAATGTCGTACTTGACATATATTCAAGACGTTCTAGCGCTTTGCCGCAAAATCGATGAAGATATGCTGGAAGCTGATAAGATTGCCCGCATCCACAAGGGCATAGCGGATGCCGCGTTTACCCTTCTCATTCTCAAAGACTCCTCCACAGTTTACGAAGTCATGACTTGATGCCCGTGCTTTGAAGAAGCGAAAAGTCGCCATATTGCGCACCAGTTTTAGCGCCTCCCCAATACGCCTTCGACATATACGTGCGAGGACATCCGCCTACCACCCGTTGCTGTTGCACCAGGCAATACAGTGCGTATTATCCGACGGGAGACTGAAGCTGCCTAATTTGTTTCGCCGCAAGCCTGCGCCCCCGCCGATTCTCAAACGCCACTTTTCCTCATCCAGTCCATTGTACGGCAATAACTAGACAACGTGGGACTGCAGTTACTTTGCCCAGTCAGCACACCGGACTGCCGGTCAACCGTATCACCTGATCCATATCGACGCTCGTAAGCTCGTCTTCGTTACAGCAACTCGGCAGCATGGCACACCTCAGACGATAGGCCTATCTGCTTCTGCTGTTGACGAGCCGGACATATTTTCCGCCATTACCACACTCCGTGAAACTCACAATATCGCCAGACGTACTCAACTTTCCGACGGCCGGCTGACAGTTCTCGCATGGCCATGCACGTTCGCGAGGATCCTGCTCCTCCCTCATCGCCTCCGTGACAGAGCCGCTCTCCGTCGCCATCACAACACCAGTACTGGTCACCCCAGCGCCATCGCTTTTCTTCTCCCGCTTATCCCCTGTGCTCCTCGGAAAGCTAACGGGCGCAACTCCGAGAAGAGAGACTTCACCTGACGACCCGACCCGCAATTCCTCTACGTACTCTACGTGGACATCCCAACCTCATCAGTATAGACGTGGTCAGTACACCCTTAATAGCTCTCATTAAGGCACCCACATATTACACCGGCATATTACACCGGCACCCACATATTAGTTATGAGCTCCATCCTCCATACTCGCCTAAACAAAGTTCTCACCCGCACTCCGATCACTATAGTCCGTGTAGCTGACGGTGCAACTCCGATTGCTACTGACATGTGTATCTCCCGTGTTATTGTTGCTGGATGCCATACTTTTGCTTTGTTTTATGTATTGGAACGGTGCCCACATGAAATAATCCTGGGACTCGATTTTCTGTCTGCCCATTCGGCCCTTATTGACTGCTCTGCCGGCATTGTCCAACTCGCCCTACCATTTAACGTTGAGCCTTCTGATCGGAAGCCTAGTCGACTATGCTCTTCTGAATGCATTCAACTGCCCCATGTTGCTGTGACGTTCATAGGCGTCATTCCCGATCCACCAGTCGCCGATGGTGAATACATCGTGTAACCCAACTGTGACGTTCTCTATTCGCACAACGTCACGCTCCCACGCTGTCATCGATATGAAGAGTACCGCGTGCTTCCGAATTGTGAATTTTGGCATATGTTTTCAAGTGCTGTCTCAGGGTTTCTCCTTTGCAACCATTGCACCAGCCTGCGGCTACAATATTTCCACGTTGACTTCTAATGCACCGTCGCCCAGCAGTCCCAATTTAAATCATGCAAATGTGTTAGAAAACATGACAAAAACGATCGCCTCCGACCTTTCGGCATCCCAAGTGACCGCGTTCCGTTGCCTTCTCGCAGCGTACTTGGAGATATTTGATCTCAATGACCGACCACTGGGCTAGACATCAGTTGTGAGGCATCGCATCAACACTAGAGATGCAAGCCCGATGCATTGACGACCCTATCGTGTATCCTTCACTGAGCGCCGAGTCATACAAAAGGAAGTCGACAAGACGCTTGCCCGAGATACCATTGAACCTTCTTCAAGTAATTGGGCTTCCCCTGTCATGCTTGTTAGAAAGAAGGATAACAGCGGGCGCTTCTGTCTACACAGAAGCGCCCGCTGTCTACACACAGCTAATGGGATCTTAAAAAGGTAACGAAGAAAGACGTGTACCCCCTGCCACGGATAACTGACGCCCTTGACTGCCTCCACGATGCCAAATATTTTTCTTTGATAAACCTGAGTTCGCGGTACTGGCAGATCGCTGTTGACGACATGGACATGGACTGTGAAAAGACCGCCTTTATTGCACCTGATGGCTTCTATCAGTTCAATGTAATGCCATTTGGGTTATGCACTGCCATGCTACATTAGAACGTATGATGGACGCTCTCCTTAACGGTTTTAGGTGGTCAATCAGCTTGTGCTATGTCGACAACGTAATGGTCTTTTCGCCGACTTTTGAAACAGATCTGGAGCGCCTGTGAAAAATTCTTTCTGTTTTCCGCAAAGTCGGTCTCGAAATGAACTCGTTGAAATGGAACTTCGGTCACCAGCAAGTTGCTCTTCTCGGACACCTCGATTCTGCTGGCGTTCGCCCTGATCCCAATAAAGTTCGTACCATCAATAATTTCCTGTGCTGACCTGTGCGAACGACATTGGAAGCTTTGTGGCCCTCTGCTCCTACTTTCACAGATTCGTACGCAATGTCGCTGATGCTGTACGCCCTCTTCCAGAACTTCTAAAAAGGACGTGCTCTTTATTTGGGGTCCTGAACAAGCTTGTGCATTCGCTGAGTCGACCAATCGACTCACGTCGCCACCAATTCTCGGCCATTTTGACATATCCACTCACACCGACATGCGCAGAGACGCCATCGGTCAAGGTATCGGCGCTGTTCTGGTTCAACAACAGCACGGTTCCGACATACCATTTCGTACGCTAGCCGTCTTCTGTCGCCAGCGGAACGGAACTACTTGATCACCCAACGCGAATGTCTCGCCTTTGTTTGGGCAGTGGGCGAATTTCGGCCTTACCTGTATAACCGGTAGTTTACAGCAGTGGCCAATCGCCACGCTTTATGCTGGCTTTCGTCCCTAAAAGATCCTACTGGTCGTTTTGGTTGATGGGCTCAACGACTCCAGTAGTACTCTAACAGAGTTGTGTACAAGACAGGCCGACTACATGAGGACGGTGATTGCTTGTTGTGTCAGTCAGTGAACTTCCCGAGAGCGACGACTCTGCTTGTGTGCTATCACTTACCGCATTTCGCAACGTCGGAGACAAGCGGCGGCGTGATCCTTAAGTTAGAGACGTCATACGTAAGCGGGAAACTTCCGCTTCGACTACTTACCCTATCTGCGCATGTTCGTGCTCAGAGACAGTATCTTTTATCGTTACAACATGCACTCTGACGGACCCGAACTTTTTCTCGTCGTTCCTAGGCACATGCGTCAGACCGTCCACGCCCAGTTGCACGATATTCCCACGGCTGGTCATCTACGAGTTTCAAAGACATATGACCGTGTTCGATATTGTTTTTTCTGCCCTGGAATTTACCGTTCTGTCACGATATTCCCTATGTTGCTTCCTGCAAATCCTGTCAACACCACAAGAAACCAGGCGCTCCTCCAGCTGGCCGCCTTCAGGCCATTGAAATACCAGCAGAACCACTCTTCAGGGTCGGTCTTGACCTCCTTGACACTGTTGCTCTCTTTGTGAGTGGAAAGAAATGAATTGTAGTTGCTACGGACTACACCACCCGTTGTGCAATTACATGCGCTCTCCCTAGTAGTTCTGCCACCAACGTGGCTGACTTCCTCCCCGAAGATGTAATAATTCACCACGGCGCATCTCGACAACTGCTTACCGACTCAGGACGGTACTTTCCATAAGAAGTTGTTGATGACATCTGGCACTTCTGTGCTACACAGCACAAGTATGCAGCGACGTATCACCCCCAGACGAATGGGCTGAGAGAGCATCTTAGTAGAACTATCACAGACCTGCTCGCTATTTACGTGTCCGCTGACCACAACGGCTGGGTCGCCGCCCACCCTTTTGCAACAATTGCCTACAGCACATCCCCGCATTATTGCACAGGTATTTCTCCATTGTCTTCTTTTATACGAGGAGACCCCGCACTTTCTTTCGACACTCTCCTTAGCACTGCTCTGCACACGACGTCAGAATACGCCCGTTAAGTCATCTCTAGAGCTGCGGATGTGCGTGAAATTGCCTGCTGGCGTCAGTACTCTTCACAGAAAAAGCAACCACGTGTCTATGACGCCCACCAGCGCAAGGCCCCTTTCAACCCTGGTGACATTGTCCTCCTCTGGATACCATCGCGGCATGCTGGTCTTTGTGAGAAGTTGATTTCGCCATATTCTGGTCTGTATCGTGTGTTGCGCAAAGTAACCGACGTGACATATGAAATCGAACCTCGCGATATCACCATGGCGCGGTCTGCCTTTCGCATCGTCCATGCCACAAGACTAAAGCCATATCACTTGGACACAGCAAGCACCGGGACGCCGACTTCGCTGCCGGAGATCATGCTACGAGGCGCTGTCAGAGGTGAAGTTGAAGAGAAAGACGACGACGACGACGCCCGGTGATGTTCGTGTGGTTCTTTAGCCATTTTGAGTGACACTCGGAGTATCCTTGTGTGTATACCCTTCAAATATATTATACGTCTTTTCCTCTCCGTAACAATATTTTGGAACCACATCAAATTATTACGCAGGAAGTCGACCACAATACAACAACGTATCCTAGACGAAGATGGAAACAAACTGGAAGGGGAAGCGGCATTAAATTACACCCGAAAAATAACAGCCTAATCTTTCAAAGGCAATGACAAGGATCTATTTGAAGAACAAGAAGAGCATGAATAAGAACCAGATGGAAAAGTAGCTGGTGCTCACGAATTTCAGTTGAGAAAAGCCGAAGAGGAAATTCATAAGCGCACAGCCACAGGGCTAGAGGAGCTTCTCGTTAGGCTCAATAATGAACTCGGACGAAAAAGTAAGGAAGCTCTGGTGAAAGCAGAGGAAAAAACTTTAAAAGACAGGATAATACCAGACAGTTGGCGAAAACGTAGAATGAATTTATTTATAACGGTAACCTGGAGAAAGATAGAATTCACTCGTATAGACCGTTGACCATTAGATCGTTAAATACAGGTTATCAATGCAGGAGGCAATCAAATTGAAGCTGCAAGCATGGGTAGAGAATAATTACATTTTGGGGAACTTCATAATGGCTTCAGAATTGGTAGGTGTTTGGATGATAACTTATTTGTTCGTACTCAGTGTATTGAAACATAAGAGTAGAGAACGGACCGTTATTTGTGGCCTTTTTAGACATTGCAGGAGCGTATGACAACGTAGACCGCAACATTGTGTGGGATATTCTGGAATGCGGAGGCTTAGGCGACGATTGTCTACAGCTTTTGAGAGAGATTTACTTAGAAACTACCGTTTGCGTTGAATGGGGAGGGATGAGGAGCCAGGAGAAAGTTGATATCAACAAGGCACTGAGGCACGGGTGCCCTTTATCCCCACTGCTGTTTATGATGTACATGGTGAGGATGGAGAGGGCACTAGAAGGAAGTAATATAGGGTTTAATCTCGTATACAAATAGGCGGGTATAGTAGTAGAGGAACGTGCTTCCAGGTTTCTTTTATGCGGACGAAATAGCGTTGCTAGCTAACAAGCAAAGTGATTTGCAATGTCTTGCTAATATCTGTGAACAGAAAGGTGGGAATTGATGTTTGAATCATAGCGTTAAAAATCCAGGTCCAAAAACAAATCCAAAAACAGCGAACAGACAGTGGAAATACAGGGCCAGGAAATGCCTTGGTAAAACAATATAAATATCTTGGTATCTGGATAAACGAAGGAAATAGATATATGGAAACGCAGGAAAAAACAATAGTAAAGTAGAAGCGAAATGCAGCCATAATGAACACAAGCGCTATGGGGATGCATTAGGTATGAGGTGCTGCGGGGTATGTGGAAAGGTGTAATGTTTGCAGGACTTGCTTTTGTAAATCCGGTTGTTTGCTTTAAATCAGGGGTACAATCAGGACTCGATGGCAACCAAAGATCTGCGGCACGCCTCGCATAGGGCACTCACGGGAAGACTACAAATGAAGCTGGGCAGGGTGATATAGGCTGGACAAGTTTTGAAGTAATAATAATAATATTTGGGGTTTTACGTGCCAAAACCACTTTCTGATTATGAGGCACGCCGTAGTGGAGGACTCCGGAAATTTTGACCACCTGGGGTTCTTTAACGTGCACCTAAATCTAAGCACACGGGTGTTTTCGCATTTCGCCCCCATCGAAATGCGGCCGCCGTGGCCGGGATTCGATCCCGCGACCTCGTGCTCAGCAGCCCAACACCATAGCCACTGAGCAACCACGGCGGGTGAAAGTTTTGAAGTGAGAGAAGCTCACAGTAAAATTGATTATGAAGAACGACTGAGGAATATGGCAGAAAGTAAATGGGCTGGGATAGTGTTGAGGTATTTGTACAGAAACAAATATTGATTCACAGTGTAGGAAAAGAACTACGAAACTTACCAGCAAGTATGTGGCCTCTAGAGCGAGTAATAGAGCAACAGAGAACGTCAAACGGAAAGTCAGAGAAGCTGAAATAATCTCATGGGTGGCGGCAATGGGAAAGAAACCTGCCATGAGTAACTACTTAGGAGGAAAACAGGAAATCAGGAAATAAAAGATTTATGATAACTTAAAGGAAATATCATTATTTTTTAAAGCGACATCACGATGCCTTAGAACACGCAACTATAGTGCGAGATATATGAAGGAAGGAGAAGCATATGCTTGCTGCGGTAAAGCTTGGGCAACGGCGAAGCTTGTTTTATTAGAATGTGACTCTGTGTGCCCAGTAGTCGATTTAGTCACCACTGGCCTCCTTGAAGCTCTTGGGTTCAGCGGGAGCAGGGGGAAACTAAACATGTCGGCAATAGAGATTAGTAAGAGGCGATTTTAAGATTGGTAGAAGAAAAGTAGGGAAACGACACAAAGCGGAGACTTACAAAAACAAAGGTCACAAGTGGAGGTCAGAAAATGTCGTTATGGGAATTCATGGTGCGTTTTCTTTCTTTTTTTCTTTTTTTACCTGCACTCTAAAAACAAAGAGAGTGCCGGGCACTCTCTTTGAGGGAGTAGCGGCATGTCCCATATATCACTCTCTTTTCGAGAGTTGATCGACCTTCTTTGAGAGAGAGTAGGTCAACTCCTGTTGACAGAGTTTTGTTACTCTATCGCAAGGGATTGCTAGTACTCTTCCGCAGAGTGATAATACTCTTCCCACAGGGAGTGCTAGTACTCTTCGGGAGAGTGCTAATACTCTCACCGCACGGGTAATGGCACTCCACCAGAACGAGTACTTCTACTCCCCCAAACAGAGTGCTAGTACTCTTCCCAATACCACCTTTGCGAAGTCCTGGCCACGCATGCAGGCAGGAAATCAGATCAAATTAGGGTCGCTGATATACCGTTCCCTAGGCGGCTCCTCAGAGTCAGTGGCCCAATTCGAGCGGCCTTCAGAATAGGCGTGAGCAAAGTTATGCAGGATTTTAAAGTCATTTTTCCTGGCTATTTGCTGCCTACCATGAGGCGTGACTGCTCGGAATCGGCCTATGCGTATGCGTCCCGAACGCCACTGCGGAGAAAAAAAAGCGAATTAACATTTAATCCGCAATTATCTTCGCACATTTCACAATCAGGAGACACATAGTCTAATTAGAACACAATAGTCGAGGGAATCACATACTTATGGAGAACCACATTGCTCTATACATCACGTGGATTCGAACCCGCGTTCACTCGCATCTATACAATTCAAAGCGCACATCCTAACCATTACACCACAGAGCCACCACGCTCAGTCGTGTCCTTTTAGAGGTTATATATATAACAAATGTATTTGAGGAGTCGGCTGTGGTGGGTGGAGTTTCTCTGCAGTGTGCTGTGCTGTTGTGTACTGGAATACGTTTGCGTTTGCATCATTTCCATTCCTTGCTGCGACTAACGAAGGAATACAACGTAGACGACGACGTGAGAACTATTCACGGCTTGTCGTCACCCCATGGAAATAACAAATGTGCCATTCAGCTCACGATCGAGTGCTTTTCCAGTCCATGCATTATATGTTCTCCGACAATACGCGGATACAAAGTATCGTGCCAACCATCCACGTATGTGAATTTAAGTCGCGCGTATACTGGTGGGCATTTCTGTTTATTTTTTCCGCCAGTTCCATTCGTATGTGGTCAACTGCGATGCCAGTACCAGGCATTTCGACGTGTCTCACGCTGCCATGTAGGCGTTCTTTTCAAGTGCATTAGTTTAGAGTTCGGTTCAGTCCGCTGTGAGCTGTTTTCCTGCATTAGCAGCGGATAGTTAGCGTTTTGAAGAGCATGCATTCCAGCATTTGGAGACTGCTTATGCCGATAGCCGCGTCACATGCATTGGCACGCATGTTTAAATGACTAATGTGTTCACTTGTTACGCATGCACTGCTCGTATCATGTGGCAGTGCTCGTTCTAAAAGCTTCGAAGACCATCTACTTTCATACGTGTGTTCAATATATATGCACAGGATGGACTTGCCGGCTAGTTGGTTTAGCATTTTAGAAGAAACAGCGCAACGCAAGGACGACGCAAAAACGTGGACCACACCACGAAGCGGTGGTGTGGTTGATGCTTTTTTTCGTCCTGGTGTTTGCGCTGTTTCTTCTTCCAGTTTAGGAGCATAGGGCGTTAACTTTGTTTTCCCCGTTTCCTCTCAGTGTCAATGGCACAATGTGTTGCCTGGAATTGCGCACGCTTACCCCCATATTCAGAAATGCATCATAACTTGAAGCCCATGCTTGACTTGATCTAAATGACGCAAGTCGTGAACGGACCAAAAGAAAGGCAGTGAGCGTCTGACGTTCGCACCAGGCGTCGTTTATATAAAGTTAAGCATGAGCTTGGTATTAGGATACATTTATGAATACGGGGGTTAGTCATCTGCTTCTCAAAGAAAATGTCGACGAAACGCCCACCAAAACCAGGTACATTCGTAAACTGAACTAGGCAATACGAAGCTCCATAGAAAAAGAGCGGTATTAAAAGCTTTCAGTATGTTGCTTTACTCCAAAATGGTTGCGCTCTCGTGGCTTCAATGTACAGAGATAGTGCAGCGTTAGCTAAAAAGCATGAATTTCCGAACTCCATGCCAAAATAAGCTTGTGAAATTATTTAGGTACTAGAATCCAGGGTTTGTAGCGATCCTTGAAAACCCTTTATTTCTAAAATGCCATTTTCAAGGCATTGAAAACCCTGGAATTTTTAGAAGTACTGGAAAGTCCTTAAATTTGTACACTTGGCTAGACTTAGCAGACATTGCCAAGCGTTTTTTTCCCTTCTGTGACACTCTTCGCATGTCACAGAGAATTGTCTGTGGAGGTAATAGAAGGAAAGCGACATCCTTAAAGTTGAAATTACAAAGGAGCTGCAGATACCAGTTTTAGGCACATGGAACCGGCGACAAATGTACTTGGAGGAGCAGAAGCAGGAAGCTCAACAGTTGAGACATTCAAAGAAAAGCCGTGATGAGTAAATCGAGAGGTACAGACACAATAAAAGGAAATTTCAAATGACTTGCTTATTTGGTGGTGAAAAGCTGAGGCAACAGATGACATCACATACACTGTCAAACCAAACAGTATTCAAAAAGTGCAAATGTTGCAGGTCCAAGTAGTTAATTGTGCTATTGCAGAAAAACTTTTAGCGCTTTCTTGAAATGCTTCCTTGTGTGCGTTTAGTGATGGGCAGTGAAAGGTAAATTAGCAGTGTTGCAAATGTTTGAAATCAGTGAAATGCGATTTGTTTTGAATTATTTTGTTTGCATTAAAGTTAACGTTGTTGTTGAACAAGTTATTGCCTGTCCAAACTACTACACACATCGCACGAGGTCCTTGAAGTTACTGTGTCGGGGCCTCGAAAGTTGTTGAAAAGCATTGCATTTTTTTCTTCAATATTGCTACGAACCCAGTAGAACAACTGTCATGGAGTAAAAACCTTGGCTGAACAGGGGCTTATACGAAGAGCACAGGAAGACTAGACATGCAGTAGTAGGTATGGAGGGTCCTGACAAAAATGTGCCACATCTGCTCGTCTGCCTTATGTTTCTGCATTGACTGTCACATTTTTAATAGAAGTGCACTTACTGTTCTACTCCAATAAACGCAACATTACCAACTCCAGTGTGGGGCAGTCCTTCAGCCAGTGCAGAACTCTTTCTGTCCATCCCTGTCAGCGATGTCATTTTTCCAGCATTGTAGTACAAGATTTGTTAAACTGGTTTCGCAGAATATGAGCAGTATACTCTTAAATTAGCTGTTTATTTGTATGCACAAGTTCAGGTCCTCAGTTTGGTTGCATGACAAATTGCCATACCTCAATAGATACAAGAAAAAATGTTAATAGAGTTTAATAAAATCCAAACAGTAATAATCACAACAATATAATGACATACATTTCTTTTGGTACGTATAATGCCCATGTCTTGGCACTGTATAAATTGAACTATACATCGCAAGTACTGTGTCCTGACCACTATTATTCACATGTCTAAAACCACCACAGCAATTCTTCAACAAATATCACAGTGATTAGTGACATACACTTTGTAACTGCTTTACATGAGCATAATGTATACAAATGGTCCCTGTGTACCTACACACGACTAGTGCCACCCGAGTACTATTACTCACAGGTGTAAAACCAACAAAGCAGTTCTTTAAAAATATCATAGCGCTTAGTGACGTACATGCTGTAACTCCCTTGTAAAAGCTTAATACAACCACGTGAGCACACAGAAAGCTAGCAGTGTGCCTACATGGAAATACCACCGCCTAAATACTAATTCACAAGTGTAAAACCAACCAAGCAGTTCTTTAAAGAATATCACAATGCTTAGTGACATACATTTTGTAACTAGCTTGTATAAGCTTTATACAAACATGAGAACATACCCAAAGCTATCGGTACACCTACATAGAAGTGCGGCCATCTGAACACTACTATTTGCAAGTGTAAGCTCAACAGAACAGTTCATTATAGTGACGCCCATTTTGTAACTGCCTTAGGCAAGCTTAGTGCAAGCGCAAGAATGCAGAAAAAAATAAATTAAAAACTTGCTCTATGAATACACAAACAGATCAACGCAAATGGTAAACACCGCTCTGAAGACACGTGACCGTGACAAAGCGCAGTGTTGTGCCGGTTGAAACTGCCATCCACAAAAGTATTGAGCAATGCTTAAACCACACGCAATAAAGTGCTGAGAGACTGCGTCTCTAACGTACCTACTTTAATTCAAATTTCTTGAATATAGGGCTCTCTTGTAGATAAGGCATCTGATCCAACTGACCTGATTTTACACCTGCTAAATGCATACAATACACTCAGATATAACTGGTAATAATAATCATAAAAGGCATTTAAAAACTTGATAGTATGATGAAGATGCATGACTAGAAAAGTTCTGTCCCCCACGTACTTGTTAAAAAGGTGTAAGTACGACACATGTTCTTTCTTTTAGCAATTTTTGCATTAATAGACACCCGGGAACCTCAAACCCACAAAAAAAGAAGATACTGCTGTGTTAATAGTGTTGCGAATAATTTTTTGTGAAAGCTTTTTACAGACAAGTTGCAGTCTCGTTTCTGGATGTTGAGCTGTATCATGCAAAATAACATGGAAAGTGGTCAAATAGGAGCATGACACTATGCCATATTGTTCGTTTCAGTTGACTCTCTTGCCCTACAAGTCACTGCTCACTGTGACCAGTGATGGAACAGCAGTGTCTGTGTGATTTTCATCACACTTCTGTCTTATGCCATCCTTACCAGAGTTGGCGGCACACAGATACCCAAATTTCGAGAGTGTTGCTTTCTCAGGTGGTTGTTTTTGATTTGCTCAATATCAGTTGACACTTCAGCTGCATCAAACTTCTTTTTCACCTCTTCAACAACAACATAAACAACAATCTTATGACACCTGTGTTGTCCTTCTAGTTGCCTACAAAGACCAGTTAATCTAGCAACAACACTGACAGTCTCTACTATCTACTAATGGGGAAGAGGTGTGTCCCACCATGTGTTCCACATTGCTATGTGGGCTGGCTGGGGAGGCAACAACTGTAATATGTTTGCATATCTTAAAGTGATGCTTGTACTGTGTTATAACACCTAACTTAGTCTTGCACTTGCTGCACAAGAACACTGGCTCTCAGTCGCGGTGAAAAGCTTTTGTATGTTGAGCTAATGAGTTCTATGCACTACAAAAGAAGTCACAGTGATAGCACACATGTTGCTCTACCAGGCCTGGTGCGGTTCCTTCTGACACTGGTGCTGATGCTAACACACTGCTGCTTGCCTCGTACACTGTTGCAGCTGCAGTAGACATGGCCGTCTCTGTATCTATTGCTGCCGTGCCACCTGTCATGGTAACTTCAGGTGGTATCGGGCTCACTTGTGCAATAGAGTTGTCGTTTGCCCCTTGAGGGCTCTCATCATCAGGGCCAATAATTTCGTAGGCATTGTCTCCTGCATCGAAAAACCAAGAACAGCCTGAATTATTAAACATAGCTCTAAAAAGAACGGACATCCAAACTTGACCACAAGCTTTGCACATCAGTGACCACGCTTAATGAATAATACTTGCAGGAGGAGTTACACAATTGTGTGTGTACATTACAGTTAAGGCCTCATTAGAAGAGATACTCGAGAGGCACGGGAAACATTTCTCTCAAAACCAAAAATTTTAAAACACTGAGGAGCCAGACTAGATCACTTTATTATGCATCATCACTGAAGTATGTTTAGATATATCTGAAGGAATAATTGCTCAGGGTGACTTAAAGGGCCCCTAAACCACTTGACATTTTTGGAAAAATCAAAATCAGAATGCCGACACAATTGACGATGCCAAACGCCACAATGCGTAGCACTGTGGGAGCACCACAATATGAAGAAAACGACCCCGTGTGCCTCTCTGGACCTATCCTGCACCCCCCAGTTTGTCCTGACATCACCAGGCTGTCTCTGATGATGTCACCAGTTTCCGGTGCTGCCGATTGGTCGAACGAAAGTGTACGACTGCCGGCAACGCCTGCAAGCAAATACACACTCCTTCTTCCTCGTCGCGTTGCTCGCGATGCCATTGTGGGTAGCCAATGGGGGCAAAGAACAGAAACGCCAACAGAAGGGTCTCCCTATGAGGCTCTTCAACTAGAGTCATCATACAGTTCCATTGTATTGGCGAGGTCATTAGCGCCACCCCTCGCAGGACGACGGGCCTGCGCGGCAGCAACAGAGCTCGTTGGTGATGGCCTGTCCCGTAACATTTGGAGGTGTACTAGGCGAGGAAAAGACGATACTATCCAGATGACGTGTACCAGATGAAAGAGTAAAATGAGCAGGGACTACTTTTCGATAATCAAACACGTAGCTCCACTATTACTGCACCGTTTCAAAAAATTCTCGTGGCTACGTGTTCGTTGCCTTAACATGTACAACTGCAACACTACAACTAAATTTCAACCTCGGTGGTTTAGGGGCTCTTTAAAGAAGACATTCACAGCTTTTTAGTTACTGTAGATTGTGTTAGCTTCCTTCCTAACTTCTGGAAGTTAAACACTTTGCAAGCCTTGTTGCTCGCAGTGCCTTTGAGGTGCGCTTAGACGCTCATCAGCTTCAACTGTCGACACTTTCTGCCCTGCACTGTCCTCATTTTCCTCCTTTTCTAGTTCATGCTAAAGAGACATGCGCAATTGACCTGTGAGAGGATTTCCTGATCTTTACGCCCTTCGGAGCACACAAGGTGCATGAAGTGAATGTGTCTGGGTTGTGTCCCTTCGAATTAGTGAACACTTAAACAGTCGTTAGTAACAAAGGTGACTCTTGTGTACAGTGTTGTTAACGTGGCAAACATCGTAAAACCAACCAAACCATTTTCAGGTGTCTCTTACAACCAAGTGTATCTTGTAATGAGATTCTACTGTACTGAATATTTTTCATCTATGGATCATCTGCATGTACATATAGTCACAAAGACATGTTGTGTGGAATGGCGAATCAGGAAAAAGCTCGTACTCTTACTTTTTGTCCCTAACATAAGCAGCTGATAACAATTTGATAAAAAGCACGTAATGAGGCTAGCATGGAACATAATCCTTCAGCTCTAAACAGTTTTTTCGGCCCACATCATTCCCTCATGACAAAAGGAAACAACTTGATTGCAGTAATGGCTGCATGTGATCTGAGTTGATTGAAACAAAGAATACGTAAAGTTGCCCGGTATGTAATTTTATCAGAGTGCTTTTTAGATGTCCTGCTGGTGATCCTGGCAGCACAATGTTTCTCATGCTTTTTCGCACGATTCCTTTCTTTTCCACTCCACTCTTTTTTCTGGTTTTATCCCCTTTCCCTTCCCCCTTGCGTAAAATAGCACACCTGAAGTATCAAATCTATTGAATTATTGTGTGTATCAAACCTGTTAACATGCGGGCTTCTCTGTGGTCTGTGTTGCATTTTTGCGCTGTACAAGTCAATTCAAAATGAAAGATGGAATGTCCCTGATTTTAGCTTAATTGTATATATATATATATATATATATATATATATATATATATATATATATATATATATATATATATATATATATATATATATATATGTCTCTCTCATGTTTTTAAATATATGTACATTCAGGAGTGCCTGCATGCTCTTCTCCCCTGCTCCAGTGACGAAAAGGAGAGCCTTTTTATGTACCATAGTAAAACATTCACAGGTTTTCGCTGTGCCCATTACATCACTTATCATATGGATCTGGTACAATACAGAGTAGCAGTGGTCCATAATACTAACCCATCCCAACATAACTATAAATTAGCACATACCGACATGCTGTGAAACAGCTGCTTTAAAGCCGCTGGTGCTGGCAATTTCCGCAGCACTGCAGTGGTACAGCCGAGTGCCACCTGTATAGTGAAAAATGCATATGCATGTTAGCAACTCACTAGTTGCTGATGGTTTCATAAGCTTTACACTACACATTAAAGTAATCTAGACAACTTTGTTGGAACAAATACACATAATTAGGACACCATTTAAAGACTAACACGATTAATTGCCCCCATCTCTCACTCACTAAGGGATAATACTACTGAAACATCGGTGGAGAGCTCAGATTAACACAGTCCATAAAGGACAAGCTTTCTTTGAGGAAAACAGCTATAACGGCGGTTAGTTTTCTTGATCATTTTACGTGCTAGCTTTGATTTAAAATCATGCAGTACTATAAAATATGAAGTGCCACATTTCTAGCAGCAGAAGGCGTCGTCACCCTCATGGTACAACTGATTCTTGCACTGTTTGTGTCAGTGAGCCGACACATACAAAGAAAACCGAATTCACACATACATATACAGTGCCAAGTGCACTCCTCCTTCTGAAAACGCAGCCGCCAGTTCCAATGCTGCTGAAAGGAAAGGTTATATAGAGTGCGAGACTGCATGAACTACCACTTATGACTGTAAGTAAGATCTGCTGACTGTAAGATCTGCTGATTGGAGAGGTAGTCACATGCTATTTCTAGTCTCTTTTAGAAGCATTACTAAAGGATGAATTAAAATCTATTCATAAGTCATGAATTTCACACATCAACAGTTTGGTTAAATAACATGTGAGAAAAAGACATATTTACTTGAAATAGCAACTTTTTTTCCTGATGCAAACTTTTCCTTTGAATTAATGAAATAACTTTACAGCGTCATAATATATTGTGTTTCTCGCTACTACTTCCCGGCAGTGGCGAGTTACAGTGTTTATATCTGACTCATTGGGCGACAATACTGCCAAACACAAATGCTTCACCAACACGAGAACACGTCCCTCGCAGAAAATAGCAACCATATATGCCTCTGTGAGACATGATCGCACCTTTGTGGTCAAGATGTACATTAGAACAACAACACCATCTCATTAAAAAAAAAGCCTCAGCCAACAAGTGCCAAGGCAGCAGCCAACTGCTTAATGTGAAATTGCAACTGATGTCCACTTACTAGTGGCCTGTGTTCGAGTCACTTCTGGCAGTTGACTGGGTGCTGAGAAATGCACGTCCTGGGTTGTCCCTACAAAACATACAGGGTTATGTCAAATGTTGAAGATATATATACACCGGCATTTCATAAGTTGCAAAACAAATGAGTAAACTAATAAACAACTGTAATGTAAACAGAGTACACGTAAGATAGGCTGTGAACTGGTAATGCATTACGCGAAAAACCTAATGCATAGGAAAGACTAAATGTATACACACGAAGCTGACACATAATTTAATTCGCTCTAGGTTTTTCCGTGCAGTATATTCAAATTATTATGTCTTGTAGTTAGACCAAATTAGTGTAAATTACGCACTAAATTATGTACCTTGGAAAACTTTTCTTCAATATGCACCTGTGCGCGCTTCGAATGAGTAGCGTTGTAAAATTTGCGTACATGGCATTTAACATAGTTGCTGAACACGGATTTCCTTTGCCCTGTGTCGTGTGCAGTGAGCTACATATATCTGCCCCCCCCCCCCCTTTTTTGTACTAGCCATACTGCGTGCCATTGCACCTATACGCACGTCAATAAACCTCACGACATAGAAATAAAAAAAAGCGCCAATCACCCATGCCTGCATGTTGTAGTGGGCCTAACCTAACCAAGCATAGGCTGTTGCTTTTTATAGTAAACACATGCACCGTGCTCATTGCAAGTATGTATCACGGCACTGAGCAAATATGCAATTTCATTGTACCACTATTTTTTTATCACATGGATGTATCTGTTGAGAGGCAAGACAAAAAGCAGTCACTTCTCAGAACTAATCAGCTTTTTTAAAACACATTTCTAACTTTTCAATGACACTTGCTGCTATGTGTTTGTCTCCAGAGAGCATACTTGATTTGACTTTCCAATCGGAGACATTATATAAATATACCATGTTAAGATGATTGCCTGGAGCACGTGAGAATTTTTACCTTGGTGTAACATACTGTATCTTGATTTTGTTTACATTTGGTCAAATGGTACACCCATTATACCCACATACTAGTTTTCTAGTCCAAATTGCATGCCAATGTATCTAGATTTTTTGGCATTGGCTCCTCTGCACTACGTGAAGTCGCGCTGCACTGGCTCTTTCACATCCTCGTGTCCTTGCAGCTGCCTTCTTGAGTTATATAAAGCGGGTGCCTGCAAAATATCATATGCAAAAGTCAACACAAGGGCATGGTGCAAAACAACATCAAGGCAGTCAAGGCCATGGCAATGAAAAAAAGTCTTAGCTCTTAGTCTTCTTAGTGAAATGCATGCAAAACATCCAAATGACTGCAACAGTCAACTGCTAAATTAACTTCAATTTTAGATTTGCACAAAAAAGAAATAACGGACAGTTCATCCTCGTTCGGCACGAATGTTAGAATACCCCTGCTAATGAATAGAATATTGGTCATTTTCAGACATCATAGGTCTGTCATGAGTCTGGTGTATCGCAAACACCACTTGTGACACATCCTAAGCACATGCCCAGTGTGCCCCCCGCACCATCCCCGGTTGTGCCACTGCTGAAGCCATAATTTGAGCATTATAGCTGCAAACATGATGCTCCCTAGGGATGAAAATATTGTCCTTCAGTTCAATGGATATATGGATGTGCGTATAAAAAAGGGCAACAAGGCCTGTTATGGCAAGCTTACCTACATTCCAATACTAACAAAGTTCACTGCGGCCTGCATCTAAGCTTACTAAAAGGCATGAACTTATTTTCATGTATGAGGTGCACAATGCAGTTCATTTTTGACAGACCCGACTACTGCTGCACTTTGAAATCTAGCATTTTAGATTCTTGAAGGCATGTAAAAGTTGTAGTTAAACTGCAGTTATTAGTTTATTACACCAACCTATTGTTCTGTGTACTACAGACAGGGTTGCCAGGTACAAAATGTGAAAAGTAGCCAAAAAATCTCGGAAAGTAGCCAGAAAAGTAGCCAACTTTGGCCACATACAGAAATGTAGCGAAAAAAGTAGCCACGCTATGGAAAACCGTTGCATTTTCATTTGTTATGCAACTCTGAAGACATTATCACAGCCAACACTTAAAGTTGCTTTTAGTAAATGCAGGAACATACAAAAATATTATGAAACGTGTATAAATGACTACAGCTAAGAGCGCTTTGATCAGCACGTAATATGACTAGAATATTATCACAAATCAGAATCACAGTGTAAATGTTTTAGTTGATCTTGGCGCACATTTATCGAAGAGGGTCAAAGCTCGAGGCATCCTCGAGCGATCGCTTTCGCGATTATTTACGTGCGATATTGCGTCTTGGCATCGGACGCGTCGCAGGCCGTTTGCTACGCTCTGCAAAGTGAGATGCCTAGTCGCGCTAAATCTCGCAAAAGTGATCGTATTCCAGAAAACAGCTGTATGTTTTCAAGCTGGGAACACATAAATGGACCGACTACGCCGTGAGCGCGCCGGCCAGGCCGGCCGCTGACATGCTGGTAGCATGTTTACGTTTATCCCGTGACCAGCTGTCCAAGTGTTCGATTTTGCAAACTTCGGGCAGCTTCGGGTTGTCTTATGGTCCCACCTCACGTTGTCTTCCCATCAGGACCGGCACTAGCTGGCTGCCGTCTGGCTGCCAGCGGGCTGCGAAAACTCCGAAAAATCAAAGAAGCCCTATGTGTGGAAGGTGGAAGGCCTGACGCGGAACGTCAATGCGAAGATGGAACACGCTGTGACGTCACCAGTGCGAAATCCTTTGCATGAAATGAAAGCGCCAGAGTCTGACTGACAATGATGATGGGCCAGCTTGAAAAGATTTGAAGTGTCGTTGTTGCGGGTTGGCCTAAATATTTGCTAATGTTGCTGCATAATATGAGCTACACAAGTTTCTATCCAATTATTACAATAGTCAAGCTATTTCAAAAGTAGCCAAAAAAGTAGCCAAGTAGCCAAGGCATTTTTTTCCCCGCCAACAGCCTCAAAAAGTAGCCAATTTGGCGCAAAGTAGCCAAATCTGGCAACCCTGTTCGCGGCTGTTGTGCTGCTTGCTGTACGGATCATCTTTCTCCGGTGCTGTGTTGTTCCGCGATCTTGAGCGCGCGCACCCCGTGGAGCAACTCCGAGTGAAAAAGTAGAGCGCTCGCTTCGCGTTCCTTTGAACTGCGGAGGCCTGTTCTCTTAGAAGCAAAACGATGTGTTCTTTGCTCAGCGTGCATGAATGATACATTGCCATGTTCGGCGCCAGCCACCTACACTTGAAGCAGAAGATTACGCTACGTTTTGTTCTCTATTGCCGCAAGAGTAGAACGGGCATTCTACTCTCTCTCTGAAGGGGAGAGTGAAAAGCACATTTCACTCTCTCCTTGGTGACAGAGTGAACAATGCATTTCACTCTCCTCGACATTTTGCGAGAGTAAAACGACGCTTTGAAGAGTGAACCGGCCGCTTCACTCCTGCGATACCCTTCCTAGTTTTTAGAGTGTAGGTAGGACATTGGGAAGTATAATTGCGAGAGCCTGGTGACGCAACCCACCGCTCCATTCCAAGGGAGACGCTCATAACATCCATCTATCTATCCATCCATCCACAAGCAACGGAACCATTAAAGCTGCCCTGAGTGCCCTATAGAGCCGCTTCAAAGAATGAAGACACACCGCGGAGACTATCTGAAATTCCTTTCTCGGCATTGTTTTATGCTATTTTCTACTAAGCAGCATTATTGAGAAGTTCTTATAAACTTCTTGGCGTCTGCAATGTGGTGTGCGAATATTGAAGTGCGGCGCCCTTTCCGTTTCGATTTTTGTACGTGTTGTGGCATAGAAACATGAACGTTTCTGGGCAATAAGCATACTTTATATATGTCAAATGGTACCTATACATCTTTGGTGTATTTGTATTACGTCTTCCACAAATGCTCAGTTTCAATATTTTCGAAAGAAATTGCATAAAATCCCAATGTATGACAAAAACTTGTGTTTTAAATCTGCCGCCTGGTCCCTACGACGTAGTGCATTGTCAACCCCACCACCTGGCCTTTTGTTAAAAATTTCCATACAACCTTAGGATGCTTAGGCAACATTGCCTAAGCATAACATTGCTTAGGCAAAAACATAAAGAGCAGCGCTTTGTACGTTTATCGGGCTAGGACACAAGTTTCTGCGGGGATGACGGGTTGAACATGGGAAGATAGGAGAACTTACACCTTTACAAAAGAATATGTTTAGGTTTGTTTTTCAAGACTAGAAAATGCACCTGAGCTTCCTTAAATTTCTTACAGGCTGATATTTCCATAGAGTTCACTTCAACGGAAACTAGCTGCGCTAAATGAAGAAATTGCTGGCTGTTCTGCTTATAATATTCGCAATCTATGTGCCATACACGAACCAATGTAAGTAATGTTCTGAAAAAGAACTTGATGTTTTTGCATATTTGTTTTGATTTTATGCGTCATATAGTCTATTACGTTGAAATATGGGAATGAGAAACAGTGTATTATCAAGTTATTTTTTTGCAGAACCTATATGTGCCTAGGATTATATCACAGTGAAGCGGTCATGCCGCATGCAACTTACATTAGGGTTCGATACGCCGCTGCACAGTTACCTGGAAAAATGATATGTTAGTAGAATAGTTGTGTACATTTTATATTGTTGTCTCTGGCCCTGATTTGTAGTAGCGGTGTTTAGGTTCATGTTCAATCAAGTTTCACAAAAAGTGCACCGGGCTACTGCCTATGGCGCGGCTGCGCCCACCCTATCTTGAAAGCGAACTGCGATGAGTACAGAGCCTAGGTGCACGGAGCGCTGAAAGCTTCATGTGCGCTCTGTTCTCGGCGCTTGCTTCGCGTTGAAGTGAGAGGCAGCAAGAATGTCAATATGCTCGCTGCTCTAGCCGAGCTTCTTACTCCAGCGTTGTCACAGCGAGTTTACGGCGTCATTCAGGGACATGTGTTGGTGTTTCATTTTGCGCAAGCGACACCATAATTGCCAATTTAGTTAGTAATTCTATGTTTCCAAGTTTACAGGGCCCACAAAACTATCATCCTCACTTCGCATATCGGTCCACTAATTCGCTATCGAAATCGATGCATCGACTCTCGAGCGAAATGCGATTTTTTTTTGCGGTAGCAATTACATGAACACTCCAGGTGCATTTCTTCTGTCGTCATCGGCGTGATGTTCCGTAGAATGTCCGGAGCAGATAACATCGTCACCTCACGCCGTATGCTAAATGTGCGAGTGAAAACATGTGAAGGTGAGCGGACAGTGGCGACTGAATCTCGCCCGCGCAAGGGACGAAAACGTGGGGGGGGGGGGGGTGGAAGCATGCTGTCTTTCGTCGCACGCAAGGCACCGGGGGGAGAGGAAGAGGTGGTGTGTTCTACTCCGACGTCCTGTGCGTATGGTGCGGCTGCACAGGCAGCATCTTGAAAGCGTTGTTAAGTCGTGTGCGCTGCCACGGGGGGAGGCAAGGGGTGTTCTACTCCGACAGCTGCTTCCTATGGCGCGGCCGCGTGAGCCCAATTTTTCAAGCGAGCTGCTATGAGTACAAAGTCAGATACGCGAAGGGTTGAAAGCTTCGCATGCGCTGTGTTCTCGACGCTTACTTCGCGTTGAAGCGAGAGGCAGCACCAACGATTATTCGGTCGCTGTTGCTGCCGCGGTTCCTCGCAAAAGCGTTTTCACAGCTAGTTTACGCGGTCATTCAGCCAGACGTGTTCAATTTCCTAGTGCGCGCATGGCACCATCGAGTATGTTTTGTTGTAAGAGAATGTTTACACGTTCAGACGGACGACAAGACTACTACCCTCACTTCGCATAGCTGCCTACTAATTCGCTATCGCAAAACATGCTTCGCCTTTCGGGAGAAACTGCGACTGTTTTTAGCTGCAAATTTATATTTACACTATATATCTATCGTCACGTAGTAGTGGTGGCAAAAACGCAGTAGCAATACTATGAATGATAAAACTAACCTTTATTGGGCGTACCTGTGCCCACAAAAGAAAGTTAAACTTAGACCACAACGATAGCGGCGAACACAGTCGGCGATCGTCGAAAATACGGTCTGCCGGTCATGTTCGCCGAATTTTATACATGAGCCATCGAACATTCCAGAGTAATTGCTAGTGCCCGCGTGTCTTCCGGAAAGTTCGACACCATTTGCCTGGTGCATACATGCAATCAGATTGCGCAAGTTTCCGTGATACCAAACAGTGCAAAGAACCATCGATAACATTTGTTAGACGGTGAAAAGCGCTCACTCGAAAAAAAGACAAACAAGTCCACCTGCCATTATATATATATATTTATAGAAAATAAATTGTATTAAAGAAACACCACAATATTCTAATGCAAAGAGAACGCCTCAAAAACATATTCTCTGATCCGCCTACAGCAGTATACCATAAAGCTAGAACTACTGGAGATATACTAGCATCATCATCTCAGACTGACTGCCCTGATGCCATCGGATGCCATCCTTGTCCAAAACCGCGATGTAAAGTATGCTCCTCCATGGTCACATCGCAACAGGTTACTAGTACGTCTTCAAGCTGTTGTTTAAAAATCAAAGGCGATTTCTACTGCGACACAAAAAAACGTAATATACATGCTTGAATGTACGCTCTGAAAAATAAACGGTACATCGGACAAACAGAAGGGCCTTTCAGATTCCGCTTTAACAATCATAAATCCCACGCTAGCACGTTGCCCAACCTGCCCATCTCAAGACACATGCATCTTCCTGACCACTCATTTGGTAAACTGAGAGTCACGTTGCTTGAACCTGGATTTCGTTCAAGTTATGATGGAGAAGCCCGCGAATCCTTCCCTATCTATAAGTTTGATACCCTCGCGTGTGGTATGAATGAATGTGTAGGAAAATTGAGTTTCCTCTCCTTGTAGCCCGTCACTTGTCCCTTCTTCTACTAGTACGTCGCTATTCCCCTTTTTCTGTGTCAGTGTTTGCTTGATAACATAGCACATATTGAGCACATATTGGCGTTTTGTTGTCACGTGGCGATGGGTTTTCACAATTCATTTCGGTGCGTTTTTGTGCTTTGTATTTTAGATGATATGTTTGCAATCGCCATCGGTCTATGCACGTGTCAGCTATCCTTTGAACCATTCAGATGCATTTTGTTCGCCCATTTTATACGTTTTTCATGTAAACGTATCTTCATTTGGTTGATAGGCACATGTATATTAACAGTACTGCCATCATGCAATGTATTCTCATGAAGGCCGGACCCCGGCCGAAACGACAATATATATATATATATATATATATATATATATATATATATATATATATATATATATATATATATATATATATATATATATATATATATATATATATATATATATATAGCATGGATCATATACCATGATGTTTTCAATTTGGCCATCATTCTGAAGCGTGTAATCTGACAGCGAGCGCGCACGCCGCTTTTGTTATAGAAAGTTAATATAGTACATGTCTTTAACATCTTTGTTTGCTTTCGTATGCCTATGACCCTTGTTGACCGTCACGATATAGTTTTCTATAATACACTAGAGGGAACTCTGGTTCTGCCACAATGGGATTGATCGGAAGTGCATGTTTGTGGTTTCAGATGTTCTTGTGGATTCGTTAATTGGGGTTTGTATGCCTTCATTGTCGTAAATCTCAGAGTAATCTACACTTTTCCATGTGCAGAAGACACTGATATCAAGGATGCTCGCTACTATTGCAACGGTTCAGCTTGTCGAGCTGGCCAAATCGAAACGCTCCAAGCGTCTCAAGTCACTGGCTTGCCCTTGATAAACTCATAAGGACGTTATATATTCTTGTCGGTGCATAATCTGTGGTGTAATGGTTTCAATATCCGACGTCTGTGGTCGATGTGCTGTGCTCATTACGCAGTACATTATTCATTATTATTCATTATTCATTACGCACTACATTGTTGAAACTCATGAGCTTATAAAGCTACAAAGCCGTTTGATGCTAGAAGGAGGAAGTTTAGACAAATCCATATAGTTCCGCTTATTCCCATGATGGCGCGACCGCCTCCATTGCAGCTCCCGTAGACACTAGCGCCAGAGTTCCACTTAGTAATTACTGTATGAAACTCTATGACCTTTACCAACTTTACCTCTAACCCAATCAACTGCTGTTCTTCAACACAGTTTTCTAACATTATTCACCAATTTTTCTCACAGCATCCTCCGACCCCGCTCAGGGAAAAAACGGCAAGTTTTGTGTTTCACTACCGCCCCTTTTGTGGGAATGTTAAAGAGTAGGAAGCCCTCTCGAATAAAAGGCTGCTGTAGCGAAATAACCCAGATTTACTGAGAGCGCTCTGTGAAGTAACTGGCGGCTGAACTTCTGAGTAAAACAGAGGGCTTGTGGGATGCGGCCCGAAGAGGTAGCTGCCGTAGCTACCGCTTATTTTGCCCGGCCAGTCATTGTGCCGCAGGATCTCGGGTGCGGCCAATACCTCGGCCGCTAAGGTCGAGTGCTCTAGCGTCTTCTATTTTCGCGTGACGCTGTGAAATCGTTTACACGCTTAAGGGTCTTTTCTTGTCACACTGGTAACACCCTTATCGTCAGAGCTTTACAAAAATTTATACAGGACGACAATCGCGCTCTAAGTAGCACAATGAATCTTTCCTTGGCACAATAAGTGCCGACGACTTCTCCCAACAGCAGCGCGCAGGCCCGTAGTTAGGTATGCTTGTTAAGTCCTTACAAGCAAAGACGGATTTTGTTGTTGTTGTTGTTGTAGCCTGTGGCACGTGTGGCTCCTACCCACGATGGGGGATTGGCCAAGAAATTGGTGGATTATTCCAAAATAACATAGAGCATAAATTTCCTAATGTCTATGCGAATAGCATTTAATAGGGTTGAATTACCGGCTAAAATAAAATCAGGAAGGTGCTGTTGAATGAGTAATAATTAATTTAAAAGTAATAATAATAATAAAAAAGAATTTAGCAGGGCATTCGTTTACATTCTGTAAGGAATGTTTAGACAGCGAAGCATGCATCCCTGTGGCTGAATCCCAAAGTGGACGCCCCGAATGAAAGAACTACAGGTTCTGTCAAGTCCAGGCCAATTCTTCGAAAAGTATCTCCAACAATCTTTTTCTTAACGCAGCAAAGCGGCGACAAGATAGAAGAAAGTGGTGTATCGTCTCTTCCTCATTACAAAAAGAACAGAGGGGAGAGGGAACCAAACCCGACCTGTGTAAATAGAAATTCAGGGAGGGAATGCGGCAGCGTAATTTGGTGAGGCAGACCTCAAGCATCTTTGTGTAACAAGAATCGCTATGCCAGGGAAATGCCAGGTTTTTATACTCTGGAGAAGCTGTCAAATGTGGGTTTGATAAGGCTAATCTAATTGATCTCATCCGAAATCTTGCCGCCGTGATCTGTGCTGTCACTGGTAGAATAGGAAGAACAGGGCCGGATAGTGATGCATGTGCCAGTGAATCGGCAGTTTCATTAAAAAACAAACCTTTATGACCAGGCACCCAAATCAAATGAATACATTGCACATGGGCAGGAACTAGTAAGTGGAAGAGTTTTAGCATGGGTGACTCATTAGTAGCGGTAAGGCACGAGCATACAGAAAGGGAGTCAGTAAGAATAGCAGCCGTTGTAATCATTTGGTCTAATTTACGTGAAGCTAGGATTACTGCTAGCAACTCGGCCAGAAAAATAGGCACAAAATCAGGCAATGTTAAAGAAAAAGACCAGTCGAGCGCAGGACAAAATATTCTAATGCCAGCTTTTTCCTCGCACTGTGAGACATCTGTTGCAACGATAATGTTTGTTTCTAGAGTGCTTAGGTGGTCTTGCAACATGGCGTTTAAGATGCCATAAGGGAGTAGTTTCGCGTGGTTCGGGAAAATGTCGTCGAATCTGATCTCTGGGTAATTTGAATGCGTAAATATTAGGAAGCACATCACGAATTAGCACATTTAGTGGTTCAAGTAATGTTTGCACAAATATAATCTGTGGTCTATGAAACCTGGGCCAATGAACAGGAAAAAATAATTCTGAATCGGAGATGAAAATAATTTGAGGACGGTTTAATGGTGATTCATATAGCCTTAAGAAGGTCTGAATGGTCAGAAGTTTAAATCGGCATAATATTGGCGGGATTCTTGCTTCCATGTATAATACGGCATTTGCAACGTATTTTGGAAGGCCTAAGCACAGACGTAGTGCCTCTCGTTCTAACAAAACTAGCGGCCGAAGCTTGTATGATGGAACACCTGAGAATAAAACACAGCGAAATTCTAACACCGGACGAACGTACATTTTATATACCATCAAGAGGAATTTTCTGCGCATACCTGCTTTTCGATTGCTTAACTTGCGCAAAATGCCCATTGTACGAGCTCCTTTTGTCGCAGTATATTCAATATGTGGCCGCCAGTTAAGATTTCCGTTGTAAATACCTCCAAGGTACTTTAGCGACTCTACTTGTGGAATATCTTCGAGATGGTAGTTCAGCGATATGTATACTGGGTCTTTAACTGGAAAAACAAGTATAGCACACTTATTAGCATTCAGGTTTAAGTGTAAGCTATCCAGCCAGTGTTCCAGTTCCCTTAGATACGACTGCGAAATTTCGTAAAGACCAAAAAACCAAAAAAAGGCAATGTCATCAGCATAAACGTAGGTACTGACTCCTGGGTGAACGGGGATTCTGCTCAGTAAAATATTAAATAATACTGGTGTGAGTACCGATCCCTGAGGCACACCTCTTGTTTGCTTATGTTTTCTAGAAGAATAGCCGCTTCGAAAACAATAGAATTCTCTGTCTTTTAAAAATTCATGCACCCATGCTACAATACAGCCTGGAAAGCAATGGCTCTGTAACCGATTTGTTAAAATTGTGTGTTCAATGCTGTCATAGGCTTTACATATATCTAAGGTAACTAAAGCCGCGTATTGCTTTTCCTGTCTGGCGATGTTAATTCGACTTTCAAGGTCTGCATGCGCGTGCCACATTGAATAGCCAGATCGAAATCCAATTTGACAAGGACTCAACAATTGATTGTAAACAATGAACTCTAATATGTGTCCGAGGAGCACTCTTTCAATAACTTTCACTATGTTTGATGTCAACGCAATTGGTCTGATGTTGTCGATAGTGTACCCTGCCCCTTGCTTTTTAAGTAACGGAATAATTTTGGCGATCTTCCATTCTTGCGGAATCCATGCATTGCTAACAGAGAGATTGCTAACAGAGTAGAGACCTAAATCGAAAATTCGAAACCAACAGTCACTAGATTTTAAGTTTTTCTTTTAAATGCAGCAAACCCCGTCAAATTTGGTGCAGTGGTTGCCTAGAAAAACGAATTCTCCTTTTACATGTATTTAGATAAAAGCACCCGAGCTAAAGCTACCTCTTAAGTTCAGTTGTTAAGTAATTTAAGTCTGTTGAAGCAGAGAACAAGGAACGACAGTTCCACTGTAGTACTTTTAAAAATGCTATGGTGCTGATCTAATTGATATTCAGCGACTACCGTCGCGATGAACTTTCTTGGATGCCAGAATGAGAAATAGGATTACCCTTTTTGTTTTTGGTATAATGAGAAGAAATAGTTTCTGGAGACCCAGTTCGCTTTTGCGGTCTGATATCATGACCCGTTTCCATGTCGACCTGCGAGTCTGACTGACGCGAAGAACAAGGATCGGATCCTACAAATGTTGGGTCCGATGTGGTACTCGGCGCTAGGACTGAACTGGCTACCTGTTCTGCAGCACAAACAATCGATTTGGTGATAGGTGTGGCAGCTGTTTGCAACAGCTGGGTCATTTGCGCAGTAAACACTTGTGAAATACATTCGGTAACAGATGTGAAAATATGTTGCATGGCCTTTGTCATTGCCTTTTCTACTGCGGATTCAATAAGTTTAGGCAAGTTGTCTTCATGGAAAGTAGATTGCCTCGCAGTGACGCCAGCGTATCCAAAGGTTCTTTCCTTGACGACTGCAATAGCTTCTCGCCGTGAACATCGTCGCCTGTCAGTTATCTCTAGTAACTGTATTTCTTTAGCTCTAGCCGAGCAGCTTCCATAGTCAGCCGCATGGTTTCCTCCACATAGGCAGCACGTCTCGGTTTCAGCTGTGCATTCATTGGGGGAATGATCGTCACCACAAGTGCTACAGCGTCCGTTTGATTTGCAGCCTCCTGCACTATGGCCAAAACGCCAACAGTTCCGACACTGAAGTGGACGGGAAGCGAGAGGTTCCACTCTAAAAATAAGTGGCCATACTTTTAGTTCAGATGGGCAGGACATGCCAGTAAACGTAGCAATAACCGATTCTGTGGCAACTTTTTCCCCGTTTACGAGTCGGTTACATCGGTATACAGCTATGACGCCAGCATCAGACAGTTTCTCCAGAGTCTCACTTGGGCTCAGTCGAGAGTCTACGCCCCGGACAATGTCTTTAGTGCATGCTAGATGAGGAGGAATGAACGCGCACACCGGGACAGATGCGAAGATCTTACACTTTAAGAGGTCTGCAACACAGGCCGAAGATGATGACCTACAAACTATCCCACCTCTTCCAAATTGTCGGACATCGCTTATCATCTGGAAATGATGCGTCATGGCTTGGAGCTTGGCCTGAACAGCTTGTGGGTTGTTCAGCCGGATGAATGCACCGTTCGAGGGCACCAGCGCGACAGGGATGCTGCTAACACCGCTGCGGAAGAAAGATTGCAAAGGCAAATCATCAGGAGAAAGGGAGGCTGACGAAGGGCTGGGCCCTTGCCCAGGAGAGTTTTTAGACATCAGTGCTGATTCAATCACGAAATAAGTCCTACAAAAATTAGATAAATGAGATAGCTAGGTCAAATCCACCCAAAACTCAGCCAAACCACCAAGCAAGATCCAGCTTGGGCACACCGGGGCGGAGAACCGAACGAGTCCACGGGTCCGGAAAGAGCAGGCTGCAACCTTCCAGAACGCTTCTTCTTCGACGGAATGGTTCTGACCAGTCCGGGCCAACTACGATTTGGTTGTTGCTTGCGCACTGCTGTCAGAGGCTCTACGCGTCTTTCATGATGACTCATTGCAGGGCCACCTCGGTTTCTCCCGTACGGTGGTGAGGATTCAGAAGTATTACTGGCCACATTAGAAATCTGACGTCGCCCATTGCATGAAGACGTGGCGAGGATAGAAAGCGACGCAATACACCATCGACTAAGCAAGCGGGATTTCTACGGCCGATCGAGCCTCCTTGCCGACTGTTTCAGCAGATAAGGATAGACTTGTGGACGTGCTTTCGTACGCCAGCATTCTGAAACAAGCACACCTCCAAGGCTACCGGCTGCCTTACCTGTTAGGACGAAATGTAAGCCGTGCCTATAGGTAGCGCTGCAGGAGTACCAAAATCCTGCAGCGACAAGGCGCGCCGGAAGTTTTCATTAGCGACAAAGGAATGACTTTTACAGTTACGCTTACTCACGCTATCGAGCAATATCGTGATACTATACACTGGAGGACAACCACCCGCAGACGAATGCTCTAACGGAACTCCTGTATAAGGCATGTTAGCAATGTTCGTCGATGTCGAACACAATTCGTGGGATTCGACTCTTCCGTACGTGACGTTTGCTTACAACGCGGCAGTGCAGGGGACAACCAAGATTGCCCTGTTCACGCTGGTTTACGGAAGAAACCGGGCGACAACTCTGGGCGCCATGCTGCCGCACGTGTCTGGTGAAGACAACCACGATGTCACCGCATGTATCCGGCGCACCGAAAAAGCCCGGCTGCTCACCCGCTTGTGTCTCCTGAACCGGCAAATGATGGACAGTTGACGCCACAATCTTTGACGACGCTGTGTTGAATACCTGCCCTACGCCTGTATTTTGGTTTGGACCCGCATACGCCGGCTATGAGTTAGTGAGAAAATTTTCTGACGCAATTTTGGAAACTAAGAGATCAATCGACGTAACGGTGCACTTGAGTGATCTTGCCAGATGGCATTACGTAATCACGCTGGCGGTGCTCGCGACCTGAAGCAGTCCATGTTGTGTGCCTTGAACCCTTCTACTTGTGACACCGAACATTAGGACTTTGTTTCTTTCCGATATTCTTCTTCACTGCGTATGCTGTAGGTTTTCTCTCAGGTTTGTAGCGTCGTGACGGTGCCTTTCAAGAGGTTGGTTTGTTTTAACGATGTTTGTCAGAAAACGCCCAGAGACGCCGACATGGGGACGGACAGAAAGACTTTGAAAAGGCCACATACACAGTCGCACACACGCTGTGACCCAAACTGGTGCGACGGTCGGCTTCGAATACACTACCCTCAGCACCGAACGACGACGTTCTACCCATTTGTCAATGAAATATATATGCATACTGATCCAAGTTCGCGGGAAAACGATTCGACAGCAAGCCCGGCAGCCCATACTCCCCGTAAAGTGGTCGCGAGTACCAAGAAAATACTACTAGCATTAAACATTTCTGCAGAGGATCTTAGGACTGTTTACCAGTGGGAATGTTAAAACATTACACCGTTTGAAGACCTCGGAACGTCAAGAACGCGCTCATTCTTACACTCATGGCGTGGTGCCACCTCCTTTCCATTGTCTGCGCCGTCACATGGCCAATGACACGCGAACTAGGTGACACCTTTAGTCAGCCGGATAGCCGCGACATGAGTGCGCAATGACGCATGGCCTAGGCACACATTTATTCAACCAAAGTAGAAGCCGCCTTGGCGTCGGGGAAGAAAGCTCGTATCTAACCCTGGAGGACCTGATTCCATTCCCATCCAGACCGAAGCTTACAAAATTTTCTTTTCAAACCGATTCCTTTGCTTTGTGTAGACGAGCTGCAAATGACAATCAGAGGAAGGCCGCTAATTTACATGTCATTAAATTGTGGCTGCAGACCAAATACATCAACTATCATTAGAAATTAAACCGGAAGCTTCAAGAAACAGTGGTGGAAGACTCCACCTTTGAGTCCTTGCCTGCGCACGGCTGTTCTAGACATTATGTCCTCAAACTTTCACGCTAGCGCCTGGGACGTGGCCTCCCAAGCATCAACTTCGCAGTCATCAGCTTGGAGGGTCGTAAATGATGGCCTTTCCCCTGTACCAACTTAACCAGCACCAATGATTGAAAGATAAGGACTTGAAAAATCGTATAGATTTCTCAAAATGGGTCCCCAGAAAAGCCGATGAGTCACCGGACTTTTTGACGAACGTCATGTGCACAGATGACACCAATTTTCCGAGAAAAGCGCAGGTAAATTTGCGTAATCCACACTATTACGGTTACTCCAATCTCCACTGCGTAAATCGCAATCGGCAACAGTACTAGCGGTCGCTCAATCTGTGGTTTGGAATTTACGCCGGTGCTATAACCGACCGCATCTTTTACCATCACACACTGACACACACTGAAGTGGTGGTGGATGAATTTCTCAGCCAAGTCGCGCTGTCACTTCCACTTCTGTGGCATCAGCAAGATAGGGAACCCACACACAGCAGCAGCGGAGCATGAAACTGGCTAGATCGTCGTCTTCCACTTCTGTGTCATCAGCAATAGGGGGAACCAGCACACAGCAGCAGCCGAGCACGAAACTGGCCAAATGCGAGTTTCCATGCGCAATAGATTGGAAGGAAAGGGACTGTATATTGGCGGGCTAGGTCACCTGACTTCCCTCCACTCGATTTCTTTCTTTGGGGTTATGTAAAAGATCGTGCTTACAAGACTGAGGTGGACGTCAGATTAGTTTAAGGCAAGAGTAACGGGTGTGGTATGGTATGGTATGGTATGGCTAAACTTAAATGAAGTCCTGCAGACTGTAAGTATTCACGAAGCGGGCCGCTCCCACGTGGGAACCGGAAGGCCGAGCCTCTCGGCCGCATCGTGGGCCTGCTGGACAGCCTAGAGTTAGTCAGCCAGAAGAGGGCTGCGGAGAACCGCCTCCCGTCTGGCCGAGCTGTTATCGATGATAGAGCGTGACGGGGCACACCGCCAGAGCATGTGGTCTTAGGTGGCTATTTCTCCACAGTCGTGGCAGGTAGCATTGGTGTAAGTATCCGGATACATTTTATGTAAGAGCGACGGATTGGGATAGGTATTTGTTTGTAGTAGACGTGTAGTAGTTTGTAGCACTCGGAGGTGCCGAAGCCGAGGTAACCCTTATGGAGTTCTCGAGCAATCTACCGTCTTAGTTCGTTAAGGGATTCCTTGTCATCATTTTCAGCTACAAGCGAGCATGCAGCAGTCATGGTGCTCTGGCTTTCATACTGAGAGCATACGTTCTATGACTGTTGCCTCACGCACGAACTCAGATACTGTTGCAGGAGGATTACTCACAAGGCCCGCAAAAAGCTGTCATTTTACACTTCGCATTAAGAGCTATACCTTTTTGTCTTGGGGCATTAGTGGGTCGGCCCAATCGTACAATCGCGTCTTGTCTTCGGTGAACATTGCCACGGTTTCATCCGGCATTTGGAACCTCGAAGATAGTGCTTGTTGGGCTCTTTCTTTCCTTTCGGGGGTTGCTGAAAGCTTCGCGAAGCAGTCGGTAAAACTCCTGCCCGCTGGTAAATGAAGCTTGGTAGCTCTCGTACCACACTCTTGCCGCGTCTAAAAGGGAAAATTAGCCATTGTTTACCTTACGGCGATCGTCCCAGTCGTTAAAGGCGGTGACACGGTCGACGTGGTCTAACCAGTCTTCAACGTCCTCAAAGGCGTCACTGTGGAGCGCGTTAGGCGTGCGAGGCGCGTTGACAATGTATATTGTAGCAGCATTGGGGATCAGCTCGGTTTGGCTTGCGGTTGCTGTTGACATCTTCCTCGCAGAGCTTGCCAGGGGACTATATTGCGGTGCAAGACCTTGGAGGTGACGGCTGCTTCGATGAATTTCTACCATCGCTCAGGTACTGGCGTCGCTAGCTTATAGTTTAGGACTAATTCGCAGAGGGCGTATGCGTATTACATTAGCACTTCCATGAATTTGTCGCGAGAGGAAAAGGCAAGCAGTCAGTTCCAAGCGAACGGTCGTTTACTTTTCCTTTGTGCAGCAGCTAGCACACAGACCTATTTATCCTCGGCTTTCAGCGTTACTAGCTAGTGACAATGTATGGGGTTCGGAAAGCTGGTCGGCACCCAGTCCCCTCCCCCCCCCCTGTGGTAAAATGAAATGTCATAGGTCATCATCTGCCATAGAACGGCATGCTAAATTTGAAAACTATGCCAGCAACATTGCGTCTTTACTATCCTTATAAGGAATGTGTAGATGATTTACATTTTGCGTTTATTTCAGGGCGTCAGACTGTAAATTTCAGTCGGGTACACGGTAAGTCGTAATTCTGTAGTCGTGGGCAACTTCAATGACAAATTGGGGAAAAAGAAGTGAGATAACAGGCAATTGCCAACTACGGCATCAACTCCAGAAAGAGTAGAGAATTGGTCTTGGTATAATTCAGGTAACGAATCGATTCATAAGAAAGAATAGTTTCTTCCAGAAGCACAATAGGAACTGCCAATGGAAAAGGCCTAAAGGGGAAATAAGAAATTCAGAATATTTGAGCTCTGTGCCGACCCCTGCATAGTGCGAGATGCAGAAGCGTTTGGTAGGGTAAAAAGTATTAATTATTCAATAGTGTGGTCTCGGATGGTTTTCATTGGAGAAGGCAAATTACAAAATTAGTAAGGAGGAAAAAGACCAACCTAGACGCAATCACTGAAATATTAGCTGAGTATGGCGCTCACAGACGGAATGCAGTTTTAGAACTGGAAGGTGTAGATAAAGTAAGCGTAAAGAATGAAGCGCTAACTTGGCTGACATCAGAAACTGCAATTGAAGTGGGAGGTAAGGTAGGAAGAAAACCAGTAGGTAAGCGCTACCAGGAAAAAAAGAACCTAATAAAGGGACGACAGACGATGGCAATGTCTAGCACAGGAGATAGGATAGGATTCGATTAACGATGAAAGCTGACAAAAAAGAAGAGAGTGATTGATATTCCAAATTATTATAATGTCGCAAAGGTTGCGGATGGAGTAAAAATGACGGCCGCATGAAATCAGTGATAAGGAAACTCGACATGAACTAGAGAAAGATGTATGGAAACACGGTCACAGCAATTTGAATGATAGAGTAAAAGCAGCAGATGGCTTTTATATGGACGTGCCAAGTACCCAGAACAACCATGCCACATTGATTGTAAGTAGAGACGAACAGGAGTTCCATGTCTAACAAGTGAAGAGGTTAGAAGGCTTTGGCAGACACGTCTCTGAGAAAAACATTAGCGGAAGATGGAAGAAGAGTCAATAACATTAAAACAGAAGATGATGCTATACTTGAAATACTTGCTGTCGTTTGTACACGATGCCTGACGACTTCAAGTGCACCAGAGAGCTAGAAGAGTGCCACCATTATACTAATACATGAGAAGAGAGACGTTAAGGAACTAAAAGTACATAGGTTGATAAGCTTGCTCTGAAGATTGCACAAAATATTCAGCGAAGTAATTTCCAGTAAAATCAGGGCCAGACATGACTTTATTCAGCGAGCATGACAAGTTAGCTTTGGGATGATGTATTCTTTAATGAATTACATTCGCGTCGCGAACCAGCTAATTCGAAAATCTGTGGAATAAAACCAACCCCTCTATGTCGTATTCATAGATTACAAAAATTTATTCATACTGGACAGAAACACCAGAGTCATGAAGGCACTCCGTGCTGAAGGCGTACAGGATGCACGCTTGAATATATCGGCAAATATCTACAAAGACTCTACAGCTACGGCAAACCTTAGTAAGAAAAGCCGAGAATTTTCAATAAAGAAAGATGTCACCCAAGCAGGTGCAATCTCTCCAAAGCTTTTCACTGCATGCTTAAAAGAACGATGTAACATATTACACTGGGAAAGAAAAAGAGTTTAGATCACCAGTGGATATCTGAGCAACTTTCGGCTTCCAGGTGACATTGTCCAGTTCAGCAATGATGGGGACGAATTGCAGCAAATGATTGAGAACCTTAACCAAGAAATTTTAAGATTAGGGTTGGAAATTGCAATGCGGGAGAAAAAAAGTATTCTTCAAAACCATGGCAAGAGACGAAGAACAAGAACGCCTACAGAAAGAGTAGCTTAGAAGAGAGTACCTGAGTGCCTTGTCTTTCTCGCGCCAATAGGGAAATCAACCATTGCACTCTGTGAAGGTGTATGACCAGCGAAGCTGTTTGGTGCACTACGCATAGGTGGTCCAGAATATTAAACAAAGGTACGAACATATTTGTTGTCCTAATCGGTGGTCACCGCGGCGATTTGGTACGCACACACTTGCGCATCGCCTCCGGTAATAAATGTGTCCATCACGTAAGACAATGAATGGCTCATACCTCTCTTAACCAATAAATGGCTCATACCCCCTTAAACGTGGCCTCTCCGTTACGACGACGGACGAGAAGTGACATACTACGCTGGAGTGATGAGCGGCAACGGAGCCAGCTGTGGAAGAGAACGACGAGGAACGTGCGAGCAGCGGCCCAGCGAGTTTGCGCGGATGGCACCAAGAATTTTTTAACAGTGCTTTTGAAAAGTTGTACAATACATTCTTTGAAAAAAATCTGTTCTTACGCTTGTGCCTGTGACTTCTTTGGGTCCTACATGCGACAAGGGTAGCTTAAGGTCGCGTTGCGGGTCCCCTATCCTACAGGGGTATGTGCCAATGAGCTTGGACCCTTTCCGCACTAGCGCCAGCATCGGCCCACATGACGATTTGTTTTTGTGAACATCTCGGGACACAATATTTTTTTACGAGAGCTCAACCCAGCTCCTCAGGCGCGGCGGTGTCGCCTTCAATACCACGTGACACCGTGACGTCACAACAGAGGAGAAACGTGGCTCCAACTCGCGCCGTCGCTCGCGGCGTCGTGCCGGTATATAAGCAGCGGCGCTTGCCTCTGCTAGACACTCACGAGGTGAGATGCCTCCTGGAGACAGAGCTGCTCGTTGGAATGAGAAGCAAAGGTTGCGGCGTGCTACAGAGACTGATTTTCTATGTGGCTTTGGCTCAAGCCTTTTTGAGATCGTAGCCATAGGCAGCTTCACTGTAAAATGATTTCGAACCTCTAGAACAGGCCTAGAACTACTTTCGTCCTGCTGAATTGCACAGAAATACCTCTCATCAGGAGAATACGATTTACACAAAATAAAATGGCTGTGGCTCAGCTAAGGTTAAGCCCAGGATGCGAAGCATACTAGCCTTTATTTTAGTTGTTGAACCACTGTTTAGCCTGGTGAACTGCTGTTGCTTGGCTATATTTGGTTCGGCTAGACGAAGAAACAACTCACGCGTTACCCTGCTTCGCCTTCAAGAGTGCAACGCGACAGCGTTCCCGTCGACCCGCCAAGGGGCGTAAGACAATGGGCTACGGCGCAGCGACTACGCGTCCTGCATTGGACGCGGTGAGCGTCGAGCAACGCAGCGTTCGGCGCAGCAACGAAATGTGCGCCTGAGCAAGCGACGCACGCCTGAGCCTTAGACACAGCTAGTTTCTAAGGCAACACCGCATTCACTAGAGGCGCTTTTGTGCCGCTTTGAAGCATCGTAGTCGTGGCTCAGTGGTAGCGTCTCCGTCTCACACTCCGAAGACCCTGGTTCGATTCCCACCCAGCCCATCTTGCAAGAGTTGAGCCAAAGCCACCTAGAAAATCAGTCTCTGTAGCACGCCGCAACCTTCGCTTCTCATTCCAACGAGCAGCTCTGTCTCCAGGAGGCATCTCACCTCGTGAGTGTCTAGCAGAGGCAAGCGCAGCTGCTTATATACCGCCGCGACGCCGCGAGCGACGGCGCGAGTTGGAGCCACGTTTCTCCTCTGTCGTGACGTCACGGTGTCACGTGGTATTGATGGCGACACCGCCACGCCTGAGGAGCTGGGTTGAGCTCTCGTAATATGCTTCGCATAAAAATAAACGCTATTCCGCCCTGCGACGGTGCTTGACAAGCGTGGTTGAAAACGCCATGCTAGAAAAAGCTGTGGTGAATATTTCATTGCCTCTCTGAATTTGGCACTTAGTAACCACGGTCCCAATGGCTTTTTATACGGAGCATATTACGAGAGCTCAACCCAGCTCCTCAGGCGCGGCGGTGTCGCCTTCAATGACCTTTGACCCCATGCCATACCACGTGACACCGTGACGTCACGACAGAGTAGAAACGGGGCTCCAACTCGCGCCGTCGCTCGCGGCGGTATGTAAGCAGCTGCGCTTGTTTCTAGGTGCTTTGGCTCAACTCTTGCAAGATGGGCTGGGTGGGAATCGAACCAGGGTCTCCGGAGTGTGAGCGGAGACGCTACCACTGAGCCACGAGTACGATGCTTCAAAGCGGTACAAAAGCGCCTCTAGTGAATGCGGTGTTGCCTTAGAAACGAGCTGTTTCTAAGGCTCAGGCGTGCGTCGCTTGCTCAGGCGCACATTTCGTTGCCGCGCCGATCGCTGCATTGCTCGACGCTCACCGCGTCCAATGCGGGGCGCGTAGTCGCTGCGCCGTAGTCCATTGTCGTACACCCCTTGGCGGGTCGACGGGAACGTTGCCGCGTTCCACTCTTGAAGGCGAAGCAGAGTGACGCATGAGTTGTTTCTTCGTCTAGCCGAACCAAATATAGCCAAGCAACAGCAGTTCACCAGGCTAAACAGTGGTTCAACAACTAAAATAAAGGCTAGTATGCTTCGCATCCTGGGCTTAACCTTAGCTAAGCCACAGCCATTTTTTTTATCCTAATGGCTTTGTTGTCGCAATGATATACATATATCATTATAGTCGCAACTTCAAACACATTGATAATGTCAAATCAATGCACGTACACCACTGGATACTTCTTAGGCGGCATTGGTGTAGCATAGCAAGCGATATGTCTCCAACACGAAACGCGTAAACCATTCCCTGTTAGGCGGAAATAGATCCGCATTAAAATCAACGATGACCACAGGGGTAGTGTCTCAACTAACCCACGCAAAGTGATTAATCATGAACCATATGGGGCTATGAGCCATTGCATTTTTAAAATGTGTGAGGGGGCAAGAGCTATTGCTTATGGGCCTATGAGCCATATATGACATTTTTCGACATGGTGTTCTGTATGTTGTGTGCGTGATTATAAAGTACTTAAGCTTTCTTCACTTTGCTGAGTGCTTGTAGCCTCTGCCTTACGGAGCTATGAGCCACTGATGCTGGTAGTATTTGTGTGCGAACAACAAAATCTTACGGCACCCTAGTCAAATTCCATTCCGCTGTAAGATGGGTTGGAGCGCGTATCGCATGACTAACCAAATCATGACTGTGAGAGTTCCGCTATTATTGAAACGGAGTGTATAATCATTGCAATCTACCGGTACTAACATATGGAACAGGATCTTGAAAGTTAATAATGGTGCTTGATAACCAGGTGAGAACCGCGCAACGTGCAATGGTAAATTTTCGCGGCGTATTCATGTTACAGATTCCCGGTGTTAATGCAATTACCATTTTTTGGACGGGTGTGTAGTGAGTGACCTTGCGTATTGGATTCTTGCCATGGTTGAATTAACAAGAAACAGATAAGGACATGTCACGTAGTTAGTTGAAGTATATTAAGCTATTTTATTGTGAGTAATTGCCTTCTGTATACATTTTAAATACAATAATGAACATGTCAGTATACAAAGACGAGACATACATTATATAACTTTGTAAAGCTTAAGGCCCAGGCCTTAAGGCCTGGGCCTTAAGCTTTGAGGTTAAGGCCTTAAGGCTTCAGGCCTTAAACTTAAGCTTAAGGCCTTAAGGCCCCAGTAGATGGCAACACATCGTCTTCTTGTCTCTAACTGATGGTTACGAGCAGAAGGGGAGCTAACACAATTATGAGGGATGCGTATGAAGGCGAATATGCCTGATTCTGCGGACAAAGAGGTGATCGAACACAGCGTTGGTACATGCCACGCGTACCATGTCGAGGGAGGCCTGCTCAGCGCCAAACACCTCCCTCGCATCCTGCGCAGACCACCTGTTTTTGGGCTTCAAAGAGGCCGGTTTTGAAGTCTCTGGTGATTGTGTGTGACACATTGCGTTCTCGAGCGTTCTTGTAGTAAGGTAAAACGCAGTCTCTCTATAATCTATTAGTTGCATTGACATGAGTCGCCGCACCAACTCCTTGGTGGCCTGGGTACTGAAGTGGACGGAAGTGATGGTGACGTTTCGGCCGTTGCATGCTACGTGAGCCTGACAGACATCTCTGACACTGTTGTGCACTAGCTTTTCGTCAACACGGTGTAAGAGAAGCGGCTTCACTGCTTCAGTCTGAAATAGCGTATATGAACGTTTTGGAATATGCCGACGCCCGCACGCCTCGATTTGAGCCACTTGCTGTGCCCGACCAGTTTAAATCCACTTGCAGCAATCGTCAGTTGCCAGTGGTGCCACCGTTGGTTTCAAACCTTATTCCCTTAACACAGGAGCCAGACGCTCTATTGGTTCGATCATGAACTACACAGACATCCAGGTTGGCGAAAAAACAGTCGGAGACAGACAGACAGACAGACAGACAGACAGACAGACAGACAGACAGACAGACAGACAGACAGACAGACAGACAGACAGACAGACAGACAGACAGACAGACAGACAGACAGACAGACAGACAGACAGACAGACAGACAGACAGACAGACAGACAGACAGACAGACGGTCCGTCCGTCCGTCCGTCCGTCCGTCCGTCCGTCCGTCCGTCCGTCCGTCCGTCCGTCCGTCCGTCCGTCCGTCCGTCCGACCGACCGACCGACCGACCGACCGACCGACCGACCGACCGACCGACCGACCGACCGACCGACCGACCGACCGACCGACCGACCGACCGACCCGCTAGACACTGCCCGCAAAACACACCAATGCTCTAGCACTCCGCAGCGACTACATGCGAGACACCATTAGCGCGGTCGTTCACGAGGAATTGCAGAAGATTTTTCCAAAATAGCAGCCTCAAGTTGCCTCAAGCACCGACATCGTCAAAAAAGAGTTCACCGATCACATGTGGTTACTGAATTGCAGCCGCCATTGCCATAACCCCAGCCCGGCGCGATGACATACGCAGCCGTTGCCCCCCGCCGAATTCGCCCTCCGCGCCTGCGACAGCGAATCATGATGCCGCCATTCCATCGCCAGACGCTGCAACCACCGCCGCCGCCACCCCACCTACTCGTCGGCCAGCAAAACGCCACGAGGAGAACAGACGCATGGCACACCCACGATCACCGCCTGCTCTGCTAACACTGCGTAGAAGCCGGCTGTTTAAATCGACGATGGCAATACGGTGACTTACGGCTGAGACGAATCGCCGTCAACGCGCCAAGTTCACAGCATCAACATCGACCTCAGGAAATCGCCGACTTCCTCTTCACCACTACAGGTAGTCTTCACGACCATCCCGCTCGCCGTCAACAGGCCGCTACCTGTCACCGCAGCGCCAACCATACACTGCACCAGCCTGCGGCCGGTCCGCAAGCCCACATCCGGACAACTAAAAGCCGCAACCGATAGGGATGCAGTTGCTGTACGTCGAAATGCTGAAGATCCTCCACCGATGATGAAAAAACATCAAAATCTGGCTCGACGACGTCGCAATGACAGGTCGCCATCCCGACGAAGCCTGGAAGTCAAGGATTGGCCCACGAAAGAGAACCTGACAACGCCACGTACCAGCCACAAGTCAACGGGATGCAGTCGTGATGCGATGCCAAAACCAAGCTGCAACACAAGACAAACGACCACTGACGTTGAGGTTCCGTGCTTGTAAACGCTGAAGTCGCTGCTCCGTCACTTGAACTTGACGATAGTCAAGAATGCATGGGCCAGCCCTCAAATTCGGACTGCTAGAGTACACCTTATAAACGTGACTGGAATCTGCACGGCAAGAATTGCACTTCATGACCAGACCTGCCCAGTCACGTTCGTTGTCCTCTAACAGTGCTCGCGAGACGTAATTCAATGCATGGATTTCCTGAACTAACACGCCGCAGTCGTCGACCAGACGTTGAAGTTAACGCGGTCCACAAAGCAAAGGATACCGACATACTAGCCATCCAGTCAGCTTGCCTTGGGTGTAGTTGAGGGCCAAGTCAGCATCTCGTGTCGCTCTAGCATTGTGAATTCCGTCGGCAGCGAAACACCCGCAGGCATAAAAGGCGTCCTCAAAGCCTGCCAACATAAACTGCTCGACCGTTAAATTTGAAGTGCAATTTGAGGAATCGCTCAAATGCATGGAGAGAAAGCGAAAGTGACGCTGACAAATTTTAGGCAGGAGGTAAAGCAAGTCAAAAAGTGCACGAGGGTGCTGTGCATGGAAGAACTTGTGTAAATCAGCAATGCACTCGTCCTCTCAGATGCTGCCACATCTACCTTGTCGACCATAGTTACCGAATCAGATTCCACATAAATCTAAGTCTCCCCATGAGTAACTAATAGCACCTCACAAGTCTTCTTCAATAATATAAAGATTTTTTTTGACGTCATCGAAGATTTAACAAACACCACTTTGCAAAGCATCGCATAACTGAAGAGTGTACTCAGACATTCCGCCAGAACCCTTACCGATTTCTGACGCGAGAACGTGAAGCTATGATGCAGCAAGTCGACGAAATTCTGCACTTGCGGCCTCTTCCACTCGTCCAAAAATCCGTGGGCATCGCTTGCAGTACTGGTGAAGAAAAAGGATGGAAAACCGACGCTTCTGCGTCGAATATCGGCGACTGAACAAGATCACGAAGACGGACGTGTACGACTTCCCACGGATAGACGTGGCATTAGAGTGGCTTTGCAACGCTATATACTTCTCGTCGATGGATCTCAAGACTTGCTACAGGCAAATGAGTGGGCACAGAGGCACGGCCAGGAGCAGTATGCTTCAATTTCCACGCTTCTGCCTTTTACAGGCTTACCTGGCTTCTTTTCTGGTTCTGCAAGCGTCGTCGGTGCAAGCATCGCCACGTCCCACACGTGCATGGCCGTTCCCGTCCCGCAACTGCAGTTACCGACTGCCTGACTTTCAGCCCCAAACGAAATCAAGGCCAGATGCAAGCACTATCGTCCCATCCTTCTGCGCATGGTCTCCTTGCACGATGACGTCACAGCCAGGAGCGAACATAAATGGACGGCGGTGCAGCGGTCTCTTCAGTGGGCACGGAGGCACGGCCAGGAGCAGTATGCTTCAATTTCCACGCTTCTGCATTTTACAGGTCTGTAAGCCATATTCTTTGTACGCTAAGAAAAATGATAATCGTTGTTTGGTCCTGCTTCCGTGCCCCGGAAGTGCTTGCTAACATTTCCTGTGATTGTTTTTCGATGCTTTTTTTGTTACTTCATTCTGGGCGCTCAACTCATTCCGCTAAAGTCCAGAACGAGTTGGCAACTGATGTTAAATATATAAGGAGGAGCCAAAGAAAATCGAAGCTCAAGTTACATCAATCCAGAAGAGGCTTGAAACAAAAACTAAATCGATTGAGCTTCTAGAGCGCACTGTTGATCACGTAGAGGACTCAGTCAAGTCGGTTGACGCCCATCTTGGCCATTTAGAATCCCGCCTGAACGAGCAAAAGGGCCGCTCCCTGCGCAACAACATAATTCTTCGAGGCATTACAGATTCTCAAGAATCATGGGAACAATCCGAGTCCAATCCAATCCATCTTAGCGGGTGCGCTTGATGCCGTGTCGGACAACGCGATTGAGCGCGCACATCGCTTAGGGTCATATTCGCAAAACAAATGCCGCCCTATCATCGTCAAATTCTCTGATTTCAAATTAAAAGAAAAAGTTATTTCAGCAACAGCAATAGTGAAAGAGCAAAATATAAGCGTTAGCGAAGACTTTTGTGCAGCCACACGTGAAGTGAGACGCAAACTGTTCCAGTTTGCTAAATATCAACTTGGCGCACCCGCCTACCAAGTGCGTTACAAAAAAGTTAATAATAAATAAGAAACACTATGTCTACGACCCGCTAAGTCAATGTGTCAAAGAAAACGAGTCGTCACGAACACGCAGAGCGGCAGACAATACAGAGCATGCGCCTGGGAAGTCGACGTCCTCTGCTCGCTCTGTGAGATAGGAACGCGACAGGGCCAACAAACGCAACCTATCGAATACTTCAGTTCTTTTTACTAACATCCGAAGCATTATCAACGAACGCGTTGCACTGGAATCGGCCATCGACACGTGCGGGCCGGACATTATCGCGTTAACCGAAACATCGCTTCATTCACAAATCGGGGACCATGAATTATTCATGAACTCGTGCGATTTTTCTGTTTACCGCTGTGACCGCAGTACACGCCAAGGAGGCGGTGCACTGCTGGCGACAAATAAAAGGCTGCCTTCAAATTGCATTAAAATTGCATCCAGTTTGGAGATTGTATGGGCAGTCGTTAAGCTAGCACATAAAAAATATAATTTTGGGTGTCGTCTATCACCCCCCGAATTTCACTGCATCATTTGTGAGTGATTTGCACGATGCCATTCATAGTGTTGGATTTTGTCACACCACAGTGGCAATTTTCTTGATTGGTGATTTTAATATGCCAAATATTATGTGGTACAATGATCCCCCCACAGTGTATCCTAAATCCTCTATGGCGCAAGGCTTTTTAGAATGGTGCAATACCTTTTCTCTGACCCAAATCGTTAAGGAACCAACAAGAATAACGACGTATGTTTCCAATACACTTGAACTTGTTTTTACTACCCGACCCGATCTTATATCCGACCTAACATGCTTGCCAGGTATCAGCGATCATTGCCTACTTTCATTTAAAGTTTGCCTCGAGCGACCTAAACCGATTAAAAAGATCAAGACATTAAGAAATTATAACAAGGCTGACTTTCTTTCAATAAATAATGAACTCGCAGTGTTCCTTGATGAATACTTGCGTGAATTTGAATTGTGTAATGTTCAGTCAAACTGGACTATCTTTGTTAATAAAGTGATTGAATTAACAGATAGACACATCCCTATTTACACGATCACCTCTAATCTAAAGAAACCATGGTATAATCATCAGCTAAAACGCTTCTCTAATAAAAAAAAAGCGCCTGTTTAAATCAGCTAAACTGAGCCATACCAATGTTCATTGGTCAGCCTACAAACAGAGTGCCGATGAGTACGCGCAGGCCCTAAAAGACGCCGAAAATAACTTCCTAAACACGACATTACCTTGTATGCCTAAAACTAACCCTAAACAATTTTGGCGCACGGTTAATTTTAAAGACACTAATATAATAGCGCTCAGTGACGTTAATGGTGACGCTATACCGGCCAACCAGTGTCCCGGAGTACTAAATGAAGTTTCCGCAAAACATTTCTCGTTACCTAGCAATTCCACTCCGCCACACCTAGGACCATATGACCATGATGTAATGTTCCCTCTCATTATCAGCTATGATGGTGTCGCGAGCATCATTAGGTCACTAAAACCATTCTCTGCGCCGGGTAGTGATCACATTAATGTGAAATTCCTTCAAAGCACAGTTCGTTACACATCAACCATTTTAACTAAAATTTTCCTTCAATCATTGCACGCTGGTTTTCTTCCATCCGAGTGGGAGGTCGGGAAGGTAATTCCAACTCATAAATCAGGCAATAAGCATTCGCCTCTAAACTACAGACCAATTTCGCTCACAAGTATACCTTGTAAGATACTAGAACATATCTTGGCTTCTCATCTTGCTATTTTTTTTTGAAGTCGAATTAATTTTTCGCACCATCAGAGCATGGTTTTCGCACATCATACTCGTGTGACACCCAACTAACACTTTTTGTACACAAACTAAACACCATTCTTGACAATAAGTCCTTGGCTGTCTGCATTTTCCTTGACTTTGCTAAAGGCTTTGACAAAGTGTGTCACAAACTGCTCATCTATAAAATACAACTACTTAAGCTGGATCCCTGTATTTTATTCTGGATTGAAAGTTTTCTTGCTAACCATTCTCAGTTCATTTCAGCTAACGGCGCGAATTCTGAAGAATGCACAGTCCATCCTGGTGTACCGCAGGGCTCAGTTCTCGGTCCTCTTCTTTTCCTCATCTATGTTAACGATTTACCATTCTGCGTTTCCTCATCCGTTCATTTATTTGCCGATGATTGCGTAATTTTCCGAGAAATAACAAGTTCAAATGACGCCGCTCTTCTTCAAGCTGGCATTAACACAGTCTTTGAGTGGTGTAATATATGGCTTATGGAACTAAACATTAAAAAATGCAAATTCATGCGAGTGTCTAGAAAGATCACTAGTTTACCCACTTATCACTTAAATAATTCACTACTCGAAAGCGTATCTTCATATAAGTACCTCGGAGTTCACATCAGTACCAACATCTCCCATGTTGTCTGCAACGCTAATCGCATGCTCGGATATCTTCGTCGTAACTTTGCAAAGGTTCGTAACTTTGTAACAAAGGCTTGTAACTTCGTCGTAACTTAGGTTTGGGATCCGCATTATAATACTTTGGTACATACGCTTGAAATGGTGCAAAATAATTCGGTCCGTTTTATACTCTAATTACAGTCGAATCGCGAGCATCACGGTAATGAAAGCTAACCTTAATCTACCCACGCGTGCTTCTCGATGTGCGATGCTTCGCTTAAGCCTTTTTCACAAATCGTGTCATCATCCCTACCTGCGTGATTTACTAATACTTCCTCCCCATTACGTTTCGCACCGTTTGGATTATGCTCATAAAGTGGGCATTCCGTTGTGTAAAACAGAATCATTCCCACATACCACGCACCTCAAATGATTGGAATTGCCTTCCCAAATTGGTAGCTACAATTTCAGATCATGAAAAATTTGTGGCTTCATTAACCAATGCTCTGTAACATCTTGTTTGTGTCTGCCTCTTTATAGCTATTATTGTATAATTAGAAAAGATGGACTGCTTCTTTGTATATATATATATATATATATATATATGTATGTATATTGTATTTTTTGTAACATGTATTCTGCCTCTTCATAACTACTGTCGCAGAATTAGAAACATTGTGCTGCTTCTTGCAGTTAAAATATTGTTGCTTTTCTGTGTTTTGTACCACTCCCCTCTGTAATGTCTGTTGACCCTAAGGGTACCATAAATAAATACATCAAAATAGAAATCGATGAGAGGGATCACGGAAAGAGCGTCTTCATTACGCCATACGGCCTATATAAGTTAAACATCATGTCATTCGGGCTTTGCTCGGCGCCTGCACCATCCAAGCTCGTGATGGACATGGTGTTAGCAGGATTGAAGTGGCAGACGTGTCTTGTTTGACATGGCCGTCCAGTCATCAGACCTCACTCTGAAGCCGGAAAAGTGCCGCTTCGCTTACAATGAAATTCTTTTCCTGGCCAACGTCATCAGCGAATCTGGAGCCCGCCTAGCCGAGCAGAAGACAGCTGCAATCGCAAAGTTCAAGCAGCCCATCAACTTGGCACGTGGGCCTGCTCCAGACGCTTCGTCGTGGGGTTTTCACGCATCGCTGAATGGCTGACACTTCTAACTAAACGTGATGTCGAGTTCAAGTTGGGAACGCCGCAGGCGGACGCCTTTCAAGAACTCAAACGACACATGCGGTCACCCCGGCTACTTGCACAATTATATAAGGACGCCGGTACAGAAATCCACACTGACGCTAGTAGCAAGGGCCTAGGTGCCGTCCCAGTCCAGAGGAAAGACAGACGTGAGCGGTATATAGCTTATGCTAGCTGGTGACTGTCAAAAGTGGAAGGCAACTATTTTACGAGCGAAAGGTACTGTCTCGCCATCATTTGGGCTACAGCGAAATTCTTCGCCAACTATTCCGTCAGAACTGCATCCAGAGGTAGTGCATGCAGTACATGACGATGCGACCGCTCGGCACCTCAGATTCTCCCAGACGCTATATGATACAGGAAAGTTACTACAGACCACACCTGACTGCCGACGTCGCCCGTTACGTCAAGGCATGCGAAGACCGTCAGCGACGGAAGACACCAAAAGAGGCCGGCGGGATTACTACTGCCGATTGAGCTTCCTTGCCGACCATTTCAGCAGGTGGGGATGAATTTGTTGGGACCATTTCCCACGTCAGCATCCCAATATAAGTGAACCATCCTGGCGAAGGTCTATTTCATCCGCTTCGCTGAAACAAAACTTTGCGTAAAGGTAGCTAGTGCAGCCGAAGTGGCGAAATTATTCTGCGAGAGCATCCTGCTGCAACATGGCGCCCTGGAAGTCCCCAACAGAGGACCGGCCTTTACAGCAGAGCTCACGCATACCATTCTGCAATACAGCCAGACAAGCCACAGCAGGACAACTGCCTACTACCCACAGGCGCATGGTCTTACGGAGCGGCTGAAAAATACCCTTGCCGATATACTAGCAATATAAGTCGACGTCGAGCATAAGACGTGGGATGACGTGTAACCTTGCCTTACAACAAGGTAGTGCAAGAGACAACTCAGATGACGCCGTTCAAGCTGGAGGGGTATTTTGTAAGAGTCAACCTAGTGGATTTCGGCCGCTGCTGATGTGCTGAATTGATGGAGCTGTGCGAGCGAGGAGGAGGCGAACGGCGCCAGTCAATCAGGGGCGGTTGAAATGCTAGGTGGACTCTTAGAGAATACCCCCCCCCCCCCCCCCCCCCCGGTTTACGGAAAGAACCCGATGACGACTCTCGAGGCCATGCTATCGCACGTCACTGACGAAGGCATACTCGACGTCGCTGCCTATCTCCAGCACGCTAAACAAGCCAGGATGCTCGCCTGCCTGCGCATCAAGAATCGGAAGACCACCGAGGGCCAGCACTACAATCTTCGATGACGATACTTGTGTCTTGTTGAAGATTTATTGGAACATACAAACGTTCCACACTATCGAGGTCGCACCGCCAGCGCACGAGCGCTGATCGCGCGCACAGCGGCAGACGAAAGAGTGTTTTGTCCTCTTCGTTGCTACACGGGGAATAAAAGCCCGGTGACCGTGTTTATGTTTGGGCATTATACGCCAACTAAAACTCACTGAGAAGCTCTTACGCCGCTATTTCAGACCCTACAAGGTCATCCGACGCGTTGGCGCATTGGAGTATGAGGTCATGCCAGATGACATTTCGGTATCACAACGGCGCGGGTCACTAGATGACATAGTCCGTGAGGGCACTTTGTTCTTTGTTGATTTCTTACTTCTACTTTAGTAATTGTGCTTTTGTTTTTCGCTCTCCTATTATGCTTGTACCATCGAGATTATACCTTTCGAGAGGGCGGGTGCATTGACACGTGTATTTGTTTATAATATTCAGGTAAATACTTTTCAACGGATAAGAAATAAATTTTAAACGTTATCGTCCAGCGCAGTACACGCCTCCATCTGTCGCAAGTTTCTCGAGTGTTAGTGATGGTTTTATTTGTTGTCAGTTGCTACGGAAGCTTGCGTAATCTGATTGTATGAGCGACACGAATGGTGCAGTACTTTCTGCAAGACACGCAGGCGCTAGTGATTACTCTGCAACTTTCGATGACTAACGTATAAAAGCCGACGCGCTTGACCCGCTGGTCAGATTTTCCCGGTCGCCAGCTGTTTTAGCCGCTATCGTTGTCCCTTTCTCGTTGCTACCGCGATATCTCGCCGCTACCCTGTTGTATCGGCGACACAACTATGGTTGTGTCGCCGCTAGTGTAGTCTCTGAGGGCGCAGGCTTGCAGAATAAAACGCCGGTTTCGTTATTCAGTTTTACCACTTTTTCACGATCCCACATCCTTCTCATTACGCGTGCGATGGTCTACCAATTGGGCTACCGTGGCGCCGTCTTGGTGGGATCGTTGCCCGCCTGCAGCAAGTTGTTTTTTCATAAAACTTCAATTCCATTAATTTATAATTTCTTTATTTCAATCAGTAAGTACAAGTAATTTCCCCTCTGTTGTGCGGTCGTTGAAACCACTCGCGACAAACGCGTGCCCAGAAAGAAAAATGCCGGTAGCCTTCATAGGAACTAGTGCCGCGTAGTCGGTTGCGCGGGAGTCGCTAAAATTTACAGTTGTTTTTCAAGCGTTACTCCAGATGTTTCTACACTATCACGGAGGAGAAATGAGGTGTCTTAGAGAAAAAGGCTTTGAAAAAAGGTGGAAATAGGTTCTCTACGGGCGTTGAAGGGACAATCCTATAGGTAGTTAGGGTACCTTATCGCGGAGAAGTACAGTCCGGAGGGCCTAACATGCCTAGAAGATCCCCTGATTTATCTGCCATTGGCGTGATAGGTAGCAAAGTATAGTGTCATTTCTCAATGGTCCTAACATTGCCGTTTCGGATTCTCACACACGCATGCGGCCGTGAGCGCGGCTGAGTAGACAATATATTTTCGGCGAGCGGGAACAGCGTACAAAAACGAGCGCGAAAATTTTTCAGCGCTCACCGGTAACCCAAGAGTTCCGCATGCACGGAGGTTCACCCATCAGCTTACTGTCGCTCACCCATTAGTTTACTGGAATCAGAGACGTCCTTTCAGAACGAGACCGAACTGTTACGCCCCGTGTTTTGCGCCACTAACGGCCAATTCATCGGGTATTAGACGGGTGCACTGGCATGTCCATGTGCTGAAATATATACAGATATACCGAAACTTTTGCTAACGGGCAAATATCCTGAGAGTGGTGAGACGGGCCGCCAGAAGGAAGTGGTTGTAAGGCTCACACAAACCAGGCGGCGTTGAAAGCGGCCTTTCTCTTTTGTCACAATATTTATATATGCACACACACACACACACACACACACACACACACACACACACACACACACACACACACACACACACACACACACACACACACACACACACACACACACACACACACACACACACACACACACGCACCTATATATATATATATATATATATATATATATATACTATATTTACGCACTTTTTGGTTTGTCTGGTCACATTTAACAGAAACAAAGGCGAATATTTCTAAGAGTCTCTCATCGCTACACCGACGACTGCCATGCGACATTTCTGTCCAAGTTCCAGCTATTCATAGTCCACATGCGGATGGCGTACGCACTGTGGCACGCGAAAAAATGAATAAACACGAGAAATGTGCAAATGTCAATGCATTCAAGAACAAAAGAAGAAAGAAAATTCCCGGCGATCTGCTTTTAATGTTAGCTTGGGCAGGCAATAACATTGAAGTTCCCATTTTAGTCTCAAAAAAACAGAACGGTAGTTATTGAGCAAATAGTTCCTTCCCATGTATAAGAGGTATGTAACCTACAGGTGGGAATTGCCTACAGGTCAAGCCATTGACTCCAATCTCTTTTTTTTTCTGTACAAAGCAGCGTAAAACTGAACACTAACACGAACGCAATGGTACCTGAATCGGTATAGTGGCTTGAACTGAGCCTGAGCCGATATTATATAAAAATTCGTGAACCAAAACTGAACGTGAATCAATAATATAATTACTTTTGCCAGTCCCTCGCGAAATGGCCCAAGCAGATTGAGCGAAAATAGGTGCTTAATGGTCGAGTGATTCTTCTAAATGATTACTTTATCCGTCTTGAACTTTCGAAGCCGATTGCTACCATCCAGAAATTGCGCTTCTTGTGACAATGAATTCACATAATAATTTTGTGGCGGTAAATATACAGCCACTTAAGGCAGCTTAAAGCAGTCTAAAGGGTGTTACTCTCGGGATAGTTTCATTTACACGAGAATTGGCGATACTCATACCGACAGAGCTGCTTTCTCGTGCATGCCACACTCCTGTGTGCACGTGCCCATTGCATATTCGTGTAAAAATTCACCGAAAGTGAAAATTTCCACGAAAGTGATCGTCCGAGAAAGCGTTCCATGAACCCTGCCACGCCATTTTCGTTGCGCGGGCGAAACATAGTTTGAGGGCCGCCGCAAAAGCGCTATTTCTGTTGAAACTCCCTATACGACCATTGGTGCACTCGAAACTATAGCTACATAAGCCGTAACACTGGTCAGGATGCATGAAGAGGAATAAAGATTCTGCCTTCGAGTAAGGAAAATAGGAAAACCAACGCTTGAATGAGCCCGCCATCTTGTCAGAATAACATGCGGTCGCGAATGAATGCCTTCGCATTTCCACTCGAAACGGTCTTCACTCGAGACGGCATAGGAAATTTTTCTGTGGTTGTGTGAAATGGCCCAAGCCGGTATGGCCGCATTCAGGCAAAGTACAACGCTTTCAAGTTTTTACCAAATATAGCCTCACCAGAACGTGAGTTAATTGTACTTCTTTGCCTACGCTGAGTCAGCGCAAGGGTCAGCGCCACGTGCAGTTTAGTTGCGCAAGGGTAGATTGTGGTGATGTTTAGAACGAGCTGTGGTTGGGCATCGTCGCAAGCACTTATTTAATTTCATATAAGAAGGAGGCTAGAAACAATGAAATATATAATAATGGCGCTTTTCAATGCTATACCACCGCTTTCTAGTCGTAATTTGTGCAATTGCATGAAGATCCACACTATTGCGGATACCAGAGATTATACGCTACAGTTCCCTCACTTTCTGTCTATGAGTAATTACTAAAAGCAAAACAAAAATGTAAACTGGCCTAAGCTACTACGCTGCTGCTAAGGTGGTGCAGCTAAACCAAGGTAGTTCAGACTAAAGCATACTGAATAAATAACTCTGTCTTTTATACGTGATTTAGTGAGGGCGAACAACAACGTTTGGCAAAGCTTCATATTCCGATGCTAACATTGTATTAGGCGAATCTGTGTTCAGAAAAGGACTGATACTGGAAGCTCAACGATAGCAGCGAGAGAAGTCAGGGACAGCTGCGGAAATCTCATCTGCGTGTCAAGCACGTAGGCTAGTTAGACATAACTCGTTCGTATATTCTAGCACAATTGCTGGCACTCGGCCATGTCGCAGTATGTACTCAGAATTCGCGCCGACGATGCAATCTTAATGCAAAAGTTCCTTCTTTGTGGATTCGGGAACAATATTCGAGAACGTTTCGATATACCGACGCGCGGTTCATGCCGAGCAACAACGTTGTAACCATTGTAATTAAAGGAAAAGGTTCACCGAAATAGTAAAAGGAGTACCTTTGGTAATAAACAATGAAAGAGAGCATGAGCAGCCTCTTAAAGAGACACGAAAGTAACAAAGAAAAGAAGCATAAAACTTTACAGTTATTTAGCGCGGCTTAAACTGCTTAAGACATATTACAGGTGTGACTTCAGGCCGTGCGCAGTATGCTGCTGTGATTGCGTTACACTTTCGCTGCCGACGCCATACTGGAAAGCTCCAAGACGTTGATGTATTTTATTTGGCCAGAGGAGTACCGTCGCAGAAGTTTTGACTGAGTCTATGCCAGTGTATTTGCGTCCAAACGCAAACACGGTCGCCAAGCAAGTACTCCACGTAGCGTCACCGAAAATTCTAGTCTCGACGGCAGATTCGTTGGTCGTTTATAGTGCTTAGGAAGGTGAACTACAAGGCTCCATTTGTCTACTGGAGAAAATGGCGAAGTCGACGGTGTCTTAGCCGTGGACGTTAGGTAGCATGGCGTCAACTGTGGTCACCTGGTTTCTGTGGTAGAATAGCTTTGAGGTCGTCGTCTGAGTTTCTTCCGGCACTGCCATCTTGTCGGCAAACACATCCCTCTTGTTGTGTTCGGCGTCTACTTATATTGCCAACATGTTGGATAACATGTTTTGAAATTCAGTAAGACCATTGCTTTGCGGGTGGTAGGCGGTAGTCCTCTGCTGACTTCTATATCTGTATTGCAGGATCCCTTGGTTAGGCTGAGCTGTCAGAGCCTTTCAATGTCAGGGATAATCTTTGGGGGAGAATTTCGCAAGAAAACGTTCTCGATGAAAAATTTTACAACTTTGGCGGGACTATCCTAAGACAGGCTTTTCATCAAAATAGGAGTAATGTAAACGGCAGTAACGACAATCCGCTTACTTTCGGATGTAACGTCAGAAAGGGCTCCAACACGGCCATCCAGAAATGCTAGAAAAGTTAGCAAGGACGCTGGATTAAAGTAGACCCCGCTGGCGTTGCGTCGCATGACGAAATGAGCCATCTGGCGCGGCCGGTAATACTTGTCCATCTTAAATTCTCGCGAATGTACGGGAGTAGCCAAAGTGCGCTACTGTTCGATCATCCTGCAGAGCGGGCAGAACGTCTGGCCACTGCGAGGACAACATAAGGCGATAATAATTAGAATGGACAGGGGAGAAGTTGTTTAAGCATACATTGCTTTGTAAAAGAAACGAAGACTATTAAAGCATTAATGCTCATGGGTCACAGTAGCTTTTTCCTTACAAGTATTCAACAATGATCCTTAGTAACCGGTCTGTTCGCCCCTTCATTGTGATATCGTCCGAGCTTATTGTCCACCCGGAGATGTCAATGTGCTGATGATCGTGTATCAGAAGGTAAATCCTGGAGTGGAACAGACAGTCGGCGTCAGACTGTTCCAACACACACTTGTAGGTCACTGTGATATCAAATTACTACACGCTCAGGCTCTAACGAGCAAGAAGGCCGGAAGGGTCCTTCAAGTAAGCCGCCCAAAATGAGGTTTGGTGATCGCTTACACCGTTAAGTGTTGTACCCTATAAATAACGTTAACATTTTGACGTAGCCCAGCTGATAGCATAACAACAATCAGTCATCGAATAATTGACGTCTGTTTTTATAGCATCCCGTAGACTATGCTATGACCCTTTTCAAGACAAATACGGCGCCAAGTCCTACGCTACATGCGCGTTGTGGATTTCGCGAGCGAGTGAGCGAGTGCCGCTCGTCACTGCAGTCATTGTTCCAGTTCATGATACACTTCGAGCTGTGCTGTCATACACTTAAATTTGGTGTTTCATTTAGTGGAAAGAATGCGAGGCATGACCATACAAGAGAAATCTTATATTGCAGGCATACATGCCAAGAAATTTGCGAACTGCTTTCTTGTCTGCGCGATTCGTAACTGCGATGACTATTGTCTTCTTCAGGTTGGAACCCACTTCAGACTTGCTGATGACATGGCCCAGGAAGAACAATTCTTCGTACGCACCCCGCAGGGTCGTCTGCGTAAGCGTGTCCGGGGAAAAGGGGATCCTGGGGGTTGAGCCGATGCCGGGTGTTTGGACCTTTAAGGCCCCCCGGCGGAGGCAACACACCTCTTTGGCCTCTGCTTCACGTAGACGGCACCCCCGGACTGACCCACCCGGGGGAAATCGGCAGTCGCCTGTTCCTGTCCTCATCTCCAATCTTCGTCTTTCTCTCTTGCCTTTTTCATCTTTCCTGTCTTCTCATCACTTCTCCTCGCTTCCTAGTTTCCCGGCGGCAAGGGTTAACCTTGTGTAGCTTGCCAGCCTTGGTAATGCTGTATTTGGTTATAGCAGCAATGTACGGCTGGCGTTGGCAGGGTTTCTCTACCAGGAACTTCTGTCACGTCCCCCTGTTGGGCTCCATGGTGGGTGGTCGGCATCGCGGCCGAAAACCCAACATTACTTATGGAACATGCTTTTCCTAAACTACCTGATCGCCCTCAGAAACGAGAGCGCACCGAAGAAGTTTTTCAGTTTTTCGCACGACAAGTCCGCAATTTTCCTCGTTTTCATGTCATCCACGCAGAAAAACCAGCTAAACAAGTGCGAACAATCTCCCCGTTCCTTGTATCTAAGCGTATTACCAAAGTTTTTGGGCCAGGATATAAGGTGTCGAGGATGGCTAGCGGTGACCTCCTCTTGGAGCTCCGTGACCAGAAGCAAATGGAGAAACTGCCTCAGCTAGTATCATTTGGGGAGACCCAAGTAGTAGTAACCCTGCACCGCACGATGAATCCCTCCCGCGGCGTTGTCTCGGACGATGATTTGCTGGAGCTCACTGAGGCGGAGCTCTTGGAGGGCTTCAGTGAACAAAATGTTATAAATGTCAAAAGAATCAAGATGAGGCGAGATGGTAAAGAACTTGCGACCAAACACCTAATACTCACCTTCAATTCAAGTGTCTTGCCCGAGTCAGTCGAGGCCGGGTACATCAAGCTCCGTGTAAGACCATACGTGCCAAATCCCCTCCGATGTTTCAAATGCCAGCGTTTTGGCCACAGTTCGCAGAGCTGCCGAGGCCGCCAAACTTGTGCGAAATGCAGCGCGCATGGACACTCCTCCGAAGCTTGTGAGAATGCTTTCCACTGTGTAAATTGTGATGGCGAGCATGCCGAATACTCGCGGTCATGCCCGTCTTGGAAGAAAGAAAAAGAAATAGTAACAATCAAAGTAAAATAAAACATATCATTCAAAGAGGCACGCAGGCGGGTTGCATACCTTCCTAAGGCCAGCTTTGCCGAAGTGGCGCGTCAGGGGGCAGCGTCACAACGGCCTCCGGCGGCTGTCCGACCCACAAGCCGTGAGTCGGCAGTTACGCCATCTGCCCCCGCGGCGGTTGCAGCTAGCGCTGCTCCGTCTACCCAGCAGACGGGGCCACCTACCCCGAAAGTGGGCGCAGCCGAGGCTGCCCCACCTCCCCTCCCCTTCTAGCGCTGGCAACAGCTGGCGCAGCCAAATTCCTCAGGGTGCCCCATCGACCTCCGGGCTGGTGGGCGCAGGGGTCTTGCCCTCCAAGGCGGCACCCTCCCTGACATCTCGCTCGCAAGAGCACGTGTCCGGCGCCTCACTAGAGGCAATGGACACTACACCAACCCTCAAGGCGCACCAAGCGCCTAAGGGGCGGCGAGGCTCCCTCGAACGCTTCACAAAAGCAAAACCCCGGTGACAGGGCCTCGAAAGAGCTCTGTAATATAAGGCATCACTTCCGTTTCCGTAAACACAGCCCCAATTCACTTTAAAAATGGATACACAAATAATTCAGTGGAACGTCCGAGGTCTTCTTAGAAACCTTGATGATTTGCAAGAGCTCATCCACAAACACAATCCAAAAGTGCTGTGTTTACAGGAAACACACTTAAAATCCAAACACACAAACGTTCTCCGTACGTATGTTACGTTTCGCAAAGATCGCGATGATGCCATCGCATCATCGGGTGGTGTGGCGATTCTCACTCATAAAAGTATAGCATGTCAACCTTTACAGCTACGAACACCCCTTGAAGCAGTAGCGGTGCGAGCTGTTCTACAAAACAAACTCATCACTATTTGCTCGCTTTATATACCCCCCATTACAAATTAACTAAACATGAATTTCAATCCTTCATAGATGAATTGCCAGAACCTTCTCTGGTTCTTGGCGACTTCAATGCACACAACTACCTGTGGGGCGACCCTCGTATAGATGCGCGAGGACGTGTTGTTGAACAGTTCCTTTTCTCTTCTGGTGCTTGTCTTCTGAATAAGAAGGAAGCGACATATTATTCTCTTGCAAACGGAACATTTTCTTCAATAGATCTTAGCCTAGTCTCCCTGTCACTACTGTCTGAACTTGAATGGGAAGTTAACGACAATCCTTACGGGAGCGACCACTTGCCTATACTACTAAGAACATATAAAGAAAACGAATGTCTACCATAGGCTCCTACGTGGAAAATCGATACAGCCGACCGGGAGAAATTCCGAACCTTAACTAGCATATCATGGGATGACATGTCCTCGTTAGAAATAGATGCTGCTGTGGATTACTTTACAGCTTTCATTATAGATGCCGCATCTAAATGCATACGTGAAGTAAGTGGCTCGGCATGCAAACGGCATGTCCCGTGGTGAAACGATCAATGTAGAGTCGCACGTAGGAATCAAAACAAAGCGTGGGGGCTGCTACGCGCTTCGCCCACTGCAGAGAATCTTGTTAACTTTAAGAAAGTTAAGTCTCAAGGCAGGAGAACCCGCCGACAGGCCAGAAGAGATAGTTGGCAAAAGTTTTTATCGAACATCAACTCGTTTACAGATGAGGCGAAAGTCTGGAACCGCGTAAGTAGAATTAGAGGGAGACAAACATATTCACTCCCTCTGGTAAACACACAGGGTGATACGCTGCAACATCAGGCAGACTCACTTGGGGAGCACTTTGAGAGTGTGTCAAGTTCAAAACATTATTAGAAATCCTTACTGAAATATGAGCAAATAGAAGAATGTAAGCCAGTCAAAAGAAAATATCTACAGAATGAATCGTACAACTGCCCTTTCAGTATTGCCGAGTTGAGAGCTGCCTTGAGCTCATGCAAGAGCTCTGCACCGAGAGCTGACAGAATCATGTATGAAATGATCAAAAACCTACACAATAACACCCAAGTTACATTACTCACACTTTTCAACACCATTTGGGCTGCAGGATATCTCCCAACTGCATGGAAAGAAGCCATTGTGGTTCCTGTTTTGAAACAAGTGCTACGGGGTATGCTCCCACTGACGAAGAGCTGAGCAGGAAGAAGACGAAGACGACGATTTAGAAGCTAGCGCGGGCTGTTGCCTCTTGGCCAAGCGCAGCGTATTTTCCTTGTAAATATATTTGTACATAGCTTGTCGTCTGCGTCTTTCTACGTAACATATTTGGTGGAGGTGGACGTTCCCTGTACCTCGTCACGGAGCTTCGCAGTGGCCGGTACGTCGAGCCTACCTTCATGGCTCCCGGCGACGCCAACCCGACTCCACCGGCTCCGACACCTGCTGCCACTTCGACGACCTACATCACCCTCTCCGCTCCCCGTGATCCTGGCGTATTCTCGGCAAAAGATGGGGAAGACGTCGAGGACTGGCTCAGCCTTTACGAACACGTCAGCCGCAATAACCGGTGGGACCCCACTATCATGCTCGCCAACGTAGTCTTTTACCTCGGTGGCACACCTCGAGTTTGGTTTCGGACGCACGAAGAGGAGCTCACCAGTTGGGATTCGTTCAAGCAAAAGCTCCGAGACTTGTTCGGCAACCCCTACGGTCACAAACTTGCCGCGCAGAAGGCGCTTTCCGGCCGTGTGCAGACGTCAACAGAGCCCTATGTCACGTACATTCAGGACGTCCTGGCTCTGTGCCGCAAAGTTGATGCACACATGCCTGAGTCGGACAAGGTATCCCACATCCTCAAAGGCATTGCCGATGACGCCTTCAACTTGCTCGTATTCAACAACGTCGCGACGGTGGATGCTGTTCTCAAAGAGTGCCGCCGCCTGGAACTCGCTAAAAGCAGACGTATCGATCAGCAGTTTGCCCGTCTGCCCAACACCCCAGCGACTTCTTCCTGTGCCGACGCTCCTCGTCCCAACACCACCGGCGATATTACCAAGATCGTTCGGCGTGAGATTGAGGCCGCCTATCCGGCTGCCTTCGACTCCAGCCCCACCAACGCACCGGCAGTCACGGTTTCCCTGATCCAGGCAGTTGTCCGCCAGGAGTTCGAAAACATGGGCCTTCACACCATCTGCTCGGCCCATCACCCTGATACCCATCCGGCTTCTTCGATTCCGCCCCGTCCCGCATCGTCTTACCCACCACGTTTCCGCAACCCAGCTGAATGGCGCACTGCTGACGACAAGCCCATTTGTTTTCACTGCCGTCGCATCGGGCACATTTCTCGGCATTGTCGAAGTCGCTGGACTTCCCCGACCCGGTCTGCTTATACTGCCTATTCTCGCCCCTCGGGTGGCCCTTCTCGTCCTTATGCCGCACGCTCCGATAATGCCGCCACTGACTCCCCTGCGCCGAACCGCCCCTATTCTCGTTCACCTTCGCCCCAAGGACGACAATCTCGCTCTCCCCAGCCCCGTCGCTCCTTTTCGCCGACTCCCTTCGGACGCCGCTCCCAGCCGGAAAACTGAATGATGCAGCGCCTCGAGGTGACGCTGCATTGCTCCCTACGCCGCCAAATCCTCCACTGACGTTGCCCACTCATCTGAACCTTCTTGACGTGCAAGTCGACGGTGTTCCTGTATCTGCTCTTATAGACACTGGGGCGCATTTGTCGGTAATGAGCGGGGACTTTCGTACCCGCCTGAAAAAAATAATCACGCCCGCCACGACGCTTGTTGTCCGTGTCGCCGATGGCGGAACAGCCCCCGTAATTGGTATGTGTGCCGCCCGCGTCTCCTTCGCCAATCGCTCAACAGTCGTGCTATTCACAGTCATCGCCCACTGTCCCCACGACATCATCCTCGGCTTAGACTTCCTCTCCGCACATTCTGCTCTCATTGATTGTTCCGCCAGTACTCTCCGCCTTGACCTGCCTGTTCTGGATCCCGCTGAACCACACCCCAGTCGCCTCAGTTCCGTCGACTTTGTTCGCTTGCCACCTACGGCACTGACTTACGTTGACCTAGTGTCATCCCCACCAGTGCCCGACGGTCACTATATCGCGGCTCCTCTACAAGACGTCCTCCTTACACACGGGATCACGGTACCTCATACCGTTTTATCTATTACGGCTAATTGCGTCTGCCTGCCAGTGGTCAATTTTGGCTTGACGACACAAGTGCTGCCACGCGGGATGTCTCTGGCCCAACTTTGCTCATTCGAAGATCACTCAATAGCATCTATTGAGGTAGACAGCAATTCAGCCGATCCTCCTCTACCATCTCAGTCGACAACTTGCACCATCGCCGACTTACAGAAAATGATTGCGCCCGACATGCCGTCCGAGCACGCTCGTGAGCTCTACCGCGTTCTGCTTTCCTACAACGATATTTTTGACTTTAACGATCGTCCTTTGGCCCAAACTACAACTGTTATGGTACGCCCACACTAGCGACAAAAACGCGCGCGACACGCCGCACGCGGCAAGCGCCCGCGCGGCAGACGCGTGCGGGCAAGTCCACAGTCGCGTTTTGCGGCACGCGGCAGCGGCCCGTGGAGTCCCGCGTTGTCTCGTTCCATTCGATACTTCTCGCGACAACGCGCTCTCCGTTCTGCCCATTTCGTCTTCCATCGGAAGTGAGTGTTGTTTTGCGCCACTGCCGGCCACGCTCAGGCATGTCGGATACGGACGAGGAGCTACTGGTGACTGTGAACACTATAATACTTGTTTGTTCTTTACTTGTGCGACGCCGACGTGCCAGACAGCGGACAAGAAAGTTTTGAGTGCGGTACAGGGACACTGAGGGCCAGGCGCACACTCCGCTTCCCCACCTTCACCAATTACTCACCTGTCATGCCAAACTGCTGTCCATAATGTGCCAGCGGTTGGCGCGCAGCTCCTTGTCCGACGCTCGATTTATCATAGAGGTAAGCATATCCGTGAACGGTTTCCAAAAAACGCCTCCATTGCGAGGCGAATTCTTCGTCGACGCCTCAGTGGCGGTGTGGTAAGGCTTAACAAAAACAGCCCCCTTGACTGGAAATGGCCTCTGAGATTTTACGGCGCGCGTGTCACTGTTCAGTCTCGGAGCCCATAGATTATGATTCTTTGCTTATGCGACAGGTGGCGCCACAACAGCGCGGCTCGTAGGGTGCCTCGATGCCTGCCCGCCGCGCCGCCGTTCAGGGTAGGGACAGGCCCGCGGCGCCGCCATATTGGTTTGAAGAAGCGCCTCGCGCGCCCGCCGAGCTATCGTTGCAGAGGGCAGGATTCTCACCAATCGCATCGGAAGCTGAAAATTTCTGGCATGTGTGGAATTATGCTTTCGTGCTGAAATGCAGAGCTCATATTCTGTTGTAAAAAAGCACAGTAGTCATGTTGGCAGAGCGCTGCGGTGTTACAAGGAGAGGCGATTGGCGAGTCGGAATGTTAATTGAGTTTTCACTCTCGCAATATTATTTCGTTTGGACGGTGGAAAATTTTTTTTGACAAAACCATTTGAGAAATTACACAACGCCTATCTGTTCACGTGTTGGTAGGCTCCCTCGAAACTTTGAAGCACATGTTTCGTTTGCTGCGTTTAACAGCAGTTCACGGCCTTATATCACAGAGTCCCAGCCGTATTTTTATTTCACAGTGATCCTGTACACGATGAGTCTAGATTACACATGAGCTACAATTTTGAGCTTCCAATTAGTGTATTGGTGGCATAATAGCACTCTGCATAACCATATCTCTAAAGCAAATGCGGAGGTTTAAATGTGTTTTTAATAACAGCGGTCGTTTCATGCACTCAGTGAGGTTTACATAAAACAGGTAGCTTGCTAAAATGTATATAGACTTTGCAACATAAATTTTATTCAAGGTTAGCACCAGCGACTGTCTTGCTGCCATATCCGTCACATGAATCATCAGGCTGCATCAGCCAACGCAAATAGATGCGTAGCCTCAGCGTTACAAAGCGCACAAGTAGTCTTTTGTTCAGAGTGGGGTGGTCACTGCAGTGCACCGAAAAAGGAGGTACACATTCTTCCAGGATGCGCCTCAAAGTTCTCATGGGGCTTTTCAATCGGCATATGTCACTTTCCTCAGAAAACTTTTTGAAGGCACTCTCCCAGCTTTCAACGAGGCTCAGTACTCCTCGACTAACGTAAGTAAGGTTCCTTCCACCACTCACATATTCCTTCATTTGTACAAGAGCATGTTCCTCTCCTACTTCTGCAGTAAGCGCATTTGTGCACACAGCACAAGAAGTTACAGATGACAGCAGTGGCCTCACCAGAAACCCTGCTAGATGGGCCACAATGTTGCTTTCAATATGAGAAAGAGGCTCAAGATCTTCAAAATCAAAATCATTTACGTCAACTGGGACTTCTTGCTGTACGTGCCTAATTTCCGCAGAAAAAATGTCTACGAGGTACTGACTGTCATCAGTGTCAGAACTGGTGGATTTTGGCACTTTCAAGAACTGGCTCACGGAAAGAATCTTTATGGCATTTTTCACGTCATATGGACTCGGGACTGGTTTCAGCATTCTTATAACAGAGAATAAGTTCTCCAGGCAGTCCTGTGCAAACCGTCCTGCTAATACAAACTTGTATCCACATTCCTTCAGGAGAAAAATGTGCAGGTGCAAAATAACATTCGTCGACATAACAGCACCTGCCTGTCATGGCTTCCATACCTTCTTCATACCAATGCTTAGGCTATTAATGACCTCAACAGTGAGGTTTAGCACTGAAATTGCTTCCCTGTATTTCTCTTCATTCATGAAGCTAAGAGCCACAACTGGGTGGCGAGCTGTCATCAGGGAGTACCACTTTGAGATCAGTTCAAGGAACCACGCAGTTGTCTCAGCTTCAGGTGGTAGTAGCCGCTGCTCGATATAATACCGAATAGCTGCAGGCGACTCTCTAAGTAATTGTACAGCTATTCCTACTTTCATTTTTGTAAAGTGCCCAGTGGACACATGCACATGGGTTAAATTAGGTTCAACTTGTAGCTGATCGCTATCTAAGTTCAAAAGAGCCTCAACGTGTTCGACTGTTATTTCAGTTGTCGGTAAGTTGAACCGTGAAACTATCTCGCTACTCAGGTGCATCGGATATTTCCGAACAAAATGTCCCCTCACGTTCTTCAGCACATGGGCAGGGTCTGGCATAAAATGTAGTGTCTCGTTGATTATGAAGGGATGCGGCACACTGGACACTGTAACAGCGTTGCGAGAGCTGCTTAAGTTCAGTGACCTCCACATCGCGCGGTTGGAGCTTCCCATGTCAGAAGTGACACACCGCACACGAAGGCCAATGCCTGTGCAGAGCTTGATAAGGTGGAATGCGAAGTCCTTGAGCACATCTCCACTGACGTAAGCACCTGTGTAATGAAAAGCATTACTTGTTTACTTGTTTTACTTGTTACTTACTTGTTTCCAATTACTTGTTTTTAATTACTTGTTTCCAACGGGTATTTGTGCCACCCACCATAAAGACAAGCGCATGCTTTGCTGGCTGGTCAGATGAAGGCAATGTTATCATTCCAAGCAGAGTATCGTTGCCACGGTCAAGTTCTATCCCACTCCGGATTTCCATCTCATCAAGAAATAGTATGCAATCTTTTTCAATATCTTTCATTGAAGATATTTTTGTTTGCATTGCAGACAATATTTCATGCAGCACGCCAGGCTTGAAAGACAGATGCTGCAATCTTCTACACAGTGTGCGCCGTGATGGCAGGGGGTAGCCTTGCTCTATGAGGAGGTCATAACCTGTACTTCCACAGGCGAACTTTAGTTGCAGTGCCTTTTTTACTATGTCGGCACTCCACGTGTGGCATGTTCTATCCTGCCTTTCTAGAGCTGTCTTCTGGTCTTCGTTCAGATAGTTCAAGTTGGCAGTCAACATTGTGACCTTTGTTTCCAGCTTGGCTGCTTGCCTCGTAGCAGTCCTCATCTTCTTTTTAGCGACAGACAGACTTTCCTTAAGCTGAGAGTTTTTCTTCTGCATGTCCCGGAGAGCTTTCCGCATTTCGCTTGTTGACAGTGAGTCAACATCCAGGATGTCACAGTGCTCCTCCTGTTCCTCTTCTTCTGTGCTATCGCTGATGCAGAGTTCACCTGTGTCTAGCTCCTGATCGTTGGGAGATGAAGGTCCGGGTGAGGCAATATCTGTCGACTGAAATGATTCGGTAGCTGAAGTTGCAGAATCAGCTAAACTTCGTCGTCTCACAGGAGGTTTTTTGCATTTCGGTTGCGCTGCATGGAGAAATAAAGGCATTCATATTCAATACGCATAACGCTTGTAATTGGAAGCAACACAGTGACTCACAAGAAATCATTACTTACGTCTAAAATCAAAGAGAGTCGGAACTGCAGTAGACTTCAGCAGCCGCCGCCCGTCTTGTCTGGCATTTTCGTACTGGTCAGGCTCAAAGTGACGCTAGAAAATGTTAACACGGAAGCAATCTTAGAGACAAGCAGACCACACGTGCAAGCACACAGAGTAAGCGGGACAGGCTCTTCATGCAGAGGCACTTATATTCACGAAAGTGTCATATTGACACCACCGAGCTGATCACTGCTAACATTTTGGTTATTTACTGGGATGCTGAAACAAATTCGCATCATCGAACTTTCGGCTTATACCACCGCGATTATTCACGTACCGCTATCAGGATCGCAGTGAAGGTGCACTGAGTCGCGACACGTTGCGCGCACTAAGTAGAGCGACATAAGCATGCGCACCTGCAGCTGCAAACAAACAAGACAGAACAGTAAAGGGAAAACTACCGAAGGCACCTAAGTCTCCCTACATAGGCTTTCCAAAAATATATGACTAAATAATGCAGCGTAAAAAGCAATTTAATTGCAGTTAACTAGCAGTATTTAATTGAAACCTCTAATGAGCGCAGCGTAGTTATACTGGACATAAGCAATCCAACGATATAACACTTGCGACTGTATACTAAACATAGGCTGCACAGCCACCGCGGACACATTCTGTACACGTCACGTATGAAGAAGAAATGCTGCGCGTTAAATGACGGCCGACCAACTTAGACAACTTCCCTATCAAACTCCGAGGCACAAGCAAGCTTCGATCACATACCTCGCATATCTTAGATGTGTCAGTCGCTTTCCACTTCTCCCGCTTCACTTGAGCCTCCCACTTCTTTCTTCTCTCAGGGTCTCGGGGAAACCGAAAAGTCCGCAGTCCTTTTTTCCATGAGCCGGTGCACAGCGGAACGCAGCAGCCCGTCATTCTCTTATCTTGTTCACCCACCCACGGGTGAATGATAAGAATACTGTTACACTGCAAGAGCGTGTGCGAAAATGTTTTCAATGTCGGTTGCTCACGAGAGCACGAAAATGCCGCCTCACCAACTCGTCGACCGCACGGGAGACACGAGCAGCGGGCAGCAACGTGGAACCAATATGGCGGCGCGTCTGCCGAACGGCGGCGCCGAGCGGTACAAAGGCTGTCACCACCCTGGAACGGCGGCGCGGCGGGCAGGCATCGAGGCACCCTAGCGGCTCGTAAAGCGGCTCGCTTCTGATTGGTGGACGTTTCGCGTCTGCCGCGAAAAATGGGTCCCGCACCCATTCGCGCGTTTGCCGCGCGTTGCTGCCGCTTTTCGTGAATCTTGCCGCGCGCGACAGCACCGCTCGCCGCGCGCGTTGTGTCGCGCGCGTTTTTGTCGCTAGTGTGGACGTACCATTAAACATCGCATTAATACCGGCGATGCCCCTCCTATTCATCGCCGCCCGTATCGAGTGTCACCGGTTGAGCGTCAAGTTATTCACGCTGAAGTTCGCAAAATGCTTGCCAATAACATCATAGAACCGTCATGTAGTCCATGGGCGTCACCGGTTGTACTGGTAAAAAAGAAGGATGGTTCATGGCGCTTTTGCGTGGATTATCGGCACCTTAACAGGGTTACCAAAAAGGACGTGTATCCCCTACCTCGGATCGATGACGCCCTTGACTGCCTCCATGGTGCTCGCTACTTCTCTTCTATTGACCTCCGCTCCGGCTACTGGCAGATTGCTGTGGACGATCTCGACCGCGAGAAGACTGCTTTTGTAACTCCGGACGGTCTTTATCAATTCAAAGTAATGCCGTTTGGTCTATGTAACGCTCCTGCCACTTTTGAACGCATGATGGACTCCCTTCTTCACGGTTTCAAATGGTCCACATGCCTGTGCTACTTGGACGACGTCATAGTATTCTCCCCAACGTTCGCTACGCACCTCGAGCGCCTCTCGGCAGTCCTGGACGTTTTTCGTCGCGCCGGTCTGCAACTGAACGCATCGAAGTGCCAATTCGGCCGTCACCAGATTACCGTCCTTGGGCATCTCGTTGACGCGAACGGAGTGCAACCGGACCCAGGCAAGATCCATGCTGTTACGCACTTTCCTGTTCCGAAGTGTGTCAAGGATGTGCGCAGCTTCATCGGCCTTTGTTCCTACTTCCGCCGTTTCGTGAAAAATTTCGCGGCCATAGCACGACCACTAACCGAGCTTTTGAAAAAAAGACGCCCCTTTCCAGTGGGGCGTTAACGAGGCCTCTGCATTCTCGCATCTAATCGACGTTCTCACAACGCCTCCCGTTCTGGCCCATTTCGATCCGTCTGCGCCTACCGAAGTTCGTACTGATGCCAGCGGTCACGGAATTGGCGCAGTACTGGCACAACGCCAGCGCGGCAAAGACCGTGTTATCGCTTACGCCAGCAGGCTCCTCTCACCCGCGGAGCGCAACTATTCCATCACTGAGCGTGAGTGTCTGGCCCTAGTTTGGGCGGTTGCGAAGTTCCGCCCATACTTATATGGCCGACCCTTTTCCGTTATCACAGACCATCACGCGCTTTGTTGGTTATGCTCATTGAAAGACCCTTCAGGAAGACTTGGTCGCTGGGCCCTACGCCTCCAAGAATATTCGTTCTCTGTCACCTACAAATCTGGCCGACTACACAAGGACGCTGACTGCCTGTCTCGCTACCCGGTAGACGAGCCTCACGACGCCGACAGTAGTACTGCCGACGGCATTTTCTCTGTGTCTGCCTTCGTTAACATCGCCGATGAGCAGTACCGAGACCTATCGCTGCGAGTACTCATCGAGCGTCTGCGCTCTGCACCTACCGACGCATCCGTTCGCCGATATGTCCTCGAGGGCGGCATTCTGTACCGAAGGAACTTCCTCCCTGACGGATCTGATCTTCTTCTTGTCGTGCCAAAACATCTACGACAGACTGTGCTCTTTGAGATGCATGACGCACCTACTGCAGGACATCTTGGCGTAACCCGCACGTACGACCGCGTCCGCCGCCGCTTCTATTGGCCTGGTCTCGCTCGCTCTGTCCGACACTATGTTGCTGCCTGTGATACCTGCCAGCGTCGGAAAACACCTCAGGTGCTACCTGCCGGTCATCTCCAGCCGATCACTGTCCCCGTGGAACCGTTCTTTCGTGTTGGATTAGACCTCCTCGGTCCCTTTCCCACGTCATCCTCTGGGAACAAATGGGTAGCCGTCGCAACTGACTACGCCACCCGATACGCTATCACGCGGGCTCTCCCTACCAGTTGCGCCACTGACGTCGCGGACTTTCTCTTGCGGGACATTATCTTACTTCATGGCGCCCCGCGACAGCTGCTCACTGACCGTGGTCGTAACTTCCTCTCGAAAGTTATCGCCGACATTGTACGTTCCTGCTCCACTCAACACAAGCTGACTACCTCATACCATCCTCAAACCAATGGCCTGACAGAGCGGTTAAACCGTACTCTTACCGATATGCTGTCAAAATATGTTTCCAAGGACCACCGCGACTGGGACATTGCGCTTCCTTACGTCACATTCGCTTATAATTCTTCCCGGCACGACACCGCCGGATTTTCTCCCTTTTATCTGCTCTACGGTCGCGAACCGACCTTGCCCCTTGACACGGCACTTCCTCCTGCTTCGATCTCAACAAGCGAGTATGCGCGCGACGCCATCGCTCTCGCCGACCATGCACGCCAGCTTGCCCGTGCTCGACTGACGGACTCGCAAACCACTCAGCAGCGTCAGTACAACGCCCGCCACCGTGACGTGCAGTTTTCGCCTGGTGCGCTCGTGCTCTTGTGGTCGCCCTCTCGTCACGTCGGACTTTCACAAAAGCTCCTTTCGCGATACACAGGACCCTACCGCGTGCTGCGCCAGGTGACGCCTGTGACTTATGAAATTGCTCCTGTGAGCTCAACCTCGTCATCTACTCTGGCGTCTAGTGATGTCGTGCACGTCAGTAGGCTCAAGAGCTACTACACTGCTTCAGAGTCCAGCCTTTAGTCGCTCCGGGACGGCGCTTTTGCCGCCGGGGGTAGTGCTACGGGGTATGCTCCCACTGACGAAGAGCTGAGCAGGAAGAAGACGAAGACGACGATTTAGAAGCTAGCGCGGGCTGTTGCCTCTTGGCCAAGCGCAGCGTATTTTCCTTGTAAATATATTTGTACATAGCTTGTCGTCTGCGTCTTTCTACGTAACACAAGGCAAAGATCCTTCCTTAGTGGCAAGTTACCGCCCGATCGCCCTCACGAGTTGCCTTTGTGAGTTATTTGAAAGAATGATTAATCGGCGACTCATTCATTTCCTTGAAATGAGCAAAATGCTTGATCCGTATCAGTGCGGCTTCCGAGAAGGGCGGTCCACAACCGATCATCTCGTACGTGTTGAGGGAAATATCCGGGACGCATTTATATATAAACAGTTCTTCCTATCGATATTGTCACGTGGTCGTGACGTTGAATAACACAGTAGCAGTACTGTGAACGACAAAACTAACTTTTATTGGGCGAACCTGTGCCCACAAAACAGGCTACACTTATAGCGCAACGATAGCGGCGAACACGCTCGGCGATCGTCGAAAATCTGATCAGCGGGTCAAGCGCGTCGGCTTTTATACAGCAACCATCGAATGTTCCAGATTAAACGTTGGGACCCGCATGCCTTCTAAAATGTTCTACACCATTCGTGTCAAGCGATGAAATCAGATAACACAACGTTCGGCGACAACAGACAGCGGATAGAAGCATCGATAACTTTCCAGAAACTTCGGACACATGCAGGCGCGTCCCGCGCTGTGCGATAACATTTGTTAGGCGACAATACTTGTCGCCCGATAAAGACAAGTACACGTGTCAATACCCCCCTCTTAAAAAGCAGCGACCCGATGCTGCAAACAAACGAAAGTAATAAGTAAGCACTCATAGCAAAGAAAAAAAAAACAAAATAAGGAAAGTTCGTTAGCGTCCGTAAAATGGTTTAAGACGCACCACGTGGACCACTTCAGGTCGTGCGCGACGTCGCTGTGAATGCGAAATGCCGTCTGGCACGACCTCATAGTCCAGAGCGCCAATACGTCGGATGACCTTGTAGGGTCCGAAATAGCGTCGGAGTAGTTTCTCACTGAGTCCTCGTCGGCGTATCGGTGTCCAAACCCAAACACGGTCGCCGGGCTGGTACTCAACAAAGCGTCGTCGGAGGTTGTAGTGTCGGCTGTCGGTCCTCTGTTGGTTCTTGATCCGTAGGCGGGCGAGCTGTCGGGCTTCTTCGGCGCGCTGGAGATAGCTAGCGACGTCAACATTCTCTTCGTCAGTGACGTGGGGCAGCATGGCGTCGAGCGTCGTCGTCGGGTTCCTGCCGTAAACCAGCTTAAACGGCGTGATCTGTGTTGTTTCTTGCACCGCCGTGTTGTAAGCGAATGTTACGTACGGCAGGACGGCATCCCAGGTCTTGTGTTCGACGTCGACGTACATCGCTAGCATGTCGGCGAGGGTCTTATTCAGCCGCTCCGTAAGACCATTCGTCTGCGGGTGGTAGGCCGTGGTCCTCCTGTGCCTTGTCTGACTGTATTTCAGAATGGCTTGGGTGAGCTCTGTTGTAAAGGCCGTTCCTCTGTCGGTGTTGAGGACTTCTGGGGAGCCGTGTCGAAGCAGGATGTTTTCGACAAAGAATTTTGCCACTTCGGCTGCGCTACCTTTCGGCAGTGCTTTAGTTTCAGCGAAGCGGGTAAGGTAGTCTGTCGCCACGACGATCCACTTATTTCCGGTTGTTGACGTCGGAAAGGGTCCCAGCAAGTCCATCCCGATCTGCTGGAATGGTCGGCAAGGAGGCTCGATTGGGTGTAGTAATCCGGCTGGCCTTGTTGGCGGTGTCTTGCGTCACTGACAGTCTCGGCATGTTCTGACATAACGGGCGACGTCGGCGGTCAGGCGTGGCCAATAATACTTTTCTTGTATCCTCGATAGTGTCCGGGAAAAACCGAGGTGTCCAGCGGTCGGATCGTCATGTAGGGCGTGCAATACTTCTGGACGAAGTCCTGACGGGACAACAAGAAGGTAGTTGGCGCGGACTGGTGAAAAGTTCTTCTTCACGAGGAGATTGTTTTGAAGCGTGAAGGAAGATAATCCGCGCTTAAATGCCCTGGGGACAACGTCGGTGTGCCCTTCCAAATATTCCACCAGGCCTTTTAGCTCCGGGTCTGCCCGTTGCTGTTCAGCGAAGTCGTCCGCGCTTATCATGCCAAGGAAGGCTTCGTCATCTTCGTCATCTTGCGGCGGCGGGTCAATGGGGGCGCGTGATAGGCAATCGGCATCGGAGTGTTTTCGTCCGGACTTGTAGGTTACAGTGATGTCGTATTCTTGTAGTCTGAGGCTCCACCGCGCCAGTCGTCCTGAAGGATCCTTTATACTCGCTAGCCAACACAACGCGTGATGGTCACTGACGACTTTGAATGGCCTGCCATAAAGATAAGGGCGAAATTTAGCTGTAGCCCAAACGATGGCGAGGCATTCCTTTTCGGTCGTAGAATAGTTGCCTTCCGCTTTTGACAGCGACCGGCTAGCGTAAACTATCACCTGTTCGACTCCGTTTCTCCTCTGGACTAGAACGGCACCGAGGCCTAGGCTACTGGCGTCAGTATGGATTTCTGTATCGGCGTACTCGTCGAAGTGCGCAAGTACAGGCGGCGACTGCATGCGTCGTTTGAGTTCTTCAAATGCGTCGGCCTGCGGCGTTTCCCACTTGAACTCAACATCACATTTAGTTAGACGTGTCAACGGCTCGGCGATGCGTGAAAAGTCCTTGACAAAGCGCCTGTAGTAGGCATACATGCCAAGGAATCTACGCACTGCCTTCTTGTCGGTGGCCTGCGGGAACTTTGCGATGGCAGCTGTTTTCTGGGGGTCGGGGCGTACTCCGGATTTACTGATGACGTGGCCTAGGAACAGAAGCTCGTCGTAAGCGAAGCGGCATTTTTCTGGCTTCAGAGTGAGCCCTGATGACTTGATGGCCCCTAGTACTGTCGTAAGCCGCCTAAGGTGATCTTCGAAATTTTCGGCGAAGACGACGACGTCATCCAAGTAAACAAGGCAGGTCTGCCACTTCAATCCTGCTAACACCGTGTCCATGACGCGCTGGAAAGTTGCAGGTGCCGAGCAGAGTCCGAATGGCATGACCTTGAACTCGTAGAGGCCGTCTGGCGTGATGAAGGCGGTCTTTTCGCGATCTCTCTCGTCGACTTCTATTTGCCAGTAGCCAGACTTGAGATCCATCGACGAGAAGTACTTAGCGTTGCAGAGCCGATCCAATGCGTCGTCTATCCGTGGAAGGGGGTATACGTCCTTCGTCGTGATCTTGTTCAGACGACGATAATCGACGCAGAAACGTAGGGTTCCGTCCTTTTTCTTCACCAGGACAACAGGGGATGCCCACGGGCTTTTCGACGGCTGGATGATGTCGTCGCGCAGCATTTCGTCGACTTGTTCTCTTATAGCTTCGCGTTCTCGCAGCGAAACTCGGTAAGGGCTTTGGCGGTGTGGTCGAGCGTACTCCTCGGTGATTATGCGATGCTTGGCGACTGGTGTTTGTCGAATCCTCGATGTCGTCGAAAAGCAGCCTTTGTATCGTCGGAGCAGACTTCTGAGCTGCTGTTGCTTAATCACTGGGAGACTTGGATTAATGTCGTAGTCTGGTTCGGGAACCATGGTCGTCGGGGTAGATGCGGCGGAATCCGAGAGGACAAACGCATTACCGGTTTCCACAATTTCCTCGATGTACGCGATCGTCGTGCCCTTGTTGATGTGCTTGAGCTCCTGGCTGAAGTTTGTCAGCAACACTTCAGTTTTCCCTCCAAGCAGTCGAGCGATCCCTCTTGCGACGCAAATTTCACGGTCTAGCAGGAGACGTTGGTCGCCTTCGATGATACCTTCTACGTCAGCGGGTACTTCGGTGCCGACCGAAATAACAATGCTGGAGCGGGGCGGGATGCTCACTTGGTCTTCGAGCACACTCAAGGCGTGGTGACTACGAGGGCTCTCCGGCGGTATCGCTTTATCTTCCGACAGCGTTATTGACTTCGACTTCAGGTCGATGACTGCGCCGTGTTGGTTCAGGAAGTCCATACCGAGAATGACGTCTCGTGAACACTGTTGGAGGATAACGAAGGTGGCAGGGTAAGTCCGGTCATGAACGGTAATTCTTGCCGTGCAGACTCCAGACGGCGTGATGAGGTGTCCTCCAGCGGTTCGAATTTGAGGGCCTTCCCACGTAGTCTTAACTTTCTTCAACTGGGCGGCGATGTGTCCACTCATGACGGAGTAATCAGCCCCTGTGTCGACTAAGGCAGTGACTGCGTGGCCGTCGAGAAGCACGTCGAGGTCGGTGGTTCTTTGTCTGGCGTTGCAGTTAGGTCGTGGCGTCGGATCACGGCTGCGTCGTGTTGAACTGAAGTTGGAACGTCGCGTCGTCAAGTCGTCGTTCGTCGGTGTAGTCTTGCCTTCCTGACTTCGTCGGGACGGCGGCGTGTCGTTGTTATGTCGTCGAGATCGTTTCGTCGTCGTCTTCGTCGGCGGCGGAGGATCTTCGTCAGTTCGACGAACAGCAACCGCACCTCCATCGGTTGCTGCTTTTAGTTTTCCGGATATGGGCTCGCTGACCGGCCCCGGGCTGGGCCAGTGTATGGTCGGCGCTGCGGCGACAGGTAGCGTCCTGGTGACGGCGAACGGGATGGCCGTCGAGGGCTCCACTGAGTAGCGGCGAGGTAATCGGCGATGTCACGTGGGCGCTCTCCAAGCTGTGGACGCGGCGCGTTGACGGCGAAACCTCGCAGTCCCATCTCCCGGTACGGACATCGTCGGTAGACGTGACCCGCTTCTCCGCAGTGGTAGCAGAGCGGGCGGTGGTCAGGAGCACGCCAAATGTCCGTCTTCCTCGCGTAGGTGCGCTGGGCGACGGGTGGTCGTGCTGGCGGCGGCGGCGGCGGACGACGAAATTGCGGCGTTACAGGGCCCTGGCGTGGTCGCTGAGGAGGGCCTTGACGGCGTACGACGGCGGCGTAGGTCATCGCTTCGGGTTGGGGCTGCGGTAATTGAGGTTGCACCTCCGGGACTCCAAGCGACCGCTGAACCTCATCTTTGACGATGTCAGCGATCGAGGCCACTTGAGGCTGCGACGACGGGAAGATCTTCTGAAGCTCCTCTCGTACGACTGCCCTGATAGCCTCGCGCAGGTCTTCGGAGGCCAGTGATTGAATTCCGGCATAGTTTGTAGCGTTGGTGCGGCGGTCGAATTGCCGGTTTCGCATCTCGAGTGTCTTCTCGATGCTAGTGGCCTCGCGAAGAAACTCGTGGACAGTCTTCGGTGGGTTTCGTACCATACCGGCGAAAAGTTCCTCCTTAACACCACGCATTAGTAGCCGGACTTTCTTTTCCTCGGACATTTCCGGGTCGGTGTGGCGGAATAGGCGGCTCATTTCTTCTGTAAAAATCGCGGTGGTCTCGTTGGGCAGCTGCACTCGGGTTTCCAGTAGTGCTTGGGCTCGTTCTCGGCGTACGACGCTTGTGAATGTCTTCAGGAAGCCGCTTCGGAACAGCTCCCAGGTAGTCAAGGTGGCTTCTCGGTTCTCGAACCACGTCCTGGCAGCGTCTTCCAATGCGAAGAAGACATGTCGCAGTTTGTCTTCGCTGTTCCAGTTAAAAGCAGCGACCCTCTCGTATGTCTCAAGCCAGCTTTCTGCGTCCTCGAACGTTGAACCGCGGAACGTCGGAGGCTCCCTGGGCTGCTGCAGCACGACGGGGGATGCTGGGGCTGCCATTGGGGTGGACTTGGTGGCGATCTTCCTGCACGTCTCAGGTAGGAGTCCGTGCTCTGGGGGCAGTCCTTGCAGCCGGCGGCTAGCTCGCTGGTCTTGGGCGACGTTGGTTTTGTCCTCGGGCTTCGGGCTTGGATCGCGGCTTTGCGGGGGCGTTCGGTACATGAACGCACAAGCACCTCCAGCAGATGTCACGTGGTCGTGACGTTGAATAACACAGTAGCAGTACAGTGAACGACAAAACTAGCTTTTATTGGGCGAACCTGTGCCCACAAAACAGGCTACACTTATAGCGCAACGATAGCGGCGAACACGCTCGGCGATCGTCGAAAATCTTATCAGCGGGTCAAGCGCGTCGGCTTTTATACAGCAATCATCGAATGTTCCAGATTAAACGTTGGGACCCGCATGCCTTCTAAAATGTTCTACACCATTCGTGTCAAGCGATGAAATCAGATAACACAACGTTCGGCGACAACAGACAGCGGATAGAAGCATCGATAACTTTCCAGAAACTTCGGACACATGCAGGCGCGTCCCGCGCTGTGCGAGAACATTTGTTAGGCGACAATACTTGTCGCCCGATAAAGACAAGTACACGTGTCAATATTTCTCGATATGGAAAAGGCGTATGATACAACGTGGCGTTACGGAATCCTAAGAGACTTGTTAGAAAGCTATCTGTCCAGTCGTACCTTCCACGTAAAAGTCGGTAACGTACTTTCGCGTCCTTTTACGCAAGAAACGGGTGTACCGCAAGGAGGCGTGCTCAGCTGCACACTCTTCATCTTGAAGATGAACACGTTTCGCGCTTCATTACCACCGGCAATCTTTTATTCTGTCTACGTGGACGACATACAAATAGCTTTCAAATCCTGTAACCTCGCAGTGTGCGAGAGACAGGTACAGCATGGCCTGAACAAAGTGTCGATGTTGGCAGACAGGAATGGATTTAAGATCAATCCTAACAAAAGCTCTTGCGTTCTTTTTACAAGAAAGAGAGGAATTATCCCAGATCCTAGCTTAGAACTGGGTGGACAACAAATACCCGTAAACAAAGAGCACAAATTTCTAGGTGTTACACTTGACTACAGACTCACTTTCGTTTCCCACATAAGACATTAAGACATAAGACATAAGCCACAGACATAAAAACATTGAACATAATGAAACTCCTATCCCAGACCAGATATGGTAGTGACAGGAATTGTTTAATTAAACTCTATAAAAGCCTCAGTCGATCACGATTAGACTATGGCGCCGTGATCTATCATTCTGCCGCCCCGAGTGCGTTAAAGATGCTAGACCCTGTCCACCATCTAGGTATCCGCTTAACCACGGGCGCTTTCAGGACAAGTCCCGTTGAAAGTTTATACGCAGAATCGAACGAGTGGTCACTTCATCTCGAGAGAACCTACATCAGCCACACATATTTTCTGAAAGTCCACTCTAATCCTAAACATCCGTGTTATAATACCGTTAATGACATGACATATGCTACACTCTTTCATAATCGTCCCTTCATAAGACAGCCTTTCTCGCTGCGTGTGAGGGAGCTTAGTCATGAAATGCATGTTCCACTCCTCGAGCTTCGCCTAATGCCTCCAGCTAAGCTGCTACCTCCTTGGGAGTGGCAGATGATACAATGCGATATATCTTTCATGCAAGACACAAAACACGCTCCAGAGATTGAAATACAAATGCATTTCCCGGAAATCCAATACAAACACTCCTGCACGGAGTTCTACACAGACGCATCGAAGTCACGCGAGGGGGTGTCCTATGCAGCCGTCGACCCATCCTTCTCGGAATCCGATGTACTGCATCCGGAAACAAGCATCTTTACGGCTGAGGCCTACGCACTGCTGTCGGCTGTAAAGTACATAAAGAAATTAAAACTCGAGAAATCAGTTATATATACGGACTCCCTAAGTGCTGTGAAGGCCTTAATGTCATTTTCTAAGCACAAAAACCCAGTAATCAACGAACTCTATTCCGTCCTATGTAAAACGTATATATGTAACCAGCATGTCATCATATGCTGGGTGCCCGGTCATAGGGGCATCGAAGGCAATGTTCTGGCGGACCAGATGGCCACAGCAATTGCATCGTATTCTGTAAATCCTACCGCAGCAGTCCCTGTCACAGATCTGAGGCCCTACTTGCGCAGAAAACTGCGGGACTACTGGCAACGCTCGTGGGACATGGAAACAAATAATAAACTGCATGTAATAAAGCCACAATTAGGTTTCTAGGCTCCTGCAACAAAATCCCGCCGGACAGATGTCCTATTCTGCCGTCTAAGAATAGGACACACTTTTGGCACACGTAACGTTTTACTCACGGGAAACGAGCCTCCAACCTGTGGTAGATGCGGGGAGAGGCTGACCGTCCTCCACGTCCTACTGGAGTGTCGGGAAGCCGAATCCGAAAGAAAAAAAAAACATTTTCTCTTAGCATACCGGCACCACATCCCCCTTCATCCTGTTTTGTTACTTGGTCCAGAACCACTCTTTGACACCAATGCCGTCCTAGGTTTTTTGAAAGATGTCGTGTTGCATGTTATTTGCCCCACGCGTTCGTAGTGCTACCTCTCTCCAGAGGATGCCGCTGCGATAATTATTTTGAATAGCACATGCCTCTAGGCCCTTCTGGTTCAAGGGCTCTGACGAGGCAGTAGTGCTGTTAGGAATTTAACATCTTGCATATCTTAAACAATGCATCATCCTTTTACGATGGATTTTAATGTTCATAGTATTCGTCATTAGTCATCGCCATAATTTGATAGCACGTAGATTTTACGCACTTTACAGCGACTATTTTTAGGCCACTTTACAGCCAAGGAACATCTTCCATAATACATCGTTAACACTACCATTAGCCATGGCGCTCTTTGGCCAAACCTGGCCCTTGCGCCACAAAACACCACACGCATCATCATCATCTTCGTACGCAAAATGCCACAATTCCAGCTTGAGGTTCAGTTCAGAGGATTACATTGGCTCTAGAACGGTTACCAGCGGAATCAAGTGGTAAATTTACAACAAACAACGACCACGGCCCAAAGTATATAAGACAAGCGTATAACTTCAAACAAGCCAGCGCCATGTCAACCACGTATAGAAAATTTCGGTTGGTTAACAACTTGAGGATGGCATGATTTTGAGCTCGAAGAGGCCTTCCGGGGTCATAAAAGCGGTCTTCTCGTGAACTCTCTCGTTGACTTGAATCGGGCACTAACTGCCTACAGATTCATCTAAGGAAAATATGCGTCACTAAGGAGCCGGCTCAACGCGCTGTCTATGCATGCGTGACCGTATACGCCCTGCTTCGGGAGTTTTTCAGTAGACGATTATTGACGCAAACGCACAAAGTTAGATGCTGCTTCACGGAGAACATAGGAGACGCCCATGGAGTTTCAGGCAGCTGGATTATTTTGTCGGGAAGCATTGGATCAATCTGCTTCTTTTCGGCTTTTCGCTGCTATGTTGCAACTCTGTACAAGCTCTGATGGTGTGGTCGAGCGCATACGACAATTATATGTCACGTTTAGCATAAAATAGTTGGCAAACGTTTAATGACGATAAAAAACAAGTATTGTATCATTGGATGAAGGATTTAAGCTTTTTTCTTTATGCCGGCGAACACTCGTAATTATACCGAAAGCAGGTTCATGAACTTTTGTGGATGTTCGTGCTCAGAATCGTATATAACAAATGCACTGTTGACACAGTAACTTCCTCTGCGCATCACAACTTCACGCCTTTGATGAGCTCTTTATAGTCCTTGCTACAACATTTCACCATTGAGTGTGCTTTACTTGTAAAACTGAATTATTCCCGCGGCCATGCTGGTTTCATGGTCGAGCAGCAGGAGCTGCTGTTTTCACAAATGATTCATATTTATGGCTGATTCCGTGCCCACAGAAATTATAACGCTAGTGCGAGACGGCATCCTAGCTTGTTGGTCAAATGCCTGCTCCATGCTGCGCAGGAAGTCCATGCAAATAATTCAGTCTCGTGAACATTGTTAGAGAATAACGAAGGCTGCAGTGAAAGTTGGGCCATAAACTGCCAATTTGGTCGTACAAATGCCAACCGGTGTTTTTATGTTGCCTGAAAATCTGTTCTTTTTAGGGCCGTCCCATGCACTCCTTCATTTCTGCAAATCTGCAGTAAAGTGTCCTCTGATCACGGAGTGGTCAGCTATCTTCTAGAGTAGCAAGTGTCTGTCCATCCAGAAGCATGGCCATGTCACCGGTTCTCGTTCTTACATTGTAGTTAGGTCACTGCGTCAGATCCATACAACACACAACCACTACACCAGCTTCACATTGTGGAGCTGGTGTAGTGATTGTGTGAAGTGGGTGCACGGTGATACGAACGTTCAAAGTACAATTTTGCGGTCGCGCGGCCTCTATGCGGCGAAATGAAGAGCAAGATGACGAAAGAGTGTTCGTGGAGGTGGAGACAATGCCGAATAACACAAGATCGGCCACGAGGTAGACTTAGCTGGCTGACGTTAGAAGATGGCATCGTCGGCTCTAATGTCGTCGGCACAGTACCTGCAACCAGAGCGTCCTTCTTAATCCACCTGGAGTTCCTGCTTACCGGGCGTTCACAGCTCGGACTATCTGGAGGGCAAGTATCTTCCAGTATCCTGTGCTTTTCGTCGTTCAGCAAGTGGCAACAAAAGAAGCGCACGACATGCAACAATACGACATTATTGAACCATCTGATTCCGTTTATAAATGTCCCAACGAAATAGCAAGAAGGGCGTTAGCACTGGCCTCTGCTTCTAATAAGGACAAATAAATCGCGTCGTCATTCTGGACACTGACCTCACACCCAGGGTGCAGATGATGTTCCTTTCGAAATATAATTTTCAAATAGGACTTGGAAGATACCCACGAATGAAGGATCTAAGCTTATAACCACATTTCATTGACCATCTGAGCTCTATAAGTGTGCTTTATGCCACACGGCCTCAAACTGCACCTGCAGTTCTCGCTCGCCTAGTGAAGTGAGTTGTATATGGACTATCAAAGTTTCACCACTACTAGTATGCCGGTATGGGTTCCCAAGAAACATGAACGGAACACATCAATTCTCTAATCTACTTTTGCAGTAGGCCTGAGTGTTTAATATGACGAACAGATCATCAAAAATTGAAATTGCTCTCATTTTTTTTCAGAAGTCGGCGAAGCTTCTGATCCATGTTTTTGGTCACGAGATTCCTCGCCCTCAGGTTGAAACTCAGGTATAAAAATACAAGCATAGGGAAGACCACACAGAAACAAAGCAATTGAATTCCTTTCTTTAGCTCACCGGCTAGTAAACGAACCTTGTTCTCTATTGCACGAAACTGACACGTAACAATACGGAGCACGCTTGCAACTGGCCGCCAAACAATATCTCCCCCCCCCTCCCCCCCCCCCGAGAAATGACATCGGGATGCCTTCGAGGTTCTTCGACGAGTCTTGCGACCCAGCTTTCTATCTTCAGACTTGCAAAAACCTTTCATCTGGCGGACGACACATCATCTGCGAACGTGGGCGCCCTGCTGCTACAGCGCCACGACGGAGTTCAACGTCTAGCTGCCTATTAAATTAAATTAGCTGGCTTTTCGTGCCACAACCACGATCTCATTATGAGGAACGCCGTAGTGAGGCACTCAGGAAATTGGGGCCACCCTGGTTTTTTAACGTGTATCTAAATCTCAGTACACGGGTGCTTTATGTTTTCGCCCCCGTGGAGATGCGGCAGCCATAGCCAGGATTTGATCCCGCGCCACTGCGCACGCGCAATTTACTGCCTAAAACCCTATGCCCAACAGCGGAGCAGAAAGTTCTCGCTTTCTGCAATGGCGATTCAAAAGGATCATGTATAATTTTGTAAGACATTTATCCTCCGTATGGACCATCAACCTCTTGTATGCACACTCTCCGAAGCATATTGTCCCGTAGTAGCGATGATGAATGGAGGTGAAAACTCTGAATGACAAAACGAAGTTTTATTGGGCGAATCTGTGCCCTCAAAAGCATGTTAAAAAGCAACCATAGCGGCGAACACTCTCGACGATGGTCGAAATCTGATCTACAGGTCAAGCACGTCGGCTTTCACAAGTGAGTCATCGGAGATTCCAGAGTAATGGCAGGTGCCCGCGTGTCTTCCACGGAGCACTCCGCGATTCGCTTTGGTCGTACGATCAGATTACACAAGCTTCGGTGGCAAAAGACAATGAATACAACTATTGATATCATTCGAGGAACTTCTGATACATGCAGGCACGTCCTACGTGAGCGATAAAGTTCAACATTGTTATCCAGCAAAAAGCGGTCACCTGAGATAAATAAAAAAAGCAAGCGTATCAATGCCCACCTCTCAAAAAGCATGGTCCCGTTGCTACAAATAGGAAAGCGAAAAACAAAAGGATACTTACAAGAGAAAAACTGACAAACGACAAAAAAAACAAAGTCCAAGAAAAAGGAAGTCCGAAGTTGAGCTACGCTAAGATCCTAGTTCGTTAGCACTGATAGAACGAGTTTGATCGTGCAGCATGGACTATTTCAGATCATTGGCGGCACCACTGCTATATCAAAATGCCATCTGGGACGATCTCCTTGTCGAGAGCACGAATCCGTTGGATGATGTTGTAAGGTCCCTAATGGCAGAGTAAAAGTTTTTACTAAATCTTCATCGGTGCATCGGAGTTCGATCCCAAACACAGTCGCCAGGCTGGTATTCCACGTATCCTTGTCGAGGATTGTAGCGCCGGCTGTCGGTCATGTGCTGGCCCTTGATCTGCAGGCGTGCGAGCTCTTGTGCTTGTTGGGCGTGCTGGAGATAGGAGGCGACTTCAAGGTTCTCTTCTTAGGTAGAGAGTCGTCATCAGATTCCTTGTGTAGACCAGGTTGAAGGGTGTCGTTTCAGCTGTTTCTCTCACTGCCGTGCTGTAAGGGAAGGTTACGTGTGGTTAGACTTTTATGGACCATCACTGACATTTCTACCATGTCAGTGACGGTCTTGTTCAGCCGCTCCGTAAGACAATTCATCTGAGGGTGGTAGGCAGTTGCCCTCTTGTGGTTTGTCTGGCTGTATTGCAGAATGGCTTGCGGGAGCTTTGCTGTAAAGGCCGTTCCTCTGTCGGTGATCAGGAGCTCTGGGGCACCATGACGCAGCAGGGTTTTCTCGACGAAGAATTTCGCCACTTCGGCTGCACTACCTTTCGTCAGAGCTTTCGTTTTAGCAAAGCGGGGGAGGTAGTCTGGCGCCACGAGGATCCACTTATTTCCGGTTGTTGACGTCGGAAAGGGTCTCAACAAATTCATCCCGTTTTGCTGAAATGGTCGGCAAGGAGGCACACTCAGCTGTAGTACTCCCGCTGGCCTTTTCTGTGGTGTCTTGCATCGCTGACAGTCTCGGCATGTCTTGACTAACGGGTGACGCCGGAAGTAAGGCGCGGCCAGTATTAATTTCTCAGTATGCTTGTAACCTCCAGGAGAATCTGAGGTGCCCAGCGGCCGGATCGCCACGTAGGGCGTGCAGGTCCTCCGGACGCAGTGTTGAGGGATCACAACAAGGTAGTCGGCACGGGCCGGGGAGAAGTTTTTCTTTAAAAGTATGTTCTGCTAGAACTTTGCGATGGCAGCTGTGTTCTGCTTGTCGTGGAGGACTCTAAATTAGCAGATGTCGTGGCCCAGGAACCGAAGCTCATCGTAAGCAAAGCGGCACTTTTCTATATTCAGAGTGTGCCCCGATGACTTGATGGCCTTTACTACTCTCGCAAACCAGCTAAAATGATCGTCAAAATTTTGGGCGAAAACGACGATGTCATCCAGGTAGACAATACAGGTTTCCTGCTAACACTGTGTCCATCACGCGCTGGAACGTTGCTGGCGCCGAACACAATCCGACTGGCATTATCCTTAGCTCATAGAGGCCGTCTGGCATGATGAATACAGTCTTTTCGAGATCCGTCTCGTCTACTTCTGTTTGTCAGTAGCATGTCCCGACATCTATCGAAAATAAACATATAGCGTTGCATGGCCGCTCAAATGCGTCGTGTATCGATGGGAGGGGGTGTACATGCTTCTTGGTGATCCTGTTGAGTTGACGACAATCGACGCAGAAGCGCATGGTTGCGTCCATTTTCTTCACTAGGACTGCAGGAGATGTCCAAAGGCTTTTCGATGGCTTAATGAAGTCGTCGCGCAGAATTTCGTTGATCTATTTTTTTATATCTTCACGTTCTCGCGTCGAGACTCGGTAAGGGCTCTAGAGGAGTGGTGGGGCGCACTCTTAGGTTATTATGCAATGCTTTGCAAGTGCTGATTGTCGAATTCTAAATTACGTCAAAAGGCAGCCTTTTTATCCTTCCTGAGCCGTTTCTGCTTACTCATGGGGATACTTCAATTTAGGTGAAAATCTAGATCAGCAGCTCCCGTCGTCGGTGTAAATGGGTCAGAATCCGAGAGCACAAGCGCATTGCTGGCTTCCACAATGCCATGAATATATACGATCGTCGTGCGCTTGTTTATGTGCTTGTAGTCCTTGCTTAAATTTGTCAGCGTCACTTTCGCTTTCCGTCCGTGCTTTCGAGCGATTCCTCTTGCGGCGCAAATTTCACGCTCGAGCAGTAGACGTTGATCGCCTTCGGTGATGCTTTCTAAGTGTGCGGGTGTTTCGCTGCCAACGGAAATGATAAAGCTGAAGCGAGGCGATATGCTGACTTGGTCCTCAAGTACATGCTAAGCACGCTGTCTGCAAGGCCTCTCCATCGGTATCGCTCGGTCTGTGGACAGAATCATCGACTTCGACCTCAGGTCGATGACTGCGCCGTTTTGGTTGAAGAAGTGCATGTCGAGGTTTACGTTGCGAGAGCACTGTTGGTGGACAACCAGCATCGCATGGTATGTCTGGTCATGAACTGTAATTAGTGCCGTGAAGATTCCGTTCGGCGTTACCACGTGTCCTCCTGCTGTTTGAATCTGAGGGCTGTGCGCTAAACGTTCCATCATGTGCTAAACGATGAGGTTGTAAAAAGCCCAAACACGTCAAAAATGCTCATCGCAACTGACAAAGGATTCTGCTTGTCAACCTAATAGAAACAAAACTGAATACAGAGAACTAAATAGTGTCCTCGGCATTCCATCGTAACCGCCTTCTTCCTTCTTCTCTGACCGCTTTTGTCTCAGACAGACAGACAGACAAGAAACTTTAATTGGTCCGAAGGGACTACGTTGTCGTAGTCGCGGGCCGCACCCGCGCCGGGGGCGGAAGACCGTGATCTTCAGCCCTGACGCAGGCCCTTTGAACAGCCCGAAGTTGGACTTGAAGCTTGTCGCTCTTGACGGCTTCATCCAAATCTTCTTGCCTGTTGAAAGGCGAGTGGCGCAACACAGAACATTGCCACAGCATGTGGTTCAAAGTGGATCGTTCCTCGCCGCAGTCTGGGCAGCGGGGATCCACACCCGGAGTGTAGTGGCTCAGCCTTGAGCGAGACGGAAAGGAGCCCGTCTGCAGCATTCTCAGCACCGACGCCTGGGGTCTGCCTAGCTTCGGGTGAGGAGCCGGAAACTGTCTGCGTCCCAGCTGGTAGTGAGCAGTTATCTCGTGGAAAGTTAGCAGCGGGTCTATGGTTCGGTCGATCCCCTGCGAAGCTGGGCCCCTCGGACCTGCGCGGTTGATGAGACCTCGCGCCTGGTCGTGGGCCAGCTCATTCGGGTTGATCGAGCCAGGGGAGACGTTCCGGCCCATGTGAGCCGGGAACCAAGTGATGATGTGACGGGCCGTGCCTGTCTTGCGGGTCCTCAGCACTGCTGCAGCCTCGGTCGAGACCGAGCCGGCGAGAAAGGCCATCGCCGCCGACCTGGAGTCTGTGAAGATATGCGTGCGCCCGGGTTCGCACAGAGCCAGCGCCACTGTGACTTGTTCTGCGACGGACGCTGTCGAGCGTTGTATAGACGCCGCATTCAGGATCTTGCCCTGGGGGTCAACCACCGCGGCCACGTAGGAGTTTGATCCGGGATACCGCGCCGCGTCGACAAAGGACGCGAGCTCTGGGTTCTGCAGGGCAGTCTTTATGAGTGCTCGGGCTCTGGCTGCGCGCCGGGCCTCGTTGTGCTGTGGATGAACGTTCCTCGGGAAGGGGGAGACTCGAAAGGCGTCCCTTTCACCCTCGCAGAGCGGGACTGTGCACGACTCAACGGCCATGGCTGCCAGACCCGCCATCTCGAGTATTCGACGGCCGGCCTTGGTGGTAGAGAGGCGAACGATCTGTGCCGTTTTCTGTGCTTCGACCACTTCGCTCAGGGTGTTGTGGACCCCAAGTTGCATCAACTTCTCCGTGCTGGTCGTCACGCCGAGGACTCGTTTAATGCTCTTCCTCATGAGTGCGTCAATCTTGTTCTCCTCCGACCGCGACCAGCTTAGCGCAGAAGCCACGTAGTTGATATGGCTTATGAGGAAGGCGTGATAGATCCTTATGAGGTTGGCTTCGCTGATGCCCCCCTTCCTGCTCGTCACTCGCGAAACGAGTCTGAGCATGTTCTCCGTCTTCGCGCTCAGGCGCGCGATCGTTTGCGCGTTGCTGCCCTTTGCATTGAGGACCAGTCCGAGCACCCTTGAGAATCCACCCTCTGGATGCGCTGACCCGTCTTCGTTCTGAGTTCAATCGGTACTTGGTCCAGCGTCGTGTCGAACTTGCGGCCTTTTCTGTCGGGCCGATACAGCAAGAGTTCCGACTTGGTCGGCGAGAGGACCAGTCCCGTGCCCTCGAGGAATTCTTCCGTGACGTGCAAGGCCTCTTGCAGGGCCCGCTCCACCGCTGCGTCTGACCCACCACCGCACCAGACGGTGATGTCGTCCGCGTAGAGAGCGTGATTAAGATTGGCGGCCCCGATTCGGTCGAGTCGGACTGATAGGTCTCTCATGGCGATGTTGAAGAGCAGTGGAGATAACACCTCACCCTGCGGCGTGCCGCATGCTCCCAGCGCGTATCCGTCCGACTTGATCTGGCCCAACTTGATCGTGGCCTTGCGATCTCTTAGGAAATAGCTCACGTACGCATGGAAGCGTTCGCCGAGGTTCAGACTCGTCACAGAGTCGAGAAGGTGCTTGTGTTTGACCGTGTCGAAGGCCTTGGCGATGTCCAGCGCCAAGATGCCTCGGACGTCTCTCGTGACCACGTCGAATATCTGCCTCTTGATCAGCAGCATGACCTCTTGAGTGGACAGCGAGGGTCTGAAGCCGACCATATTCGGTGGGAGGAGGTGTCGTTTCCCGACATGTCTCGATATTCTGTTGTGGATGACATGCTCCGCACCTTGCCCACGCAAGACGTGAGCGAAATGGGTCGCAAACTGTCTATGGCTGGTGTCTTGCCCGGCTTCGGAATTAGGATCACCGTGGCTTCCTTCCAGGCATCCGGTATGATGCCGGACTCCCAGACGTCGTTGATTTCTTTAGTGAGCAGTTCGACCAAGCCGTCGTCCAGATTTCGAAGGAGTCTGTTCGAGATTCCATCCGGCCCGGGCGCCGATCTTCCATTGAGGCCTTGAAGGGCCGCTCTGACTTCCGAGATGGAGAAAGGGGAGTCGAGCTCCTCGTCCGCCTTGCCGCTATAGGCCGGGTAATCTTCTGGTCCGGACTGCCCGATGGGGAGGTAGCGACGCGCCACTTGGTCCATCACTTCGTTCTTAGATGCGCCTTCGCTATTGAGCTTGTGGACCAGCCTATCGACGGCCAGAGTGTGGTTTCTCTTGGACTGTGTGTCGTCCAACAACTGCTTGAGGAGGTTCCACTTGCCTCCCGCACGCATCTGGCCGTCGACCGACGCGCAAACTTCGTTCCATTGCTGCTGGCCGAGCTCTTTGCAGTGCGATTCGATCTCGCGGTTGAGGGCCGTGATCCTCCTCCGTAGGTTGCGATTCAGCTTCTGCGTCTTCCATCTGGCCGTGAGGGAATTCTTGGCTTCGAGCAGGTGCGCATATCTCGTTTTTTTTGTGGGAGAAACGTATCGTATTGAGCGTAAGTTCTATTTCAATGACATACCACATTTGACAATGCTAGAGCTCTTTTGAATAAGGTGGTATTTTACGTTTCTTCTTCTTTTCAGCTTGCCCAAGAATGTATGAAGTACCAACAAGATGCCTCTATGGCTTAACAGATGAAGACCCGTGCCCAAATGGATATGGTTTCCAGACAACGTGCACCAAGAGTGTACATGACACTGTCTACCATAAGCCCTGTGGCTGCTCACGACTCATGGACAGGTATCGGAAGCGAAACATGGATTGCGTGCTCCTTAAAGATTGCTGTGAGTATCACTCATACCCTTTACCACATCCACAGGTATCTTGCTATGAAAGTGCAGCGGAAGGAGTTGCGTAATCAAGCACAATAATTTTTTACTTTAGCGCTATATTTCGTTTTAAAAGGGGTCGGTCTAGTTGCAGCTTCATTATTGCCGCGATTCACAGCTTAAGAATAACGTCGTGCAAATACCCCTCAAATTTGGTTTCGGCGTTCCTACGAAAACATTGCAAAAACAATGACCGATGAACCTACGCTGTCACAGCCAGATATTTATCAGTCGCATTTTCGAGTGCATAACAAGACCGTTCGTCTCTAACTATGATATTTCAAATTTGGGCCACTTATGTATAACTGAGATGAAAAGGAATACGCATGTGATTTATTGAGAAAAATGAAAAATAAATGAGGGTTATTTGTAAAATCTAAATGGATAATACACATCTGCTATCATTTTCGTTGCTTAGAGTGTTTTGGGGCAGGATGAAGCAGCGCCTCTGCTCGTAATTCAGCATTTTATAGTGCGTTGCTGCTCGTGTGCGTTGTCCCAATCGTAAAACGAATATTTTCTCTTCACAGTTCAAGCTAGCAAAGCGTTACTCAATCTATTGCCTAATTAAGATAAATGCCGTTTTGCCACCCCAAAAGTGGGTTTACATGAGTTTACATGAATTTGTTATAAACTGAGAAAACTGATCGCCCATAAATAAAACTGCACGCGCTTATCCTCAGATAAATCTTCGCAGAAACACGCTGAACAAAAGAGGTATTGAAAAATGTACCTTAAAAGAGGGTATTAGGCTACTCAGTGTAATTATCAGTGCATTGAACCTGGACGAGACCATCGGTTATGACAAAAATGTAAATGATATTGTATTGAGAAAATAGTATTGGCGCCCAGCTACAAACAAAGAAAAGCGGTAGTTCACATAGCTGAACAATAGCTGCCCGTGTTAGCCCTAATGAGAGGGGAAGAAACTTTTCAACCTGACATAAAAGAATAGTTACTGATATCTATATACAGATGCAGAGGAAGTGGAGTCAATGCGGAATGAACAGGGATGATGGCTCATTAATTGAGTCTTCTCCACGTAAATTGCATAAAGACTCTAGAAATAGGGGGGCTAAGGTTCACAGTGGTTCCTGCAGCGAAGACTTGGACTTCTCGACGTGATTTCGAGATTCTTTAATGCGAAAGAGTAGAGTTGTCGAAGTTCCATTTGGAGGCACGAGCCTCGGGTGCAAAGCCCGAAGATGTACCCTCATACCCGAGGACATCGATATTCCGTAGCACTCAAAGGCATACAAGCACCACTGCCGCGTTTCCATTCTTCTTTCGCTCTTCTTTTCAAGTCTGTTCTCCCAACCAGCGTTCATAAAAGCGCCTGAGTGGATGTATTTTTCCATATGTATATTTACTTAACCGAGGAAGCGGGATACTACATACGACTGTTTATCGTTGTCATCTTCTTATGTTCTGTCATACCTCTTCGTGGCTAGTCATCTGTTGGACTCCGGTTTTGCAGCTCCACAACCACTGCTCTGTACTTTTCTCGCGCATTGTGCTCTTCACAAAAATCTTCCCTCCATCTTGACAAAAATTTGCATTTTGAGGAACAAAATGTATATTGGGTCTGCCTGAACATGTTTACATTGTCAACTCAAAGAAAGATGCTGCATGTTAATTACAACATTAGGCATTTCTGTGGAAGGTAAAGGCTTGACAATAAAGAAAGTTATTTAGATCACGTAAGGCAGAGAGAGAGAGAGAGAGAGAGAGAGAGAAAGAAACGTTTATTACACGAAACAGTGTCCTGAGCGAGGCCGGGTATCACTCTAACCCAGGTAGCACACAAAGTCTTGAAAACGTCGTATTAAGGGATTCAACGTCTGAAATGGATTTTTGACCAAAATCGACGCATCAAAGACGTTCCAAACAAGATAGCTTAAAAACGAGGGGTGAATACGTTTGGATAACGTTGGAAGCCAGGCAGCTTAAAAACGAGGGGTGAATACGTTTTGAAAACGACTTCATATGACTCGCTCTATCTCTTTAGTTATCATGTGACCAAGGTGGCCACGTGATTCGTGATGCCGGGCAGCCGGGCGAGCCGGGCATAGTCGCGTCTTCATGGCGTCGTCGTGTCCCCGCACTCGCATTGCGCTGTGGTGTGTTTGCGGCTGTTCTGAGTGTGCTGCCGCTGCCCTTTGCTATGTAAGTGTTGCAGTGTTTTGCTGTCAAGAAAACGATATTCTGTGATTAGTTTGGGTTGTGCGAAATTGTTTGTGTGGTTTTAATTCGGAAATCAGTAGTGTTTTCAATTGTTATCGGACCATGGCGGCCACGTTATTCGTGAAGCCTGGCATAGTTGCGTTATCGCACTTGCATTGCGCTGTGGTATGTTTGCGGCTGTTCTGAATGTGCTGCCGCTGCCCTTTGTCATGTAAGTGTTGCAGTGTTTTGCCGTCAAGAAAACGACATTCTGTGATTAGTTTGGGTTGTGCGATCTGTTTGCGTAGTTTTAATTTCGAATTCAGTAGTGTTTTCAATTGCAGGGCGCCGAGTGGAGGGCACTAATCAGCTCTTCAAGTTCATTGTCATGTTATTTGAGGCGCCTTTTCACTGACGCTGTAATTCGGGCGTTAAGGGCAGTATAAGGACGAAAGTTAGAGGGAATAAAGTATGCCTGTGTGTCCCTAGCGTCGGGATCGGCCGCTATGCGTGATCCTAACAAGAAAGCATTTTGCAGAATGCGAAGAAAGATGGCAAAATTGCTGTCTGTGCGCACCTTGCCAATCTCCGCAATAGAGCCGCCATCGTGGTATTTTAGTCTCCCGTTTAGCAAGAGTGTTGCAGACAAGATAACTGGTTCAAACAGGCTTTTTTTCATGATTCAGTACTAGTACGTTATCCCAAAAGGAGAGGTCAAGTGCTCGCCCTATTTTCTTCCCTCGCGCTACAGCGCACTGACAGAATTTTGCGTGCACCATATATACCGTGCTTTTATCGTTTACGCTTCAGGTTCTCGATTGTGTTTTCGCCCCCTTTACCCACGTGAGCGGTATTTCATGGTCTTACGGGGTACCACGTGTGTCCATATATTGTGTCCAATATATGAAACGGCCCAACCCTATTTTATTTGACGCCTCAAATGGTATTAATGTATTGAGTCCCTTGTAGCTTTGTGCTTGTTATCAATTTTACTACTTGGCGAATGGATACAGCATGTACGCTGCATAACTCGCTTGTGGATACTGCGCACGTGAGTCGAGTATGCTTCAGGTAGTACCATTGTTTGCCGTTTGGGACATGTGTCGGAATGTACGCTGTGCGCCCTTCGCGCTTTAATTAGTCGGCGGCCTGCCGAGTTCGTGCGGGTGCAATGTGTGCGCGTGGAGTTAGCGAAGCGCTCGCGCGGTTTTTTTTTTGTATGTGTTCTGTTCGCGCGCTTCGCACAGCAGGGCATGCCGCAGTTCTTTGTCCTTGTGCAACACATTTTCCTAGCGTACGCTTGTGCATTATTTGATACCGGTTTCACACGGGGCTCTTTTAACCGCTATCCAATCCGTTACAAATCGAATTTCTCGGTCGTGATTGGCTCTTTTGCGCAAGCTACGACAGTGAGCCAGTCGCATCGATAATTGAGCCTGAGTGATTGAGTGTGAATTGCGAAGTGTTATTCGTTTTCTACAGGCTGAAGGCCATGGTGCTGCAGAAATCCATCGGAGAATGAGTCAAGTGTATGGGGAAAACTTCATGAGTGATGGTGTTGTGCGCGAATGGTGTCGAAATTTTAAAGATGGACGTAATGATGTGCATGATGAAGGGGGCCAAGGACGCAAATCTGTCGTTTCAGATGACCTGGTTCAACGAGTTGACAGACTGGTTAAAGAAAACCGCAGATTCACCATTACTGCTTTATCTACGGAATTTCCAGAAGTTTCAAGGTCTGTTTTGTACTCTATTGTTACTGAACGGTTACGCTACAAAAAACTTTGTGCACGTTGGGTCCCAAAAATGTTGACGGACGGCCACAAAACTCGACGAATGGCGTCAGCTTTGGAGTTCCTTGAGCGTTATCATGATGAAGGAGACAACCTTTGGAAATCAATCGTGACTGGGGATGAAACCTGGATTCAATACGACACACCGGAAACAAAACGACAATCACAACAATGGATGCATTCAAATTCACCAAACAAACCAAAGAAATTAAAAAAAAACCTTTAACAACAGAAAGACCATGGCTGCTGTGTTTTGGGATTAACAAGGTGTGTTGCTTGTGGAGTTTATGGAGCCCTAAACCACGATCACTGCAGCTGTTTATTGCGAAACTTTACGACGTTTGCGTAGAGCCATTCAGAAGAAACGAAGAGGAAAGCTGACCGCTGGAGTTGTTCTGATCCATGACAATGCCCGTCCACACACTGCTGGAGCAACTCAACGGCTTCTCGAACAATTTGGATGGGACATTTTCGATCATCCGCCATACAGTCCAGACTTAGCACCCTGTGACTTTCATCTTTTTCGTGGACTGAAGACGTGGCTTGGTGGGAAGCGCTTTCAACCCAATGGCGACCTTCAAACCAACGTCAAGGACTACTTGAACTCATTGGCGGCAACTTTTTTTGAAGAGGGTATTGCAAAGCTTGTCCACAGATATGACAAATGCCTCAATCTTTTCGGTGATTATGTCGAAAAGTGACCGTAACTGTACTAATCTTTTGGTAATAAAATTATTGTTTTAGATGAACTTGTCTTTTATTTATAGCCTATCGGAGGTTGAAAAAAAAACGGCCCTCGTATATGCCAGTGGTGGTATGTGGGCAAGTCTTTCTGGTGAAGCCAATACTTGTGCATTCAAAACATTTCAACTACCAGCGTAGTGCATCAATGTGTCTACTTCACAAAACGGAGCACCAGTGCAGATATCTGAGCATACCTGTCCAGGGCAGCAAGTGTGTCTACATTTAAATCACTACCAGCTTGTGCGGCAGTTCTATTTCCAGCGGGACTGCAGAATAATCAGTAGGGTGCGCTCAAGCTGTTTATCTATGAAGCTCTGCCTCGACTGTGTGCCAAATATTTTTGGACGTGAAAGTGGGGGTGAATTGGTAAACATCAGTGGAACTATGCCTGGACTTTGTGGCAAATGTTTTTGGATGTGAAAGTGTGGGTGAACTGGCAAAGAATTTGCTCTGGGCTACATGTGTTAAACGTTTTTCTCATTCAGAGTGCTTTTTTTTACTTTAGGAGACTGAAGATGTGCGCAAAGTGTGACATGTCAGTGTGCTAATTAATGTATTTGCTGGTTTGCAAATTATTCGTTGCAACTTTGTCTTTGCCAGAGAGGTACAACATTGCCTCTTGTACAGGGTTTTTTAGATAAAACACTTACTATTTATTACGAGCATTGCTTCCTTTGTTACACAAATGCAGCTTCCAGTGCATTCCAGTTTATTTCCATGTTTATGTAAGTAACTAATATGAGGCTTGCATATTCATTTCTCACGTTCTGGAGTGGCAAGATGCAGCATTACTGTCTCATCGTTCGCTGTACTGCAGTAGTGTTCACTTGTTACACTGAATCCCCCGTTTAAGTATTCTGTACTAATTTCACTTTATTGCTTTTTTGTTGTATGGTTATTTTTCTCGCCATTACCTTCTTTGATATATCCTAAAGGCGATATTTCCAATTTTGCATTGTTCCCATTTTTTTATTTCTGTCACAGGATTATTTTATGATGGTATGCAGTGGTATTTCTTTTTGTGCTCTTTTCAAGCTTCTAGCTGATTGGTAACATTGCTTGGAGGCAGTTACCATCCGACTCATACTCTTGCATTTTTCAGTCTACTTCCATTCGCTCCGAATGTCACTTCTGCATAACTCTAGTCCATCTAATAGCACGTGCTCTTTACTATGATAAATGAGAAACTTTAGTACACTCCAGGTTCTTCTATTCATTTTTGTATGTGTACTTGGAATTTTGTTTATGTGTTAGTGAATGTTCACTTTCGAGTTCATTACGAATCCTTAAATTTCTGCGACTTTTGTCATTGTTGATGTACTTTTACTTCTATTTGCATTTCTCACACAGTTTGTTCGAAGCTTGCATAAGCATTACATTTTAATAAAGTGTTTTTGCTTGGTCACAATGTTCTCATTTCATTCACTTTTGGCATGAAGGGCTTGGTCTTGCCGCCTGCCAAGTCGTAACCATTTGTTCTTTGCAGGATGTCATTCCCATTTTGGTTGTAAGCATCGTAGCTTACTAAAGGTGGTATTAAGGATTCATTATTCCTAACAGGCTTATTTTCGTGGGACTTGGTAGAGGATATGCCGGCCATGCGGGGAACAGTGCTTGGCACTGCGCCATGGCTCTTACAGTCAACACGACGCTTCTACTCATCTGGGGCGCGATTGGAGATCGTTGTTCGAAACGCCCGATCAGTTTCACCTCACGCGATTGGCCTAGGCCGTGCCGACGGGTGCGGCTGACGACGTCTGCGCGGAATAGGCCAGTCGCGTGAGGCGAAACTAAACGCGTGTTTTGAACAACGATGTCTGATCGCACCCGTCACTCGCGAAAATTAGCTTCAGATGATCGTAAACCTTTCAAGACCACTTCTAGACCAGCTTTTTGATAACCTCCTAAAAACGTTTAGAAATTGGTTACGAATAGTTTTGGCAAAGGGATTACTTGTGTCTTTCCCAATCCTATTTCTAGACCAGCTTTTCGAATACGTCTTGCAGACCTGTTCTAGATCGTCTCAAGAAAGTAATTAAGCCGGACATTAGCAGAGATATACGACGTTTTCCCGCCGAAGTTCTCTCATTCGTGTCTTCTTTAACCCGTTTTTATCGTCTTGGATAAACGCTACGAAAACGTTACGTATCTCTTTTGTGCTACCTGGGAAGGTGGCAAGGCCATATTCTTATTAATCAGCAATCCGACTCCTAGTTCTCGTCTCTCCGATAAGCCCCGGTAGCACAGGACGTGCCCGCTTTTCAGCACTGTATATGCTTCTTTTGGCCTCCTAACTTCACTGAGCTCTATTATATCCCGTTTACTGCCCTCTAATTCCTCCAATAGCACTGCTAGACTCCGCCTCACTAGATAATGTTCTAGCGTTAAACGTGGCCAGGTTCATATTCCAATGGCGGCCTGTCCGCGTCGAACCCTCTGGCTTCGACTGCCCTCTTGGCCCTGGCGGCGAGTTGTCGTTGGTCTTCCAGGTCCCCGAGGGTTAGCTTAGCCTCCCACGTTTCGAATAGGTGGTTTGCATCTATTCCTCGTTTTGCGTGCTTTTCTGGTTGCATGTCGCGGCCTTCCTGCCATAGGCATTCCAGAAGCAAGTGTGCCAGAGTGTCGGATACGTTACAGAGTAGGCAGAGGTAGCCGTGGAGCGTCGGGTAGAGGCGATGCATTATCGTTCCGTGCGTGTACGTATTACTTTGCAGGCGTCTAAGCTTTCTTCTCGAGTTTAGGGTGCGGTTGAGGGTACACTCGACGCTCGAGCCTGTAATGTGGCGATATGGCCGAATAGTTGGCGGGTACGGCCTCCGCCTCTTCTGTCGCGGGTCCGAGAGCGCGTAGGGAGAGGGGAGCCCAGCTGACGTGCTCGCGGGCAGCGGCGTGGGAGGCTTAGTTCCCCTCTAGTCCCTCGTGTCCGGGTACCCACGTTAGGCAGGTGTATGGAAATGCAGTGCTTCGTCTTATTAGTATCTTGAGTGCATTGGCCGAGATGCGGCCCCTCAAGAAGTTTCTGCGGGTGGCCTGAGAGTGGGTGAATATAACCGCTGCGTCTGTGCATGTGGTGGTGGCGAGAGCGATTGCCGCTTCTTCAGCCGTTTCTGGGTTGCGTGCCTTGATAGTTGCCGATGCTAGCTCGGAGCCTTGACAGTCTACGACGCTGAGAACGTACGCGTTTCGATGCGGATGCTTGGCCGCGTTGGTGTAGCGGGCATTCGGGTCATGCTTGAAACTTCGTTTGATGGCGTTGGCTCTAGCCTGTCATCTACTCTTGGGATATATGGGATGCATGTTGTGCAAGACACGTGCGATGCAAATGCGCTCTCGAACGTCCGGTGGTATTCGCTATTTTTTGTTCTTGTCTGCGACATACGTCTCGCTGTAGTTTAGGTGTCGGAGTACCGATCTTCCTATGGGCGTGAGCTTGAGTCATTCCAGCTGGCTGTTGTTGTGCGCTTCGGCGAGCTCTTGCCACGTGTTGTGGACGCCCATCTTAAGGAAACGTGATGTAGAGGCCATGGCGGGGAGTCCCAGGGCGACTTTGACTGCCTTCCTTATCAGGATGTTCAGCTTTTCTATTTCAGCGTTCTTTAAAGCCAGGTACGGCATGCCGTATGTTTTGCGGCTGGTGAGCAGTGCTTGTATTATTCTTAGGGTGTCTTGCTCCTTGAGCCCGCTTCTTTGGCTTGAGATCCTCTTGACGAGGTGCGCGAGTTGCGGAACGGTGTGTTCTAGTCTCGGTAGGCTGGCAGCTCCCGATCCGTCTTTGTGGATGTGAAGTCCAAGTATTCGCATGGTGTCGACTTTCGGAATTGTTGCCCCGTTGAGGGGTCGAGCTCTTCGTACTTGGGTGGTCGGCCTCTCGTTCTTGCTTTCAGGACGAGGTGCTCAGACGTTTCTGGGGTGCAGCGCAGGCCGCAGTTTCGGAGATAGCTTTCGATGGTGTCGACGGCTTCTTGTAAGCTACTTTCTTGCCTTCCAACGTTCGTAGCTCTGGTCCAGAGCGGGACGTCATCAGCATACATCGCGTGACGCAGATCTGGTATGGTCTCGAGGAGGGGGGTAGCTTGATCATAGCTACGTTAAAGAGTAGCGGTGAAATGACCGACGCTTGCGGGGTGCCTCTGTTTGGAAGCAGGAAGCTTTCACTGCGGATGTTGCAGATTCGGACTGTTGCCGTGCGGTGCATGAGAAAGTTTCTGACGTATGCGTAGGTCCTAGTGCCGCAGCCGGCGCCTTCGAGATTGTTGAGGATCGCGTCGTGGCTAACGTTATCAAAGGCTCCCTTGACGTTTATTGTCGCTATGGAGTATTTGCTTTGATTATTTAGGTGATCTAGAAGGCCTTCTTTTAGTTGTAAGAGTACATCCTGCGTTGAGAGGTGCTGCCTGAAGCTGAACATGGTGTCTGGTAGGTGGCCGTTTTTTATCACGTACTGGGTAATGCGGTCGTGAACCATATGTTCGACAAGCTTTCCGGCGCACGAGATGAGGGAAATTGGGCGTAGGTTCTCCAAGCTGATAGTTTTGTTGGGCTTGGGGATCATGGTGATGTCCGAGTGTTGCCACACAGCAGGCAGTTCTCCTTTCTCCCAGCACTCATTGTAGTAACGGAGGAGAGCATCGGTGGCCTGTGGCGGTAGGTTGCGTAGGTGTTTGTTAACGATCCAGTCTTTACCAGGGCTAGTATTTCTAGTCATCTTGGATAAGGCTACGTGGATTTCGGCCTGCGTGATGGGTCGGTCGAGTTCTGGATTCGGTTTTCCAGAGTATTCTTTGCTGCGAGTTGACGTGGTAGAGGGTGCGTCTCCGCATAGTTTCTTTTGTAGTTCTCGCAGGAGGTGTTCTGATCCGGCGTGGTTGTGGATAAGACTGTGAAGATGTTGCGTTTGTTTCGTTTTGGTGAGTTCAGTAGCCAGGAGCGCGCGTAGGAGGTGCCAGGTCCTCTTCGTGCTCAGAGTGCCCTGTAACTTGTCACAGAAAGCGTGCCAGTTCTGCCTGACGAGGTGGTCCGCATAATCTTGAGCCTGCTTGGTAAGGAGAGTGACACGTGTTTTTGATTTCTGTTGAGCTTTTGTCGCTTCCATCTCTTCAGGAGGCCACTTCTTGCCTCCCGGAGAGGGAGGAGGTGCGCGTCCACCGCAGATGTATCGGCATCGAGTTGTATGATCTTGGTGTGACGTTCTGCTGTGCCTAATACATTTTTGAGTCACTCGTCAATGTCAGTTATGTTTGCTCCGGAATCTAGCTTGTCCCTAAAAGATTTCCATTCGGTTAGCCGTGCCATTCCGGTCTTGGTCTGTTTACGGGTGTGTGCTACATCTGATTGGAGGATATGGTGATCGCTTCCCAAGGTTTCCTGGAGTCGACTCCACTCTGCCCAGGGGACGTCCGCAGTAAAGGTTAGATCAGGGTTTGTGTCCCTGGAGACGCTGTTTCCAATTCTTGTGGCCTGGAAAGGATCTTTTCAGAGGGTGAATCTGTGTTGCTGGCGGCATCGTGCACTCTAGCGCTCTTCTTTATGGTGGTATGATAGCCCCATGCCGTGTGTGAGGCGTTGAAGGCTCCCACTATGACGAATTGGTGTCCATTCGTGGATTTCCTGATTTCTCGTGCAAAGTGATCGAAGTCCGGTAGCTGGTCGCGAGGCGGGCTGTACACGCTGGCCACGTAAAACCCCTCAATCTCCCAAAGTAGCGCCATTCGCTTCCCTCCTCCTCCGCTCGGCGCGGCCTCGACGGTGGCGCCGCCGGTGGTGGGCCTCCCGTAGCAGACGACGGCTAACACGCTACGGCAGGAAATCCGCGGAAAAGTTCGTTCGAGTCCTGCGGAGCAGTTTTTTCAATCTAGATCTTGCTTTGTCAGTCGGTAACTGGCCTTAAGAATGTCCTGTCGGATTTGCGGAAGAAATAGAGAAAAGCACCATTACTCAAGGCGCATTTAAGGCGTAAAGCGCGCGCACGTTGAAAGTTCGTGTTGCTGAAACACGACACAAGCACACGGTGTGCTCAGACACGCGAGTAATTACCAGAGTTTCAGGTTTTGACAGCGCGAAAGTATGTGCACGTGGTTTCGTAGGTTAATTTACGTACCTGCAGGATGCTTTTGTTCGGCCGGCGCGTGAGAGATTCCGACTGTCTGCGGTCAGCAATGCCTGGCAGCAGGGCCGTTTCTGTTCCGCGCCTTTTACAGATGTACGTAGCTCATGCACAGGTTGTAGTGGCCATGTGCAACGTTTTCACACATAGGCGGTATAGATAATTTGAACAACGTACCAGCATATGAAATCGTTATTTATTTATTACAGTGCAAATGGTTAGAATTTGATAGAAAAAAAAGAAGGAACTTGATGGGACAACTGGAAAGAGGTTCAGAAAATAATTATCCCCCTCCCCTCATTGCCACCAGCAACACTCTTGTTGAAGTGCTAATTTTATCTCTGTATGCTACGTGCGTCTGTATTCTTTTGCGTTGTAAGTTTTCACGAGGAAGCAGTGTTCCGTTAACTGGAACAGTCAAGGCACACAAGACAGAAAAAAAGTTGATTCTTGGGTTTTACATCCCAACACCACGATCTCATAAGGCACGACATAATGGGGGCTCCGGATTAATTTTTTTCCAGCTGGGGTTCTTTAACGCGCCGCCCAATGCACTGGACACGGGCCCGTTTTGACATGGGCGTCAAAAGAAGAGGTTGGAGGAGCCGTGGCCCTTACTTCACAAAGCCGCGCGTTCTTTGCCACTTGCTCGAAGTCAGCCCGCCCGATCTTGTGAATCCACACTTTTCTTCGTTTTGCGTTGCGCACGGCGGATGGTAAAGCAAAAAGCTTTTTGCCGTCACTGGGTCTGTTGTGGCAACCGTAGGCGCAGCAGCACGGCATCGCAATTAAGCACTCAGCCCTAACACATTGTATAAAACTACCGCGCTCCTTCAAACCGCCTGCCGTACTTTCGTCGCGTAGGCCCAAGAATGGGGGTCGCAGCGCGCTGGAAAGAAAAGATATACAAAAGCGCGGCGCCTGCTCTGCGCCGGAAAGAAAAAAATATACAAAAGCGCGGGGCATGCTTTCACGTGACACAGATTGGCCAATGGGGGAGCGGAGGAGGCTGGGGAGACAGGAGGGGCGGAGGAGGAAGCGCCTGGGTGAGCGGGGTGGCGGAAAGATCTAAGAATGGCGCTACTTTTGGAAAATTGGGGCGCTTTATGGCCACGAATATGATTTTCTGCGTCTTTCGTTCCGGTAAAATCTCGATTAAGGTGTGTTCGGTCTGGGTATTCTCTACGTCATGTTTTTGGGCTGTGAGAGTTTTCTTAACCGGTATGGCATTTCGTCGGGTTTGTGCATATGTGGCGTATCCTTGCAATCGGACGTTCTGCGTGTTGGTTTCCTGTAGTGCTATGACGTAGGGTTGATTCAGCTTGACGAATTCTTGTAGATTGGCGTGACGAGTGCGGTATGATCGGCAGTTCCATTGCCATATGCGTATAGTTGAATGCTGGTTCTTTGCCTTGTGGTTAGGGGTTGCCATCGTCAGTGGATTCGAATTCACGTCGGCGATCGCGAGTGGGCGAGACCGAGCGAGAGTCACTGTGGCTGTTGGCCCGTGCCTTCTTCCGAGTCGTGGGGCGCGAATTGTCGAGCTGTGCCTTTGTGATGTAGTTGTTCTTTACATGCGCGATAAAAGTGTTGAGCTGTGGTGCGATCCCATCTATTTTGGTGTTTAACGTGGCGATCTTGTCATTGAAGGTAGCGGCTGTTCTTTCGACTGTTGATTGGACAACTTTTTCCATTGTGGCGTGAATGCTCTTCATAAAGGCTTCTTGAAATATCAGGCACCTTGCATCTACTATGGCTTCAACATCGGCTTTGGTCAACGTCGTTCCCGACTGTCTGTTTATGTTTTCAAGCTCCTGGCATTTTTGATGCACCTTGTCTGTGAGTTCTTGTTGTTTGAATTTTTGAAGCCGTTTATCTGTGAGCTCTTGCTATTTCTGTTGACTGTGGAGTAGGTTGTCTATGAGGTTTTGCTGGCTTTGCAATGGCTGTGCTGATTCTGCAGTTTGCTCTGCTGGGTCTGCTGTTTGTTCTCTAGGACCCGTATGACTGCGGCTTCGGCCGATGCATCCAAGCTGCTCGTACCACCCGTGTCGCTCAAGCCGCTTACCGCGTCGGCGTAGCTCGCGCGCTTAACTGAGCGGGAGCGAGAGCGGGAACGTGAGCGTGAATCACTTCGCAGTGTTGGCTTGGAGCTGCTGCGTCTGGGCGAGCTGCCCGCACTGATACGGCTCGAACTGGTGGCCGAGGTGCCCAGCTCCGGGAACTCTTCCCTGCTGGAGCTCCAGCGGTTGTCTCTTTCTTGTAGTCTGTTAAGGCGCTGTTGCCGTATATTGTAGGGTGGAGGGCTTGGCTTCAGTCTCTTCTTGCACTCTGTACTTGCAGTTTCGTGCGCTTCTCTGCAGAGCTTGCAGGTCGCTTCGCAGTCATGGTCTTGTGGTTGTCCAGCCTTGCCGCATTTGTAGCAGAAATCTGGAATCAGTTTCGGACAGACGTCTTGGCGGAGTCCCGTGTTGCCACAGGTGCGGCAGTACTGCACTGACTTGAGATATGGTCTGCAGCGGAAGTCTACGCACTGGAAGATGATGTAGCAGGGAACGTGCGGTCCTTCGAAGAATACGACTGCCGCGGTCGAGTGACCCATCATTCGGGCGTGAAGAACGGTGTTTCGTGACAGTGCTCTGATTCCTGCCATAAGTTCTGCGGTGCTTATTCCTGGTGTGAGGCCATTGATGACAGATAAGAAATTACAGATAAAGTGCTCACATAGAGCGTGAAGAAATTCCAATTTCGTAGCTTGCGGATGTAATCGTTGCCTAATATTTCACCGCCTTTAATCGGCTCCACTCTGAACAAATACTCTTGCGATGCGAGGCTCCACCGCAAACCTGGTGTTCAAGCATTTGGATAGAAATAGATTACATGCCTGAAAAACTCAACGGAGTTTTCCGTCATATAAGATGTACGGAGGTACGAAAGGGCTTAGACTAGGACTTCTGACATATTTTGGGCTGACTTTCTAGTAAGAGCCCTAGAAATACTATAAACTGGACAAATTCTAAACATCTATTTTAGTATTAAGCCATAGAATAGACATGCCGACATGGCATTGTGATTAAAAATGGTTGAGATTTCCCCTTCGTAAGCCTACATGCATTAATAATAACAATTATAATCATGCTACATGCATGATTATAAATGTGTGACAAACGTATTCGGGCAACTTAATGCGTCAATACATGTTATTACTGTATACTTCAACAACATAATAAACGTACAATAATGCATTCTCACCAATTTCCGAAGCGCGCTGCCGAACCGTGGTTGCTTAGATGATGCAAAATTTTCGCCTAAAAGGAAGCGAGAAAACTGTTGGGAAGACTCTACAGTATCCATGCACAGAATTACGAAAAATAACGTTGCTACAGCGGTTGTAAAGTTCACGTACACATTTACATCACGTCAAAATGGTCGTATTTTGCGTTCACTTCTTTTTTTTACAAGCGCACTTATGTTTGTTTTCGCGAGTTTCCGTGTGTGTTCCCGCGGATCATGAGCGTGTATTCGCTGCTGTTGTATTTCGAATGTGGCTGTAACAGGGGCGTCAATTGCTCCACCGCACGAAGTGAGCGAACCATGTTTCACTAGTCGCCTAGTCGCCCGTCAAACCCGCTGGCTCTACCTTCGGCGGCACGCAAGACCGGGAGTAGCATTTACGGCTTGATAAAGTTGGATTTTTTTTAGAAGACTTCTCCGACCCCAGAGGCCGGTGGACGCGACAGTATGCTTATGGGCGCGTCACCGTGCACGCGCTACTTGTGGTTTCTCGCAAGCGCTGGAACCTTTTTTCAGACAAATATTAAATGCTGTTCAAAGTTACCGAAAATATATCACGTACATCGCCGCATGCGTGCGTGAGATTACGAAAGCACCATGCTCGAACCATTGAGAAAATTAGAACGAAGAATGTTAGGCACAATGTTAAGAGCCAAGAAGAGAGCGGGGTGGATTAGAGATCAAACAGGGATAGCGGATATCCTAAATGACATTAAGGGAAAGAAATGGAGCTGGGCAGGTCAAGTAATGTTGAGGTTAGATAATAGGTGGACCATTAGGGCACATTCACACCGGCGACTTGAGGAGGTCGCGCGACCAAGTTGGTCGCTTTGCAACCAGTCGCAAATGGTCGCAAATGGTCGCAAACGGTCGCCTTTCTCGAAAAGCGACCATTTTGGGCGAGTCGCTCTTTGCGCGATTTTTCAGTCGCACGGCCGTGGTCGCAAAACTGATAAACCAATCAGCGGCGCACCGGAAGTGATCTTTCGTGTGTCTACATCCGGCCTCCTCCGGCGTCGCATTCAAATTCCGCGTAGATTCCGAGAGTTCTCGCTGAGAATGATAATCTCCGGGATTGCGACTTGCGGGTCGCGCTCAGCCGGGTTTGCCGGTGTGAACATCAGTCGCCTTCGGTCGCTTTTTGATTGCGAGTCGCAAATGGTCGCGCGACCTCCTCAAGTCGCCGGTGTGAATGTGCCCTTAGGGTTACGGAATGGGGGCCAAGAGATGGGAAGCACAGCCGAGAACGGCACCACTGCTGTTTGTCTGCGTACTAAACAAAACACACCTGGCGACGTGTTTCCCTGAAGCGTTATTGTGGGCCATTGTTCGTAACATATGAGACGGTTAAGTATTGCCGTTGCCTCATATGGCACATCGCATCGTGGCGGAAGTGTTTGCAGAATTATGAAGCCGTAAATGCCTAAACCACAGTCGTATTGAGGCACGCTGTACACTCTTAAAAAAAAAAAGAGAGTCAAACGAGAGTCACGACTACCTCGACTGTTTTTTCAGTCAATGACTACCTTTTTTTCCAATGGGAGTCGCAAAATGCAGCCAGGGCTAACGCATGAAATTGATGACTCCCATGCTGTTTGAAGGGAGTCAGTGAAAGGCAGATGGGATGTTATAGGTTGCAAATAATGTGGATTCATTTGTTCACTCAGTCAAATAACTGAATGGCTAAAGCAAAGAAAACCGCATAATATTTAACTGCCGGAGTTCAACTATATAGCCGCAAAAAAAGTAAAATGTGTTTCATGCAGTGCTGCATTGCTGAGTAATCAGCATAGCAAAAAATACAAATTGTTTTATTCATTAGTCAGTTAAAATAATGGAAGCAGGATGGTACAACACCAAACTCCAAAAGTGAGGACACTGGATGGTATTTATATACAACACGCTGTACATGAATATATATTTGGTATATAAAAATATCTTCAAGGGGAGAGGGAGTACATACATATTCATTGAACATGCACAGAATAGAACAAAAAGAAAGTAAAATAGAACACGAATATACACACAATGTCAACAGAACACAAACTGGGAAGTGCACTTCGTAGAGTCATCATGACACAAGGCTAAGCAAATATTACTATATTTAATGAAATAACACGAATTCACATCTGGGGACCACCTCCCCTGCCAGATAAAGATCCAGGCACTCTGGCAATACCTCATCTCCTGGCTGCGCCGCACAGACTACATTGCCTTTAGATACCTTAAATGCATATCGATGTCTCCTGAATTCAACAAGTCCCATCTTGTCTAACAAGAACAGAACTTCGTCCTGAGCAGTAAAAATACCGACAATCTGTGCAAATTTCGGGTCGTCTCCCTTGGACATTACAAGCACATCTCCCACATGGTATGCCATATGCTCAATAGTGACTGACTTTGCTTGCCATCCATTACCTGCAGGCAGATGTTCCTCAATGCATGTATGTAAAACTGATCTTTGCACATATTTCAGGCCTGACATGGTGTGGCGTCGGTTGAATACAATCTCACTAAATTCATAGCTTCGCAAAAGTTGGTGACGCTCTGCAAGTGTTCTGCATATGCTTTTGAAGTTTTTCGTCTTTGATGCCACATTCTTAAAGTACTGGTGTTTAGCCTCGAACCTCATACACCACACTTGCTTGAGTGGTCCGAAAAGAGATATCATACGTGGGTAGCGCACAAGGTAATGTAACTTTGGGATTATGTGGGCTCCTGGGTAGCGGGTAACGAATGAACGGAGAAATTCCTGAATTTTCATCTCCATATACACTAGAGACTGTGAAGGAAGCTCATCAGTCAAAAGCATATCTACAACTTCTCTGAATAAGAGGTAAACCTCCCAATCTTCGTTTTCCTCTGGAATTTTAAAAGCTAAAATCTGAGGCAGAAGTCTCAAAAGGCACCACTTCTGTGAAGCAGTGCCCTTTAGCGAGGCGTTGCCACGTACGAAGGCTTCCGTGGGTTGTGGTGGTTTGTTTGTACAATCATTGCGGCCATAGTGGAATGTGCAAACTTCGTCTAAGTCCGATAGTTCAAGAACGTTGCCTTGGAGCAGCCCTTGGAGTACATGCTGCATCACAAATGGGAATGCACCTTCAAAGATACCATGCATAATGTCAGGTGGAAGCTGTGATGTGACATCAAAGTTTGGAAGGCAGTCCATCGCTGACATTTGGTGTACGCCATAAAGTTTCTTGTACAGAAGTGGATTTAGTTTAACGGCTGCGAGGTGGCTTTCATGGAGCTGTTTTGTTCTTATTTGACACAATTCTTCCCTCGTAAGAGATGCAAGATTCCTCATTTGTGCCATGCAAAAGCGACAAACTGCACCTCGTGAAAAAGCGCAAGTAAAGCCCCCAAGCCTGCTCATGGAAAGGTTACCTCCACAGCATGCTAGAACTAAAACCGTCAAGGACACTTCATATTTCCCTATTTGAACCATTATGCCTCTCTCTTGCAGCTCCTTTAGTTCATGAAGCAATGGTCGCAGAACAGCCTCCAAGCCGCATTTCTGTACCTCAGCATACTTCGCAAGAATGGCAAGATGCATAAATTTCAATTGAGAACGGTATTGCGGGTTTACATTGTCGGGCCCTTGGTCCTCTCTGCAGCGCGCACGGGGGAAGCCTTTGAATCGCGCGCCACAACGGCACTCGTCGCATGGAGCATGCGCATCGATCGCGGTAACGTGAGAACTCGCGCGGGGACTGCCGGGAAGGCGGCTGCCCGATAAGAAGGCAGCGGAGACGGCACTCGGGGCTTTTTGCGGGGCGCGGGCTTGGGGAGGCGCTGGTGGGGCGTGGCCCGTCTAGGTTTCTTTTACCGAGCGTGCTGCAGAGCAGGGGGAAAAGCGTCTTTGCATTGTGTCTGCATGAAAGAGTGTTGTTGTTCTTGTTGTTCGCTTTTGGGACTGTCTGCGCGCCTGGTTCGGTGCTTGCTTGCTTTCTGCGCTTTATGCATTCGGTTATCGCCCGAAAGATTGTGTTGGTTGATGGTTGGTAGCGGCCGTTCTTTCGTCGCTCCCTTTCGCTTGTATATTTTGTTGCCTCGCTGTTTTGCTGCTTGCCTCTTTGCTTTTGCTGCTTTTTGCTGCTTTGCTTCTTTGCTGCCTGCTTCCTTGCCTTGTTGTTTTCTGCTATTGGCCGCGAGGCTGCGGTAATTTTGAGTGTTACATTCTATCGTAAATTAAAGCGGTTTTTGTTCCTTGCGCCTTTGGTCCTTTGTCGTGCTGGTCGCGGCTCGCGGACCCCCTGAGCGAAGGCCGAGGGGGCTTCATCTGGCGCCCAACGTGGTTTTCTTCTTTCTCGTTGTTTTTCTGTTTGTTCTGGAGTACGCTTCCGCACCGCAGGGACCACGAGCACGGGAACGAGGGAACCGCCCCCATCTCGAGGCAGCTGGAACTCGCCCCCTAGGCCTACTTGTTTCGCTCCGACATCGGGTCCCACAGCTGCTGCATCTGTACCCAACCCCTCTGACCGGCGTAAGCTCACTGAACGTTTATTCGACCTCCCGCTTTCCTTGCGCCCCGCTATTCCGCGCCATCCTGCTTCCGCAGAACCGCTTGACCATTCCGTCGGACCGCTTTGCCCGCCCAATTTGAACACCAAAGATGCACCGCCGGCATTTTAATGCACCTACGTTCGGGTAAACTCGAGAAGAGCGCGGTTGAAAATCATCCTCGCAAACCCATTACTACAATGCCTGATAAGGACCAGGGTGCGCCCGCACAAGATATGTGCAACATTATTGCCCAGCTGACCGCGCTGCTCGAGCATCAGACAAACGTAACTCCAGCAGCCAGTTTCCATTTGCAGCTCGCTGTGCCTACATATGAAGGGCACACAGATACGAAATCGGTGGCGGACTTCCTTCAGGAAATGGAAGATTACCGCAATGCGCAAGCCATTACGGATGACGTTCTTCTTCAGCGCGTTTTGCCCGTCGCCCTGACTGGGTCCGCCGCCCGCTGGCGTCGTCGCCAGTCATTCCAAAGTTGGGCGCACTTTGAGCAGCTACTGCGAGCAGAATTCCTCCCCCCCGACTACGTTGTCCGCATGAAAGACGAGCTTCGCGCCCGTAGTCAGGCGGAGGAGGAAAGCCTCCTAGAATACATACGGTCCTTTCAGGAGCTTTACGAGCGCGCAGATCCTTCAGCACCCGAAACGGAAAGAGTCACCCGGGCAATCCGGCAAGCTCACCCACGCTTCCAGGCTTATCTAAGGAGCCGCACCTTCTCTTCGCTTGACGATCTCGCTAAAGCGGCGTCCGATATTCAGGCGGCGATGTTGGCAGAGCTAACTTACCAGCCTCCACCCCCGCCTCAAGCCTCCCTCGAGCCGTCTTGCGCGTGGCAAGGTTCTCAGATTGCAAGCCCGGGGAATATGGTACCGCCTCCAAGGGCGCTGGACCCATTCACTCACCGCACCTTTGCCACCCAGGTACCTTTCCGGCCTCCGGTCGCGGAACCTGCCACAACGTTGCGAGGCACTCGGGGCCGCAGCAGGCCTGTAGTGGCTGCCGCCCAATCAGGCGCAGCAGATACACGCAGGAGCATTCCAGTCTGCTTCCAGTGTGGAGGACGAGGCCACTACAGGAGCCAGTGCCCGAGCCCCCCTGGCTCCTGCCAGCAGGGAAACGACGAGGGCCGGCGGTGGTGAGCAGCTCCCAGTCGCCGGCCAACGACCTACCGCGCCCCGACGTCCCCTCGGCACATGCAGACTACGCGGCCGTCAAGCACCAAGCGGGGGCAGGCGTTTCCAAGACTACGAAAAGCCGGGTGTTTTGGTCGTCTCACCATCCTGCTGCCACGGCGTTGAGCCGAGGACAACCTCGGCAGCGAGGAGGGGGAAAGAAACGGCTCCTCACACTCGAATCACCACCGGCATCAACGGTAGTAGGTGTACCGGAAAGGTGTCGCCCCCCCAGATCGAAGGCCCAGGATCTTGGACAAATGGTGAGGGCTTTGCCATCCACGTTCAGTCTTCTTGACGCCCAGATTGAGAAAACACCATTGGTGGTGGTCAGAATGGCCGGAATAGAAGTACCTGCTATTTTAGACACCGGCTCTGCTGTTTCCGTTTTCGGCGATCGTGTCAAAAGCGCCTGCGAGACGAAACGTCTACAGTTACGAAGTGTAAACACGACCCTTCGCATGGCATCCGCTCACGTTGCGTCCGCTACGTCAGCAGCCCGGTTAACGGTTACCATGAATGATAAAAAATTCCGACAACGCTTCCTACACCTTCCAGGACTTTCTTGTCCGGTGATTTTGGGCCGTAACTTCATAGCCAAAGCAGGAATCGTTCTCGATCTCTCTAAAGGCACCTACCAATACGGCATGCATGCACATCCACTCGAGTTCATGACTAAGCCAAGAGACCCACAGTCAAATCAGTTTACCGCCAATATCTCTGCGGTCTCCGAGACTGGTAGTGGTATCCTCACTGTTCTGAAGTCTTTCACAGGATCTCCGGCGGAGAAGACCAAAATCGAGACAGCACTTAAACCATTTGCCGAAATGTTCACGGAAGCTCCTGGCAGCGTTAAAGTGCTGACTCATAGGATAGACACCGGATGCGCCCGCCCAATTCGTTTGAACCCGCGGCCCCTGAGCATCCACAAGCGAGCACTTCTTGATAGTGCGCTAGACGAAATGATCGCTACCGGTGCAGTAAGACCGTCTAAGAGCCCTTGGGCGTTCCCGGTTGTACTAGCACCTAAGAAAGATGGCACGGCGCGGTTGTGTGTCGACTACCGTCGGTTGAACGCTGTCACAGTTCGAGACTCGTACCCCTTCCCATCAATCGATTCAGTGATGTATTCACTTGGGTCCGCTAAGTTCTTTACTACTTTAGACTGCAGCAGGGGCTTCCTGCAAATTCCGATCGCCCCCTGTGATATTGCAAAGACTGCATTCACTTGCCATCGGGGACTGTTCGAATTCGTCCGATTGCCTTTTGGTTTGTGCAATTCACCGGCAACCTTTCAGCGTGTAATAGATATTGTGCTTCAAGACGCCAAATTCAATTATGCGATGGCTTACATGGATGACGTGGTAGTGTTCTCGAATACCCTGGAGGAGCATCTCCTGCACCTAACCACCGTTTTACAACGAATGCAGGCCGCAGGCATCACCATTAACCCGCGGAAGGTTCAACTGGTTTCGACCAGAATAAACCTCCTAGGTTTCATTGTCGAGCAAGGCACATTCCGGCCTGACGAGGAGAAACTCCGGGCCATACTGCAGCTTCCACCACCAACAGACGTCAAGAGCCTGCAGCGGTATTTGGGCATGGTGGGCTTCTACCGCCACTTTATCCCCAACTGCGCTGACCTGGCAAGACCTCTCCACCAGCTCCTACGGAAAGGTGCCAGTTGGCAGTGGACTGACGTGGAGCAGGGATCATTTCGGGCTCTGTCGTCGGCTATCGCCGATACCGCACGTCTGCTGCTTCCCGACCTCAACCTGCCATTCACCGTGCAGACCGATGCAAGTGAGTATGGCATCGGCGCAGTCTTGCTTCAGAAGCACCAAGGAAAGCTTCACCCTCTGGCTTTTGCAAGTCGCACTCTCACAGGAGCAGAGCGGAACTATACCGTAACAGAGAAAGAGTGCCTAGCAATTGTATTTGCACTAAAGAAATTTGACATGTATCTGGATGGGGCTGACTTTACTATTCAGACTGACCACCAGGCCCTGACGTGGCTGTCAAAGCTACAAAACCCAGCCGGCCGTTTAGCCCGCTGGGCCCTCTCTCTTCAGAAGTATAATTACAGAGTAGAATACAGGAAAGGCACCTTCAACAAGGTAGCTGACGCCCTGTCCCGAGCACCACTCTCCGGGGATGGCGAGCCGGCACCCGAAGTCCTGGCTGTGGCAGTGCCTGTGGACGCCTGGGGGACACTGATCTCCCGCCAGCAGCTACTCGACGCCCAGCTATGCGACGACCAGTGCAACTTGATACGCAAGGGACTGGACGGCGCCAACCCTGCCGGTAGCGGCAACTACGACTGCTACATGCAAGCAGACGATGGCCTGCTCTTGCGGTATATACCTGCTGCCGATACGGATTGCGGTGAGTCCCCATTCCGCGTCGTTGTGCCTAGGAAGCTGCGCAAGCCTTTTCTAGAGTACTTTCATGACACCCGGCTCGCCGGTCATAGCGACGGCAAGAAAACATTCGAAAAGTTGTGTCGCGTCGCGACATGGCCGCACATGAGAAAGGATGTCTTCAGATACGTTCGCACATGTCCTACCTGCCAGACCGTGAAACCGAGGGGAGGGAAGCCACCGGGCTTCATGCAACCAGTTGAGAGTCGATACCCATGGGAAATTGTGGCATGTGATGTTATGGGCCCATACCCCAGGTCAGCTAAAGGGAATCGATACTTGTTAGTGGTTACTGACCATTTCTCCAAATGGGTAGAGCTGTACCCGCTACGCAAGCTGGATTCTAAGATAATCTGGGATAGGTTGTTGGAAGCATTCACCCGTTTCGGTTTCCCAGCGCAGCTTATCACGGACAATGCCACGTATTTCACAGGCAGGATATTCGTGGACACCTGCAAAGCTCTTGGCGTGCAGCACAAAAGGACGACACCATACCACCCTCAAGCCAACATCACGGAGCGTGTCAACAGAAACCTTAAGACAATGCTGGTGGCTTTCACCGAGCGGCACAAGGACTGGGACGTTCGTATCCAGGAGATGGCTTTCGCCACAAGAACCACAGTAAACCGGTCGACAGGGTTTACGCCAGCGGCTATTCTTCTCGGTCGCGAGCTCCGTTTTCCTATTGAGCATGCATTCACCAACGGCTCTGAATTGCCAACTTGCAATTACTCCACGTTCACACAAAATCTTTCCAGCCGCCTGGCCCACACTCTGAAGGAGGCCAGGGAAAACTTGGACCTTGCCCGCCTGGAACATGGCAACCAATACAACAAAGGCAGGCGGCCCCTGGAGTTCGCGGTCGGCGACGAAGTGCTCCGCCGAACGCACCCACTCAGCGATGCTGCAAAAGGGTTTGCTGCTTCCCTCTCGCCTAGATGGGATGGCCCTTACGTGATCACGAAACGTATTTCTAGCTTGGTGTACCTACTGCGGGAAAAACATGGCAGCAGAGTAGTAGGGCCCGTCAGCTTGCACGACCTCAAAGCGTACTACGAGCGCCCATCAGACAGCTAACCGTGCTTCCGTCATTATACGAGTCCAGCAGTTAACGCGGCTGTGTCCTACATCCGGTATCTGTTAATCGCGACGTTTTTACATATGCTGTCCTTGTAGATATCCTCGCCTTACGCAGAATGCCACGCTACCACTCCAACGGGTGTCACCAGCCTGGCTGCCACGGCGGCCCATCGCAACATCACCTACGTCGTCGGTCTCTCACCCAGGCGACCGATGTGCACTAGCGTCGGTTGGGCGAAAAGTGCATTGTCTCTGAAAGAGCGCACGCCTTCAGCGCATGCCAATTGGAGCCGTCACGTGCAGCTCCGAACGACGCCAGACAGCATTCCAGCCCATCGCGTGCCAACTGCCCCGAACATTTTGCTTCGCAACAGCCGTGATATACTCGACTAGGACGATGCATGGTGCTGTTGGACATAGCGTTGGACATAGTGTTGTTGCATAGTGTTGTTGCAAAGTGTTGTTGCAAAGTGTTGTTGCAAAGTGTTGTTGCAAAGTGTTGTTGCAAAGTGTTGTTGCAAAGTGTTGTTGCAAAGTGTTGTTGCAAAGTGTTGTTGCAAAGTGTTGTTGCAAAGTGTTGTTGCAAAGTGTTGTTGCAAAGTGTTGTTGCAAAGTGTTGTTGCAAAGTGTTGTTGCAAAGTGTTGTTGCAAAGTGTTGTTGCAAAGTGTTGTTGCAAAGTGTTGTTGCAAAGTGTTGTTGCAAAGTGTTGTTGCAAAGTGTTGTTGCAAAGTGTTGTTGCAAAGTGTTGTTGCAAAGTGTTGTTGTATAGTGTTGTTGTATAGTGTTGTTGTATAGTGTTGTTGCAAAGTGTAGTTGTATAGTGTAGTTGTATAGTGTAGTTGTATAGTGTAGTTGTATAGTGTAGTTGCATAGTGCTGTTGGACACCCAGGTGGGTGTCCGGTCTTGTACGGGGGGGAGTGTCGGGCCCTTGGTCCTCTCTGCAGCGCGCACGGGGGAAGCCTTTGAATCGCGCGCCACAACGGCACTCGTCGCATGGAGCATGCGCATCGATCGCGGTAACGTGAGAACTCGCGCGGGGACTGCCGGGAAGGCGGCTGCCCGATAAGAAGGCAGCGGAGACGGCACTCGGGGCTTTTTGCGGGGCGCGGGCTTGGGGAGGCGCTGGTGGGGCGTGGCCCGTCTAGGTTTCTTTTACCGAGCGTGCTGCAGAGCAGGGGGAAAAGCGTCTTTGCATTGTGTCTGCATGAAAGAGTGTTGTTGTTCTTGTTGTTCGCTTTTGGGACTGTCTGCGCGCCTGGTTCGGTGCTTGCTTGCTTTCTGCGCTTTATGCATTCGGTTATCGCCCGAAAGATTGTGTTGGTTGATGGTTGGTAGCGGCCGTTCTTTCGTCTCTCCCTTTCGCTTGTATATTTTGTTGCCTCGCTGTTTTGCTGCTTGCCTCTTTGCTTTTGCTGCTTTTTGCTGCTTTGCTTCTTTGCTGCCTGCTTCCTTGCCTTGTTGTTTTCTGCTATTGGCCGCGAGGCTGCGGTAATTTTGAGTGTTACATTCTATCGTAAATTAAAGCGGTTTTTGTTCCTTGCGCCTTTGGTCCTTTGTCGTGCTGGTCGCGGCTCGCGGACCCCCTGAGCGAAGGCCGAGGGGGCTTCAACATTCAGGAGTGTATAGTACACAGCCAGAAGCTTTTGCACACCCCTGGCAGAGCCGATTGGGTTAGCTATTTCCACTGCATCCATGCACAGAAATATGTGAAGTATCTTAGCATTGGTGCAGGGGAGCACAGTGTTCACCTGCTGTTTATAAGCTGAACCATCCCGAAAAGTGCGAAGTGTAGCGCTGCCATCAACTTCAGTCCTCATAAGGTGTTCAAAAACATGTTCACACTGTACAAACTGACTTATGACACTGCCAACTGAAATGCACTTATACGAGGCACAGTCATCACCTGCATAGGCGAGCTGCTGTGCCTCTATATATGGAAAGTTGGCTTTGGCGTAGCGGAATCATTGGTACTGAGATCGAATCTCATCAAACAAGCCAACAAGAAAGTTGCAGTCCAGAACCTGTGTCAAACTTTCTGGCACAACACAGCCACATTCAATGAGTGCCTGTTTTATGTACCCGGCAAAAGTTTGCAAGAGTGAGTGCACCAGAGATTGCACTTCCTGAAGCAACCTGTCACAGACTGAATATGGTACTTTTCGGCTCGCGGATATGTTAAAAAACACCTTTGCCAGGCTTCGCAGTAAAGCCGTCGCGAAGCACTGCAATGTTGGCGGATCCGATTCTCGGTCAGACGTCCCAGGTTGCGGAAGTAGCTCCCTTTGCTGACCAGGGGAAGAGCGACCGTCACTATCTCCGTCGTCCGGACAAGCTCTGGCAGCTAAATCAGAGGAATCATTGGGATCACACAATTCTTCTGAAGCTTCCGTTGCTGAATCACCGTCACATGTTGAAAGCCATCGCTGGTGTTGACGGTAGACGTGCTTTCGAAAGCTTCCAACGATTTTGTAAGTGTTTTGGCAGCCTTCAATGCCACAAGTTATCTTGAAGTCTGGGTCCGACGCGTGTGCTTCACGTAGATGCCAAATTACACGTGTGAATTTCTGTGCAAAAAATGGGCATCGCGGGCACCTAAAGTTACAGACGGAACTCATCACTCACTGAAGCGTACCCGAGCAAAAAGGCGCAGCCCTTTGCTTTGTCTGATAGTAATCACGACTAATGCGAATTTGCAAGTTTGCCAGCGCCCACAGGCATGCAAGCAGCTACCGCGACGGCGCAAATATAAACTTGTTACACTGCCTGCCGTCAGCTGCAGAAAGTAGCGTCTCAAGGAGGGCAGTCGCCTAATCCAGGAGCGGGCAACACGTGGCAGCCGTCAACAAAATACAGCTTTCTACAGCTGACCGCAGGCGGCGACACAAGTTTATGCTTGCCCCGTCATCGCAGCAGCTCGCATTCCCATGGGCGCTCTCAAATTAGCATTTTTTCTTAAAACAAGGCAATTAACTGTGCCAAGTGTTATACTAAACAAAGTCGTAGCCAAAATGCGATCGTTCTGCAAAATTTGAGTGAGAACAGTGCAGCGATGAGTGCAAAATTTTTTTTGTAATACGCACAGCGAAATATTCGGGACCCTGTACAGTGGCTGACTTATGGCTTCCGTAATTACTTCGACTTTGGATTCACAACTGTGAAAAGCGCGGCAACGGCTCCTTGAAATCGCAAACCACGGCGACAAAAGGCTATCAAAACGCGAGGGGCATTCTTCTGTGAAACCTGACAGCAGCGGCAGCATGTCGGTCGATCCGCCTTTGGCAAACTGCTCGCCGACTGATGCAGAACAAGCGGTTTGCCTCGTTTCGCACGGGCCGTCAAAGAAAGTGGTGAAGCTCGCAGGCGCCCGGAAGCTCGCCGACCTTCACGAAAGCCTGCGGACGGGTGGGTTCACGCACCTAATGAAGGGCGCCGATCTTCTAATACAGGTGAGTGTGAATGTTCTGCGCGGTATGGAGCTCAAAGAGGATTTGGTCACTGTTTGATTCATATGGGCAAAATAGCAACAATTTGCGTAGCAGAAACGTCGAGCACGATTAGTAACTGTAGGGTTGCCGCGCGTTGAACTGACAGATCGAGTGTTACGAAATTGCTCTGTGTCACTTCACTGTGCTGCCAACTACTAATATTTTTGTTTCGTCACAGCCAGTGCACTTGACCTTAAATTGATGTGCAGGGCATACATGCCCGTACGAACACAACGCTGCTCAATTATAATTATTGCTGTGTCGAAAAGCCGCAAAAAACTAGTCGTTTTCACGGCTTCCATCCTCTGAAAACTTGCGCGGTTGGTTTACTACTAATATTCAGGTCAAGTGTGCAATCGCTACCCTATTTGGTGTGGGAAAGTGAAGTTCTAACAGCTTCAGTCAATGCGTAACCGGTCGTAATATGCCATATTCTGGAAATTTCTGCAGCGTTTGTCCTGTAAACAGAAAAGACGAGGAAAACAGACTTGTTGTGTGCCTATTCAATCTTTTTCTGTTGTCATTTGGGTGCTGCAGCAATCACGCAGCAATGAAGTTAAGTTGAACCCACTGAGGAAAAAAAAATCGTTGGCATTTTCAGCAATAGGACTCTGAAAACCTTGTGCAATCAGCAATATGGTTCTATCTGTGAAATCATCGGTTCTTATACACTGATGGTTGCTGACATTGGTAAATAAGCTCAGCCTTGTATGCTTAATGCGTCCTGTAGTTAGCTCACATATGGGCGGCAGGATTAGTGTCGTGCTGTGCTGTGATGGCTCTAAATAACAAACCTGTTTGGGACAGTACAGCGACCTCAGAAAAAGGCGGTTAAATAATTTATGTCTGTTCAGTGTCCACTGCTTCACACTTAATGTGCAAAACTATCGATAAACCATCTGGCTTTGCTTTCAGATCTTCAACGACCGGTTTCAATGCTATGTCGACATGGATGAAAGCACCACAGTGCATGATGGGGCACTGATTAACTTGGTTGTCTCCCCAAGCAACTCCGAAGCATCAGAGGCACCAAGAAAGCCGTATGCACCGTGTCTTATCCAATCTGTATTCATGCATTAACTGTGTACAACATTAAAATCTGTCGTACGTCGGAAGGCTAAAATGCCGGTATTTGAGCAATACATTTAGCGGCCCCTCACCCAGCTACGTAGGCAATTTGGTTTTATGCTGGAAGTTACGTGCCCTCTTCGGAGCGTTCTACTGCAAAAATTTTCAAAGTGGTTCATCAATAGCTAATTGCAGTGCCATGAATCCATGATTTCAGGAGTCGAGCGTCACCGCCAGAAAGAACACTTGGCTGTCACTTGCCAATCCACTAGTGGAGAAAAGGCCGCATGTTGTTCCATACATGCACAAAGTGGCCCACGATTTAAAGAAAGTGACCAGCAGCTACAAAGTAAATTTTTTTTTGCTCCACAGAAGCGCACTGGTTTGTGCCCATGCATCTGAGACCCACAGAAGCTGACCATATATGGTAAAAATTATACAAGGCCACATGTTACTTGCATGGTGGGTGTGGTGTACGAAATTCCACCTAATCACAGCTGGGTGCATATTGGCCAGACAGGACGCTGCATAACGATTTGGCATGGGAACATGAGCTGTCTGTCAAGAATAAAGTTAATACACTATTGCCTTTGCACCGCGATTCCCGCACGTGTGAGCCAGATCTTTTCCATACCCGCATTCTTGGTAAAAGCAGATTCGCTGGCATGGGAATTAATGGAGGCCTGTTTCACCAACATGAAACATGACGTCTGTGTCATCGATACATCTGTGGCTTTACATAGCACTGAACGGCAGTTTCTGCACTGTATGACTAGATAATGATGCAAGCTTATTTGAGTATTGTGTGTAAACATATGTGCGCACATGGCCACTTTCACCTATAATTATGACGCCATCTGCTTTTATTAAAGTAGTAGCAAGTGACACTCATCCCTGCCCTAAAGCTTTTTTTTCTGCCCTTGGTTGCATCTTAACTTCAGGGAATAAGCTTATGGGAATTTAGTAAACAAATAAATGCATGCCATAGGGGCAATTCGAGTATGTAAAAACAAAAGCTTCTCCCCTAATATTTTATGTATTTATGTAGTCCTAGTTCCACCTGTGCAGCATACCACTGTCCTTGTTCAAAATTGGAATGCTCTGCTACTAATAGAGATGACAAATGAGCTGTATTTGTGAAAACATAAAAACTAATAGCTGCAATACATTTTTTAAAAATTTTGTGCGGTCTAGACAGCCCAAAATATAACATGCTATATGAAGAGCTGAAGAAGCACAATCATGTTCGCGACTCCTGAGTCGTTCCATACCACCTTTCAAAGTCTTACCCGACCTTAATGTTTGTATCTATCTCAGTAGCTCATATTTATGTAATGCTGAGGGAGAAGTCATCTTCCTGTTTGAAATAGTGGCCATGTTTCACAAAAAAGAAACTTGTAATAGATAACATGAACTTGCAAAGGCGCCAAGAAGTTATCAGAAAAAATACATTGATTGTAGTATTCATTCGTCAGCCACCAGAAATGCGATAGGTAGTTAATGTTTGGATAAACACATGTATTCGAGAACCAGAATGTTCAAGTAAAATTTTGTTCCATCATATCATCCTTGGCCTTTATCTAACTTACTTTTGTTCTCTCTTTATGTTCCGAAGACTTAATGCTAGTATGGACTTGGCACTTTATGACCCAGTTTTTGTCCTTCACAAAGCAGTACCTCTGTAGTCACTTATAGGTCGACAATGTAGCTAGCCACAAGTTTTCCTCAAAAGGAATGTTTGTAGGTGAATCATTCCGGTTGCTTTTTTCACCTTGGTGGGGGAGCATTTTGCTCATGATACCCATGTTTGTGAAGGGACCAGTAATGCGCCTTCCTTGTGCATGGTACCAATACGAAAACGGGGAGAGGGGTCACGGTGTGTTGGTAAGGAGGTATTTATATAGGGGACGGTAAAATTTTTCTCCAAATTTCGTTTAACAACCCATTCATTCTGTAATCAGTCTTGGTTGTCACAGTCCATGATTTTTGCTGTTTGTACATTATTATCCCTGAACAGCAACGGGCTCCATTTGCCACTGGCAGATCTGCCCATATTTGGATTGTCACTAACTATAGTAGGTAAATTTGAGCGTGTGGAGTGTTAGTCTGTGATACCATATCTTTTGTTTTTCTAGCTCTGTATTGTTGTTGATTTCAATGAATACTTCTCTTTTTAAGGCTGTCTGGTAGTGAAGTCGAACATAGGAAGAATGCAGTCAAAGGACAGTACAACGAATCAACATATACACTGCCTCCGATGCCCATTGAAATCGCTGCACACCTCCGAACTGTCACAGCAGGAGATGTGCCTGACAATCTTCGAAAGAAAATAATTGAGTGGATTGCCTGCCATTTGTCATCTCAGACAATGTAAGTTACAACACTTGCCTGGATGCGTAGGTCAGCTAAATAAGGAGAACTCACTTACACTCCCCGAAATTGTACTCAGCCAGGCTCATTCGGGCTAAGACTCACCGAAATTTTACTCAGCCGGACTCACTGAGACTCGCATTCAGAGATCAGTCTGAGCGAGCCGACTTGTGAGTCAGTTTGCCGACCTATGCCCAGATGTAAATAAATTTGGGCTTGAATGTATTTAATGAGAATTCATTCCACAGTAAATGTCTCATAATTATGTTTGGACACACATTTTTCTCAACCTCATATTGTAACATGAAAGTTAAGCACAATGTTAATTAGAAAGGGTATTGCCCTCCATGCTCATGTGGTTACGTCACTAAGGCAAGTGGGAGGTGTCTGTAATCAAAACGAGTTTTTGTTGCCTAATTCATGATTATAACTTAGTTGCTGCGCAGTTCCCCTTGCGAACTCTGGATAAGTGAGGGGAAAAAATTGTTTCCCTAAAGCTTTGCATTGGGGCAGTGAGCAATATCCAAATTGTGTAGTGCCTTTTAAGCGTGCAGCAGTGTGTACGGGATTGTTGGTAGAAAATGTTTTTATCGCTGATAATTTATTGACTAGTCCTGAATTATGGTTCACTCAATTTCTAACCCGCGAAATTTAAATATTCAATGGCTTTGTTGACATTGCAGCCCTGCGCCCATTTTTTTTATTCCAGCTAACAATACGAACCCTAACATTTCCAACACTACATTTGATGCATGTATACAAACACCAAGTGAATTGGATGGAAAGACAGTTGTGGCTAGCTGAATTCGTACAGCGCTGCGTGTGTCATGTGAAATTTGCGGGTTTGGATACCATCAGCAGCATTTATTCTACATACATTCCTCTTTACCCACAAAAAACTGTCACGAAAACTACAGAAAGGTTAACACTCAGTCCTAATTAATGTTGTGCTTCAATATAGCAATATCCTCCATGGTTTCGTTGCCATGAGTCTTGGGTTAATGAGGGGGCTAGAATGATGCGTTGGCTAAAACTTCCTTAGCTGCTGGTTACAGTTCTTGTAGGTAGTGTACAGCACAAAAGTAAACGAGTACGCTGACTTGCGTCCTGCAGCACTTTTATCAAAGTTTTTCCAATCCAATAGACAGAAGTGCCGACTGTCAACTGAGATGCTAATATCCTATGTGCCGAATTTACACAAGCGAGTGAAACAGCTACTGAAAAACTTCTGGAGATAGGAGCAAGAAAAACAGGCTAGTGGGCAAAAAATGGCGAACAATGCAGAAAATAGAGGTTAAGAAAAAAATTTAAGGTTGCATCACAAATGCCGGCCATACATGTGACTTCCAGAAAAGGAAGGAAGGAAAAAGTGGAGAAGGAAAGGCAGGGAAGTTAACTAGAAAAAATGTAGCTCTTTTATCTGATAGGGCCTGATAAGCCTTACCATGCAGATCACGTTTAAGATTTGGTGTCTTGACTCCACATAAGAGGTTGTGTACGAAATTTATTTCATGCGGTGCTTGTCACATGGGGCAGACTGCCAGATGCCTTCATGAGAGGTTGTGTGAACATGCATATAATGTGCCCAATGGCAGAGTAGGCTTTTTGGCACATCATACTAGCATGTGTGGCTGCACTGGTTGGTTCAAAAGAATGTCAGTTATTCACAAACACAGGGATGGTCGTACCCATATCATAGTTGAAGTAGCACAATTGGTGTGGGAGCAGAGTGCATGCGTCGGCAAGCCATCCATTGCCGTATCAGAAAAAGAGTTCACGTTTCTGAGAAGTGAAACCTATGACCAGCATTTTTTATGCAACGACATTTCTTCGTGTGTCCCTTAATGGTCTGCTTTGTTCACCTTTTTAGTAATTATTTTTCTCATAGCTATATGACTATTTTGTGTAAATTCGGCAATAAAACCTCCATTGGTAGTCAGTGCTTGCGTCTACGTCCTCGTTTAACCTTTGTACTGTACACGCAGGTTAATAGATTAACCAGTACCTCAATAAGCTGCCCTGCTAAATTCTTATAGAAGATGCTCTTTCAAGCTTGTATTCATGACTGATTTTCCCTTGTGTGCATGTTTTAGTAATAGCTCATTTGATATATTAATTAAAACATACTCTGGTCATGATTATCAGTGTATCTTGGCTATTGCAGGACAAAGGGATTAAATGTTACCCCTTTCCTTTGTCAAATTCATCTGATCAATGCTCTAACCTCGTTCTCATCACGCACCTAATGCTTCCATGGTGCAGCTTACTTAAGTTCTCCCGTCTTATGAATCACAGTTCAACTGTTTGATACTATTTCATGGGAATTATTGCGCTACAGTGCTGTTGTATCTTTTATTTTTTGTGTATTGTTTTATGTAGAAAGTTGATGCATGCTTTTGTAAACATCAGGTACCCAAATAAACTGTACAACGAACATTGTTTAACTGCGCGAGCAAACGAACCACAAAGACAGCGAGGGACAAGGACGGGCGCAGACTTGCAACTAAAGTTTATTCCACAAGGTACACATATAAATACACACCCGACATACACCACTGCGCGTGCGCGAAAAAAAGGAAAGGTAAAAGAAAAGTAAAACCTTGTATATGCGAAACGCGACCTACCTACGCTCGTCAATAAACCTAATCTCACTGGTATGTAAATAAACTGAGGTGTCACTGACACATTGTTGTCCCTTCTTTTTAATATGGTACGCCTCGAGTTGCTCTCTGGCTCGGCTATCTCGGCAGCGGCACAAAATCTTTGTTTCCTTCATGATCGGCTTGCACGTGCACGCCAGGCAGTGGACAGGCAGGTGCCCATTCGTTTTATTTCTAATAGACAATTCATGCTCACGCAAGCGCACATTCACACACCTTCCTGTTTGGCCAATGTAAACTTTGCCGCATGATAACTGTTTGTCTCGCTGTCTTTGTGGTTCGTTTGCTCGCGCAGTTAAACAATGTTCGCTAATACCTACCAACTCGCCCAACAACAAGTTCTACTAAACTGTACAACGTTGCTGCAAGGAGCCTCGTCAACCAGTACCCAGCACTGATGGACACATCGGACTCTGGCCATGTAAGAGCATTTTCTCATAACTTTCCTTCATTTTGATTTCTTTTGCACTTTTATATGTTAAGCACATCCCGGTCACGGCGGCCGCTTTTTCATGAAGGTGTAATGCGAAAACACCTGTTTACATAGATTTAGGTGCACATTGAAGAACCCGAGGTTGTCCAAATTTCCGGAGTCCCCCACTTCGGCGTGCCTCTTATTTAGACAATGGTATTGGCACGTAAAACCGCAGAAGTTTTTTCTTTACGTGCAGCGTGCTGCCAAAACCTTTGTTAGTACTTTGTAACGACCCGCCGTGGTTGCTCAGTGGCTATGGTGTTGGACTGCTGAGCACGAGGTCACAGGATCAAATCCCAGCCCCGGCGACCGCATTTCGGTGGGGGCGAAATGCGAAAATACCCGTGTAGTTAGATTTAGGTGCACGTTAAAGATCCCCAGGCGGTCAAAATTTCCGGAGCCCTCCACTACGGCGTGCCTCATAATCAGAATGTGCTTTTGGCACGTAAAACTCCATAATTTAATTTAGTACTTTCTAACGTTTATGACCATCCTTGCTTGCGGCTGTCCAGGTCTGTGTGCTTGTGATTGAGTAGAGATGGGGTGGTTTTAAAGCTTTGCAGCTTAATTAAATATGAAGGTGCGAACAGCACATCTGCATTTGGTATGCAAATTGCATGCTCAGCTAAATATATATTTGGTTAAATAATATATTCTTGTACCTGTAGCTGCTTTCATGCATTAAAGTTTTCACCAACACCAATACTGAAAGAAATTATCAGCTAGTTTGTTTAAAGGTGTGCTAAAATAGCTCAGTTGGTACATTTTGGAACATGAAGGAAACAGTGCAAAAAGCAAGCTAAGATTATGGCAACTCCATGCTTGATTGTGTACTGTCTTTGCAGTTTCTTTCATAACCTGAAAACTGGAAGTCATTGAACTGTTGTTTAGGCACGTAAAGTCAATTGCTCTCATTTAATTCCAGTTCACGTGGTATATGAGCCTCAGGAGCAAATACAAAAATATGCGAAAGCGAATGCCCCCAGCATGCCTTGAAGTCGATGCGGAAAAAGCAAAAGCGAAGGCAAAAAAGCAGGCGAAAGTTCTGGTACATGTTTAACATCTGGATTTCGAAGACAGGTGATAAGCTGCACGTTTGCATGCATATTTTATTTATTAGACTAACTGATTCTCCCTTCGTTATGTGACTTGAAACATTTAGTCGCTTCTTTTGATGTACTTGTTCATATCATTTACATTTTTTCTTTAACAAATGGAAATATACAATCAGGCTGTAGCAGCTATATCTGCAATGCTATTAGAGATTTTATAGGTGATTAAAGGAGCAAAATATCATATCGCATTGCCACCTTGAACCTAGAGTGAAACATTGGTTCAAGATGTAGTGGTAGAAGCATTTCTAGACCAGTAATACAGCATCTTACTGTAATATATATTGATATACATGCTAAGATGTAGTGAAAGGTGGGTAGCTATGCTACTCTGACACTTGAGTTGTTTTAACCCTTTATGTATACAGCATACCAACAAATATTTATTTTTCTTGCTGATTTTTGGCATTGAGTAAGAAGTTTCTGGTTAACTGTCTTGAGCCAACACTGTATTACTGACAGCAAGTGTCATTTGTTGGTTTAAAGCAGGAAAACAGGATGGGAAGTAAGTTAGACATGCGACTCGCTTTCTTTTGAAAGCACGGTCAGAGGAGACAGAGCGGTATGAGATCTCCGGCTGTAGTGATGTCAGACACACAATGTGAAGAAATGTAAACCTATAGTACACATATGCAAACAGATCTCTGTACAAATTCCAAACGCAGCCAGCCATATGTGGCTTGGGGAGAAGCCCACTTCCAGTTTTATTCCCCTATATTGCTAAAGGAATTTCTGCAAAATATTATTTTTCGTTGATTATGCTTATTCTCGACGTCTTTTGCACATTTAGGTATAAAATAATTTGTTTCCTATTTATATGTGCAGTCATTAAAGGGTTAAAGAAATGAAATGCTTCCAGTGAATGTGAATGTATAATTTTAGTGGCTCTTGTTGCAATGTGTTGATCATTCCACTGTCTTTGTGAGACCCCGAAACAGGAACTAGGTTGAATGAAAATCACTCTACAGTTCCAAGAAGGAGCCTTCAGCACTTATACGGTACCGCGGGATGCACTTCATCGACAATGTGGCTGTGGTGTCCTTTTTATTATTATGGGGTCTTCATCCTACTATAAAGAAATATTTCTGCTTTGCAAGTGCGTTGCAGTACTTCAGTACTATAATTGCTTGCTGCAAAAGGAAATGCACGTATTACGTAAGGATCATGTGTTATGAGGCAGTCGCTAGATGTGGCATGTCACAACACTAAGTTGCCTGCGGCCACTGTAATTCGCTATATTGTGTGACATTGTTAACTTGACAGAAGATAGTGGCCATTATTTGATCAATAAAGAATAATACTTAATTCTGCCCCATATTTAGAACTTTGTCTTATCTCTGTCAAGCGCGCAACTCACTTTTGATGTTACTGAGATGAAGTGACGCCCTGCAAAGCAGGAGGGTAGTCCTGTTAATGATGCTGTCACTTACACTTATGCAGATTGTTTAGTAGGCAGTAGCTCAGTGCCATTGCCCCATAGAATCGCAGCTTGCATTTCATTCATGTATAACAGAAACATTCTGCACATTTCATGTGAAAATATGACATTGCAAGGCATCATGCTATAAGTTCACAGCAGTGAGCCTCATTATTGGGAGACAGTTGTGTCAAATTACAGCGAAGTGAAGCCATGTACATTTAAATGTGTTCTGCCTACTGCGTATCCACACTAACCCAGGGTTGGTGTTGTCAGTTGTTGCTTGATTTTGGGTGAATATGCTGGGCTTCTTTTATTTCTTTGTCTTTTTCTTGCTTTTTTCATAAATGATTGTTTGCAAGTCATTTACCCATCACCTCTGTAGCACCCATAGAGGTCTGTGGGTGTGATAATAGACAAATGCTTAGAAAAATCTTTAAGTTTCCTGTTTTATCCAGAGGAATACTATTTTTCTTGTGCATTTACAGTAGTAGTTCAAAATGACTGGGTGACCTTACTCACGTTCTAGAAGTATAGGAAGGCCTTTTTAAATGATAACATGCAGTGTATGTGTTGCTGATGCATAAGTATGGTAAATCTTTTTCTCCTTGCCTTTAATTTTCCCAATGTTATGAAACCAAACTTTATTATACTGTCTTTGTTATCTCGTACTTTCAGACTGCTGTGAAGCCAGCATTTGAAGTAGATGAGGTCTTCGCCTCCGAGACAACAAATTTTATGAAAAAAGAACTCAAGAAGGGAAACCCCGACATGGACAAAATAGAGGACTCCGTGAACAGGACCACAGCTGCTGGGAGAGCAAACACAGAACAACAGGGCATTAGTCTTGCCGCTCTTCTAGACCTCTATCCAGCTTTAAAGCTAGAAAAGGAGGTGGGCGTACCTAATTGTTCAGCACTTTATAGTTTTTATTGTGAAATTTCTTCAGTTGCCTCATTGGCAATTTTTATCTTGCATTATCATAGCTGGTCAGTTCAACTACCTTAATAATAGCTTTAGTCCTACAGGGGAACCATTACCTGAGCCTTCTCTAAGCAAAAGTCAACACCAAGAAACATATCCAAACATATTCTTTACCTTTATGTTATCTGTCGAAAATAATTAATTCTAATACAGTACACAAGGCTTCTTTGCACTATACCATAACAATAAAGCACATTAAGAAATGCAAACGTGTAATTTAAGAAACTGCTGGCACAAACTATGATTCTCACTGTGTTCCTTGCTGGGTTACTGTATGTGATCAGAGCTCGACCCAAGAAATTATCACCATTGCTGTCTACTCTTCCCATTTTGCTGTTTTGTGGCAGCCTAAATCTCCTAATTTATTTAAACTGCACTGTTTTTTCCACTTGCTGCTACATAGCAGTCAACTGCCTCAGAGCTGCTCTTGTAAAATCCTGTGAGCACTAAGTACCCTGCAGCGTGGAGCAAAAGCCAAAGCATTTGCGTAGTGCTGGCTATCTGGAAGACACTTTGGTGCCTGTAACTGAGAGCCCATAAAAGAGGTAAAGGTGCCTGCACAAAGAAGCATGCCATGCACTTTGTGGATTGCAAGGTTGTTGAGGTGGTATACAATATTCCACTTTCATGTGGAAAATGCTGTATAGACCAGTCAGGGAGATGCCTGAAGGACCTCATAAGGGAGCACCGAACCATTGTCATCACCCTAGCTGCAGCTAGTTACTGAGCTGATCAGTGCCACAAACACAAATGCTCCCCATGCTTTGCTAATGCATGTGTTCCAAGGCGGCTCAGTGGTCAAATTTATAGGAAAGTGTTCGAAGCTTTTTTGCGTACTAAAAACAGGTAATAGATGCGTAAGCACACCGTCTTTGGCACTCACAGGGAAATTAGTCACGTGTCTGGATATGAACATTTGCATCAATAATCCGTAGTGGTTTATCATGTCTGGCTTTATTTTATTTATTGGATTGTTTGCTTATTTGTTCATGCTTACACACAGGCATCCTTGCTGGTCCTTGATTCATTAGATTTCTCAGTTAAAGTCCCGTGCACTGTCCTATCCCCTCTCTTATAGAAATTGTTCTCACACTTATAATTATTTCGCTACAAAAGACACAGTACCAACTAACCCAACTCTCTTCTCTAGTTTCCAATTTGCTGTGCATGCTGTAGCCCTCAAACAGTAAATATGACAAGTTATTAGTGTTACAAGCATGCCTGAATGGCATTCACTTGCATACCATGAAGTAACAGCAAATAACTGCATGCTCCTGCTCCAGCGAAGCTCCTTCAATCGAATTAAACAGCTTTGTGACACTAACTATTGTAACAGTTGTGTCACCACTCACAGCACACAGCATTTCTTTTTTAATCCTCATGGAATGTAAAGTAATCAAAGTTACATTTCTTAATGTTCAGCTTTCGATGATTTGTTATGCAGAGGAGTCAGCCAGAAACTTCACATTTCTCAACAACTGTCCTTTACTCTTCTGCAAGACTGCGCTTCACTTACTGTGACCACAAATAATCACATTGTCTTAGCACTGATGTCTGCAAACTGGCAGTACCTTGGTACTGTTGACCATGCTTCTCATTGTTTCCATGAACTGGTTTCAAGCTATGTTTTAATTCTTACAGATCTGCAATGAATGCTGTCAACTAACCGGTGTACCACCTGATAACGCACCCGCCGTGGTTGCTCAGCGGCTATGGTGTTGGGCTGCTGAGCACGAGGTCGCGGGATCGAATCCCGGCCACGGCGGCCGCATTTCGATGGGGGCGAAATGCGAAAACACCCGTGTGCTTAGATTTAGGTGCACGTTAAAGAACCCCAGGTGGTCAAAATTTCCGGAGTCCTCCACTACGGCGTGCCTCATAATCAGAAAGTGGTTTTGGCACGTAAAACCCCAAATATTGTTATTACCTGATAACGCATTGCTGAAAGCACTGAACGACTGCAGCGACCATATTGTCACGTGGTCGTGACGTCAAAGAACACAGTAGAAATACTGTGAAAGGCAAAACTAGCTTTTATTGGGCGAACCTGTGCCCACAAAACAGGCTACACTAAAAGCACAACGAGAGCGGCGAACACAGTCGGCGATCGTCGTAAATCTGATCAGCGGGTCAAGCGCGTAGGCTTTTATACAGCAATCATCGAATGTTCCAGATTAAACGTTGGGACCCGCATGCCTTCTAAAATGTGCTACACCATTCGTGTCAAGCGATGAAATCAGATAACACAACGTTCGGCGACAACAGACAGCCGATAGAAGCATCGATAACTTTCCAGAAACTTCGGATACATGTAGGCGCGTCCCGCGCTGTGCGATAACATTTGTTCGGCGGCAAAACTTGTCGCCCGATAAAGACAAGTACACGTGCCAATATTCTAAATGCAGCAAGGCTCAAGCGAGCAGCGCAGTCAACTCTGTGCACTATGCTGGCAGAAATGGCTGTGGAGAACAGAATTGCGAGAAACTGTAAGTCGTTAAGGCTCAAGGTAATGCGTTCTTCTAGGGGGCCAAGCACACAAATTCTTTTCCTGCATTGTATTGCAGTTAGTGCATTGCCAGTGTTTATAAGCAGCTTTGGAAAAATAGAAGTTTGAGGAGTCCAGGGATATATGTACCATATTATACTTTTCCGGCATCAGCACACCTCATGATGTAGGTGCATAGTCAGATTGAGCACATTTTGCCTCTTATGACACTGTTAATTGCTGTGACATATAATGTTCGGCTAGCAGTGTTCACTGGCAATAACCCTTTCAGTCCTAATGCTGTCTTATCAAGATGCAGCTCTTAAATATCGTGATAACAACTAAGTTACAAATATTGAATATGGTACTGATTATGAATGTAAGCTTCTACTAATGCTAAACGGATAATCACTGTAAGGCAAATAATGCCAAACAACAGTATCTTAAAAACATAACACCATGTTTCACAAAAAGGCAGAAGTGTTGCTCTGTATCATCGCTGCTATTTAGTGTTCTTGTTTTCATTAGAAGGACCTTAGATCAATAACAGTGTCACCTACTTCTCTAACAATTTTAATTTTTTTTCGTGAAATAATGCATCTAAACTATTAAATTTTATATTCAACTTTTTGTCTAACGGTGATGACTGGCCTGACGTCACTTAAATATCATCCTACAGGCTGACATTTCTTCTGAGTTTGCTTTGTGTTTGCAGAGTTTTGTGCATATTGAGACCACGCACTGTCATGGCTGAAGGGATAAAGTTATGTGTTGCTCATGAGCTATATTTCAGCTTTAGTTAAGGAAGCCACAAAGTTATTTGAACATAAAACCTATTTCCATTGAATAGCTTCAGCTGACTGCTAAGGAACCGTGGAGGGCATTACATCTGCAGTATGGTACGCAGCATAAGATTCACTCTCAATTGCTCGTTTACATTGCATTAAAGTGAAACGCACTACTGAGTAACGAGGAAGCATGCCATAAAGGACAGACATGATACCATTCATTGTTTGTTATTGTAGCTTAATAATGCATTTCACTTCAACATGTATTACAAACTAGCCCCGTACTAAGGTAGGAACAGCGCTAAGGACACAAATTGAAGGCACACAGGAAAATTACGCATTGTGATGTAAGATTTTTTCTATGCGTCCTCACATAATCCATGTCTTTAGTGCTGTGTCTGCCTGAAAAGGAGTAAAAAACTAGCTGATGTGTTCGTATGAACTAGCCCAATCCTTAAGCTTTCTACAATTAGCATTACATATTTCTATGATAACTATGAACGAGAAGAAAGGGGGGTTAACTGAGGGGCCCGATTTTTATTAGTCATGTCATAAGAAGCCAACAAACACTGACACCAAGGACAACATAGGGGAAATTACTTGTGCTTAATAAATGAAAATAAAGAAACGATGAATTATTGGAAATTAAAGTGGATGAAAAAACAACTTTCCGCCGGTGGGAACCCAACCCACAACCTTCGCATTTCGCGTGCAATGCTCTACTAATTGAACAAATAGTTACCAATTGAATGAATGAACCAATTGAACAAATAGAACAACCTTCGCGATATGCGAAGGTTGTGGGTTCGGTTCCCACCTGCGGCAAGTTATTTTTTCATCCACTTTAATTTCCACTAATTCATCGTTTCTTTATTTTTATTTCTTAAGCACAAGTAATTTCCCCTATGTTGTCCTTGGTGTCAGTGTTTGTTGGCTTCTTATGATATGACTAATAAAAATCGGGCCCCTCAGTTAACCCCCCTTTCTTTTCGTTGATTACATAACGAGGGTCTCGAATCTGGCAACATTGATGCCTTCAGGTAGCATATGTGGGTTTATGGACCAGTTGCTTTCACCCAAAAAAAGGTCACGTTCTCGTGACGCCTGCGGCAGAAAGGACGTTCCACGTCCGCCGCCAAGGTCTGAGTGGTGGCTCTGGCTAACACTCCCAGGGTTCTACTAGGACACATAAATACCCAAGAAAGTGGATGGGAAAATGACGCCGTGGTAACTCAATTGGTAGAGCATCGCACGCGAAATGCGAAGGTTGTGGGTTCGGTTCCCACCTAGGGCAAGTTGTTTTTTCATCCACTTTAATTTCCATTAATTCATCGTTTCTTTATTTTCATTTATTAGGCACAAGTAATTTCCCCTATGTTGTCCTTGGTGTCAGTGTTTGTTGGCTTCTTATGACATGACTATGAAATCTAAAGTAATTTGAATCAGTGTCTGTATTTTATGCCTTTGAAATACATAGTTATTGATAAAGTTTGTCTAAAACAAAAAAAAACAAAGATCAATAGGAAATGAATAAGGAAGGTTTTCATGTTCGATCCAACCATAGAAAGCCTATGGTTCAACAAACATGTTTCACAGTCAACCATTCCCAAGGGTGGTGCTAGTTAACACTCCCAAGGTCATATCTAATAAACATACATAAATGCTGAGCGAGGTGAATAGGAGAAAATAGCCTCCATCGTAGCTTAATTGATGTAGCATCACATGTGTAAGGCAGGTTACGTGGCAAATTGTTTTTTTTTGTCTACTTTTCCATTTTCTTAATCAGTTGTGCATTTCAATAAAATCATGATTTTAATTTTCCCTGTGCTTTCCTTGGTCTAGATATTCGTTGGCTTTACACACTCTTGATTAACAAAGTCTGGCCCCTTCGTTCCCCTTATTTATGTTTGAACCACTTGCAGTACATTTCCAGATGTAAGCATCATACATCAAATGGCTAAACAACACATCTTGCAAATATCCTTATTGTAGACAGCTATATGCAGTTACTATTTGTTCAATGCCCATTTAGTACTGGATTGTGCCACTGAGATTCCTGAAGTGTACTGCTGAAGTGGACTGTACGAATCTTATAAACTGTTAGTGCTTGCAGTTTCGTTGCACTTGCTAATTTACTGAATAATCGCAAGCAGCGAAATTGGTCAGCAGCTGCAGCACTTTCACTGGTGTCATTTTTCTCTTCAGATGCAAGAGGCGTGGGCGCTCTGATGGTTCTACCATTCCTTGTCAATGAGCGAGGGGACGACATGTTCACAAAAATGGTTAGAACTTTGAGCTGTCAGCATGATAAGTACATAATATCCACATGGGGCCATAAAAATAATGTAGAACTGTGGGGAAATTTGGGAGCTAGAAAACCACTAAGATAAACAATTGAAGTATAGCCTTAAATTGAAATTGCGTAATTATGTTAACTTACTCAATAAGGCATAAGAAGTATCAAGTAATTTATCCTCGTGCGCAGGCACTTTATCTATGCCATTCTATGTACTCGGATTATTAGCGTGACTTTTTGCTGGGCTTTGAAAACATTGAAAGTAACAAGGGAAACCATTCATGCTCTCTACCTAATAGAGATTATCAAAGGAATTATATCTTGTTGTGCAATCATCCATGGATACACATATGATCTTGCAAAATTAAGTTATTAAAATTGAACTCCAGCATATTGCATTTTTTGTAGCACACTAATATAGGCACTTTGGCTTTTGAAGTAAATGCTTAGGACTGTTCTGCCCTAATTTCTTGTAATACCGTATTTTACTTGCATAATGATCCACTTCCATAATAATCGCAGCCATGAATTTTGTTCTCAAAGTTCGATTTTGTTCCTTTCCTATGTAATGATCACACCCCGAACTTTCCGCAGTCATATGTCGTGCGCCAAGTCCAGCTAATGATGATCGCGCTTAACATCTGTCGAATGCTGTCGAATGCTATGCGAACAACACTTCAAGACATACCAAGCAGTCTGCACGCCCGAACATTCTTAAGCAGATGCCCCATTTCGCTCCTTTCATCACTTTCCGCACTTGCATGAAAAAAGGCTACAACCAAGCTCACCTTGGCTTTATTATTTATAGGCTTTATAATGGTTGTGGTCAACAAGAACAAAAAAGGTACTTTTCAATTCTTCTCACCTGCACTTGTGGGCATGCAACAAATCGCGAGTGGCAACGATAGTAGCCACGTTTTCACTGATACGTTAGAAGTGTACCCTATTCATATGCCGATGCTTGTAACACAGCTAAGATATTCGCCTACCCATAGTGGAAGCATGCCATATCAAGATAGCAGTGAAGGCATATGCCACAGTTTCCGCAGCGTGCCCACCATGTGTTTCTGTCACTGGCAGCTAAGCGCGCCCATCTCTCGTTCTGTTTCCTCAAAGTGGTCCTGGCTACGTTATTGCCACAAATTTGCCGATAGTAACAATATTATGCATTACTGATACGGAAGAAACTGTGTCAATGCATATAATGTACTCACGAGAAGAAGAAAAAATCGCATTCGGCGCGTCTGGCTTGCTCCGCCAGCCACCATTTTTGTTTTGGTGTCCCGCACTGTTACAGTGGCAGCCGCCTATGTGTTGACCTGTTGTCATCCCGCAGCAAATGCGGGATAAATAAAAATGTTTTCTTTTCGCAGGAAATATAACCGGCGTAATGATCGCACCCCTGAATTTGCATCAATTTTTTTGGCAAGAAAGTGTGCTCATTATGCAAGTAAATGCGGTATAACAAACCATTTCTCCCTACTTCAAACAAAAACTTACACTTTTGATCTTTTGCACTGCTCAAGTTTTCATTTGGACAACCCTTCACTAAAATAAAAGTCAGTTTTTTAATATGTCACTGAGCAACCCCATTTGTTTTTGTGCCCCAAGAATTTATGTTCTTTATATGTTTGATTTGCGGACACCGGTACAGGAGTTTGCCCACCCCACATTACTGTACAGTCGTAAAATTTATGAGCGTGAACACGGGAAAGCGTGCCGAACTGTACAATCAGCGCAGTCTAGCGGACGCTGGCAGTAACTTCGCGAACGAGATATTCGCGGCTAAGGCTGTTAGATCAGCGGATGCACTCCCAGCCAGCTCCCGCTCACAGTCTACTTCGCGCAGCGATAACGGATAACTGATAAGAAAGGCGCGGGCACTAAGCGGCTGTCACTTTCCCATGCATGCGCAAAGCGATAATCTGATGCGGGTTCCCAGCCGCTAAAGCAACATGTGTTCCTTTCCAAAAGGAGTGCCTGGATCTTGGGCGTGCGAATTTGTAACCAATGGCAAGGAAACCTATGCATATGGTCATTTTGATGTTATTACCATTTCATCGCCGCTCAGATATTCTCAACAGTGGAGTACGGTATACCTTATAATTGCAGATCGACTTTCCGGGTGCGAAAAGAAAATAATAAAATTACGTTTTAAAATAACCTTTACCAGTGGTTTCATCGAGGTGGCGCCTTCAACAGTCATGCACTACTACAACTAAAGATACGTTTTGACATCTCGAGGAATGCCATTGCTGCTTCTCTCAATATTTCGCATTGTAGTGGCCTCAGTTGTGTGAAAAATTGACCAGAAGCTAAGTCTGCGAAGACGCTCACGTTTTTCGTTCTCTTATGTGTGAATATATTTTATATATACAGATATGCTTTCAAGTAAAACACTACTGACTAGTTTGCGTGCATATATGTCAACGACAAAACACAAGCACTGCACAGTTTGCGGTTAGGAGAATCATTTTATTGAGAGTGGAGGAGAAAGAAGAATTTAGCAAAAATCAACTGCTACTCGCACTACAGTGAGAACTGTGGAAAGCATCCTGCACTTAAGGTAACTGTGAACATTTTCGCCTGCTTCTAGTAGCGAGTAGCACAGCCTTTTAGGCGAATGACATCAGCCATCCTCTTCGGTAAAGAAGAGTAGAGGGAGGCAACAAATGCGCCATCTTCACGGAGCCGCTCCCATTCTTCTTGCACCGCTTGCCAAAGGCCGTCAGCATTCGTACTTTGAAGCGGACGCCGCACCAAGCGTTGCTTCATCCGCCCCCAAACATTCTCTATAATATTCAGGTCAGGACTTTTTGGAGTCCACTGCAGGACCTCTACACTTTCGTCTTCCAGCAGCTCCTTGACACGGCGAGACGTGTGTATAGGGGAAAGGTCCTGTTGAAAGATGAAACTGCCATTGGGAAAGGGTCCTTGGCGAGCGTAAGGCAGCATAACGTCCTTTAGAAGTTCGCTGTAACGGGCGGATGTCAAGTGGCCCTCGATACGGACCAGCGGTCCCAGTCCGAGATGCGAGAGGGCTCCCCAGGTATTTACTGTTGTGCGGCCGCTTGCGGCTACGCTTTGAATATTGGTCGGATGGTGCCTGCAAATAAAGAGTGTGCGCACGGACAATAAGCACAAATGTGCAAAGAGGATATAAAGCTTCTTGAATGAGACTGGCGAACACTAAACTGATTCTAGCATTTGCAGGAGAAGATTTCAATTTCGAGCTGCAGTCGACATCGTTAATTAAGAAGCCATTGATTGGGTGAAGCTTTTCTCCTCTTCCTCCTCCTACATTTAGGACAATTCTATTGAGACTACTCAACGGGAAATAAAATACAAATGCAAGCATCACCTCTCGTTTTCTAGCCGCCAGACTCTCTTCCTTTGGGCTTGTTTGGTGCAAAAGGTGGATTCATTTGTAAATATTACTCTTTTCCACTCCTCAGACGTCCAGGACACGTGTTGTTCTGCAAACTGGAGTCGCTTGCACTTGTGCGTACTGTTGAGGAAGGGCTTCTGTGCGGCGACGCGACTGTGCAAGCCCGCTTCTTTCAGCCGGTTCCGCACAGTGGCTGGGTGGGCATTGACTCCGGTATTTTCCATGATTTCATTCGCTGTCTGAAAAGGATCGTCTGCCACAGCCGCAATGATCAATTGATCCTCCTCTTCCGTCGTTGCTCTTGGTCGGCGCCGGTGTGGAGCATCGCCGATTCTTCCTTCTGTCTTATAGGCTTGACATATTCTGTTGACAGTCTTGAGCGGTCGGCCGGTCATAGCCACAATAGACCGTTGGCTGTATTCTTTCAACGCTAGGTCAATGATGTGCCGTCGCTCTTCGTCGGGTACACGCGCCATGGTGTGGCTCCCGAAGAAGTGAAAGAAAACCGCTCAAGGAATGTTTTTATACGCAAAACTGTATCAGCGTTATCAAAGCATGTGTGTTTTATTTTATGATCAAGAAATTCAACCAATCACAAACGTCTGAACCAGCGAGCGACGCAGAGCTCTTCTTTCGGCCGTTTTTAGCTGCACGGGCCCTTTCACTCGGTTACACTGGGAACGCCGACGGCGGCGCGGTTAAACCAAAGGACGGGCGCATAAGAGCTGCGCTGTAAACAAAAGCACAAAAACTCCAGAGTTGGACAGCACGTCAGTATTCTTATCGTTACGCGCTCGGCATGTAGGGTTCATATCAGTGCGCCTTTTTTGACCTGTTATCACCACGTGTTGCAGATAGCTAACGCAGCAGATTGCGGGTCTAGAAGGGACAACAGACCGCATTGGTGGCAGGGAGTGCATCCGCTAATCTAACAGCCTTAGCCGCGAATATCTCGTTCGCGAAATTACTGCCAGCGAGCGCTAGACTGCGCTGATTGTACAGTTCGGCCCGCTTTCCCGTGTTCACGCTCATAAATTTTACGACTGTAAACTGGCGACAGCCCCATGTCTTCCGAGGCCATGTGTGTGAACCCATGGTGTGTGCCCATGGAAACTTTTTATAATGCTCCGAATGCTCTATTATTCACATTGGCTATGATTATGGCGATAATTATGTACGCGAATAGGATTGCCACAAATTTAAACAATTTTTTCTCGTTCGCGTACATACAGCGGCAACAGGCTTGTGCTGTGCGTCCGTCTGTTCTTCAAGCCACCTTCGCCGTCGTCAGGCGACTTTCTCGTCCTCAACAGCAGCATGGCTATCTGGCGAAAATAAAGATTTTTATATCACAATACCGATGCAGCTACAACTGGGTCAACATTTAATATTCACTCATCTTAAATGCGTATACTTGCCGACGATATTTACTGCCTAATTTACAAGAATACGGAACATAACGCACTTCAACACGACTTCGTACGTATTCGTGAGTGGCATAAATCCTGGTAGATCACAATTAACATTTCCAAGTGCAAATTTATCACAGTTAGCAGTGGCCCTCACTGCTCGAGCTAACTGTATATAACTGGCGAATACATTGTGGAGACTACTCCACCGTACAAATACTTAAGAACGAATCTTTCTTCTCACGGACATGTTTCAATCTTTTCTAGCACATACGGGTCATGATGCTGTTTATGCCGTAACCTCCACGAGTCTCCCTCCAGTGTACGTCAACTAGTATTTCTCGATTTCACTCGCTCTCAACTTGAGTTCGCCCTCAATTTGGCCGCTGTATCGACAATATCTTATCGATATGTAAGAAGCCATTTATAACAGATCCAGTCGGTTCAAAGCACACATTTGCCGCTACCACTTCAGGATAACCACAATAAAACATGATTTAAACTGCTCGTCATAACATTTTTATTTTATAGCTATTTCGCAATTTTGCTGACAGTAGTATGACATCATCCATACATCATAATCTCGCTTATCGAATTTCAAGTATACTCCACAAGAACTCTTGCTTAGTGCGCCTCTACGGTGATACTGACGCGCTCATCTCGTCTAGGCACTCTACGTTTATGAAATTGCATTTTCGATAACGCTGAATGTGAGTGAGAGTACATTAAACTTCGCGACAACTTTCAATAGCATATTTAGGCCCTAAAACCTGATATACCTTATTTGCCGCAGCAACCATTCCCTCTTTCTATAGTAGTGTTATCGATGTGTCCATCTTTTTATTCTTCTTTACGTGAAAGCGATCTTTTGTGATCTTTTCTCTCAGAAGCACTATTTGCTTTGCGTTATATGCGCGTTTCAGTTCTTGTTGAGTTTTTGTTTTAGATACTGTCGTCGCTCCCTCGCTTCCATAGTGTGTTTCGTGTTGTTGTTGGGTTTAGATAATGAAACTGTTGTTTTGTGATGTTAAGGGGTCATTTCTTTAGATTTTTACGTATCTGTACTTTCCCGTTTGCGTTACAGTAAAGAATCAGGCTGTGCCACAACGGCTAGTGACTAAACTTGTGCACGAATTGCTAAATATTTTGGTGCCAGTGACAGTGACAGGCGAATGGTCTCTTGCAAAATACATAAAAACGTGTTTTGTTTCTTCTATATTCTCTTCTCAGCTAAATAAACCAAGGTATTTGGGAACAACTGCAGCAGCTGCAACGGCGTGCCCTTCGAAGGGCATGTCATCAACAAGCCATGCCCGCCATGCGGTACTTTACATAACTTGATCAAAATAAAGGCAGTGCATGAAGAAGCATGTGTTGCGTTTGTGGCATTTGTACAAATGAAAGAACACAAAAGACCTAAAACCAAAGATCGCTTGCACCTTGTTTAAAGCTTCGATCAATAAATTTGGTACGTCGCGGCCTTTCATTTATTTCATTTGTTACTTATATCATAGCTTCATATTGTTAGTTACTATATCGTGACATCATCAGTTACTGTATAAGTAGCCGTACCTGTTTAAAAGAAAAAAAGCATCAGGGCCCGTATTCACATAAATATTTCAACACTTCTCTGTTGAAGCTTTTATGTTGTGATTGGTGTCATCGTGGTGACTTCTCTACACACATATATATGAGAATATGAATGACATGTCTTCAATGACTTGAGATGAGATGCGTGATATAAAGACATGTCATGCTAATCATGACACGAACTACACAGTATGATATCTCATCTGTATCATGTTCTGACCTGACAAACATTACGTTAAATGAATTACATGAATGATATTCATGCCATGCCATATTTGACTTAGCATGCACGACATAACATGCATGTGATGCCATATCATGCACCCATATTATTCACGTATCGTGTAAGATTAGTATCCTGCCATGCGCGCATGCCGTGAGTGCATGTATTTTTAATCATGTTCTCGAGCTGGTTCAGTGGCCAATGTTATTAACTAGCTTGTGCCAGTAGGTTGTTGCGCGACGTCATTGTGCTGCTATGGTTGTTGCATTGTTCTCATTCTAACTTAGTCCTCCGACTGTCGCTACTGACTCACGCGCACTAGCAGCGCTCCAACAATGTGGTTGGAGTGAGATCCGGGCATGTCATGCGTTGGGCCTCGTATGATGGTCATGATCATTTGAACACTGATTCAAAAACACGTTTCCCACGTATGTTGATGTGCGAAAGCCACAAGGTATTGCGCCCGATCCGCTAAGCGAACTAATTGCAAAATTCTTCGCATAACATCAATTCCCAATGTGCGAGGCATCTGCAGAATGTTCGTGCATTTTCGCCAAAAACATTTCTCTGCAGGGACGCCAACCAATTCTCATAATACATTTAGTAAAATCGGCGTCACGATGAAAGAGCATGCGATCCAGGTAATGCATAACAAGACGGTTATAGAGCAACAACGTGCTCTAAAGTCTGTGTCCTGTTTCATCAAGGGAACTCTCCAAAAGACGACTCGCAGGTTGCGTGATCTGAATAAGGCATTCCTTAGGTTATGCGTTTTTGAGCCTAGCTCACTGATGCAACCTCTTGAGCAAAAGTAACTCCTTCGAATTAGCTGAGCAAAAGCAACCTAAACATTTGAGGCACAAATGGCAAGCGAAAGAGAAAAAAAAGATCTCTGTATCTATCCTAGTTTGCTATCGGTTCCAGCTCTGTAGTTTTATTAGCTTTCTAACCAAACTATTTCTCCTTTTTGCAACTGTATCAGAGGCTGGAAAATGGTAAACACATCTAAGGGAAAAAAAGCAGCCTTTGGGACTGCGTTCACTCTGGTAGCTACAGTTTAAAATACAAATGCGATTCTACTACCTATTTTTAATCTAATGCGCAAACTAAAACAATCTTGTCCTTAACTGAGATACCTTCTATATCGTATAGGCGATGCTCGAAAAGTGAAACGATTCGAGCGAGAAAGATAAACTGCTACTTCCATATATTGCTTACTTTATTCCTTATTTAGCTTCACCTGTTAAATTCGCCTGATAACGCAGTTATTTTGTCAAAATTACCTAGAGAGCGAGTTGCTTAGACCAAATCAAAACTGTTGTGGAAAGCGACGAAAGGACAGTATTTAAGCACACGGGTAATTATCTCACATGGTTCAGCCATAGCACTTGTGAGCACAAAATTAATATACTGTATAGGCAAGTACAGGGGCAAGGTAGACAACACAGCTACGGTTTCATATTATTTTAGAAAGTTCTTATATCAATTTCGTCAATTGTTAAACAAGAAGACAATTTACTTCAACTTTACTTGAGAGAACAGTTCAGAACATATTTCTCCACCGAAAAATTCTATCGACACAACAATTCTATTTTCGTTCATTGTACATTAACCTTCGGTATCGAACAGACTGTCAATGGCAGAACACCAATTTCTATAATTTAAAACGCACAGATCTTTCAATAAATTCTAATGTGCAAATTTTCAATGTTTGTCAGCAAAATACTCAAGGAGTTTCAGCGAACGCACAACACACTTTCGAAATGCTATGTTCACATTAAACAACTGAAATATATCCTTCCAAACAGTGACCAACATTTCTTTTGGCTGAAGGCCGCAATTTTTTTAAGGAATAGCGCACGATGAGGAACAACAATAGCTGAATAATTATGCTCAAGGCTCCTAATAAGGCCACCAACATTACACTTTCACAGTATATTGCCACTCCTTGCAACAAGCATTACTGGATTTGAAAGCAGACGAAGACGCTTATGTCCGCGTGCTAGCAAGTATTTTGACGGATGAGAGTGATGAAGCAGACAAACACCCATAGAGCAGCCTGCCGCGCTTGGATTTTTTTCTTTTTGTGTGTATGTGTGTGCGTGCTCGGTTGACGGCTTGAGAGTCAGACTGAACAGTTCAACTAAGGGTCGGCTGTATTTCTAGAACGTGACATTTCTGTTGGAGCTTCGGGGTAACGTTTACACATACAACAGACCCTTCCAAGCAGCAGGAACCCCCTGATATTGTACAATCTTCTGAGGAAACAATGGCCACGGTGGAAGATATGCAGGTAACACGTTACTTTAAGAAGGTATGCGTGTCACACTTTATTTCCAGGAGAACTTTTCCGAAGGGGTGAAAGACTCGCTGGACGACTTTTGGGCTCGTGGCAGCTTTCACTAAGTGGGAAGACAAAGCGAAACTATGGAGCGTGTATTTAAGCCTCGAGGACGGTGCTCTCACCTAGTTCGAAAACTGCAAACAGGCATCGACATTATAGCGTCTGTTGCGTCGGTGACCCTTGGAGGCCAATACCGATCTCTGTTTGCAGAGAGCGAGCAGAGCATGCCCTCCATTGGCACGCTCATAATCCTGATGAAAATGTGACAGTGTGCTTGGAAGATTTACACGTCTCATCAAGCGAGCCTATCCTAGCATGTCGGTGTACAAGAAGCTCCGTCATTTGATCCGAGGCGTGAAAGAGCAACTTTTCGGTGAACATATTCACAGTCCATCGAGGACGGCTGCCGAGTTCCTCACAGAAGCCGTTGCCATGAAGAAGCCGCTACAGCTGCAGTCGAACCATTACAACAGACAACTAAATGCTCCCTCGGCAATCGTCGATTTAGAAGCTTTCGCGACTGACATTCTAGTGCTCCTGGGGATTATACGTTTGGTAATTTGCGACCAGCTGTAACAGCTACACTGGGCGCAGCAGTGTTAGGCCTATTCTACGGTGGTATCGTGCATCGTTATGCGGTGCATGCACTCGGAGTACCTCTAACTCACCGCGAAAAAAACACCCCAGGCGAGTGAATTTCGGCACGCGACTTACGCTGACACGTAGAGGCTCAGTTTTGCTACATCTATACCACCATCTAAGGAGAGTGATTTTCAGCGTTTGGCTCCATAATGCTCTACAATTGGCAGAGGCGGCTCCTTGATTTAAAACCACTCACTCTGTTAAACGTAAATTGGGCTTTGGCGCCCCGCCGACCGACGAACACTTTGGTTTCATTGTGGTGAGGCGGGACAAATATACAGAGAGTGCCTGTACCACCAACTTGAGCCTGAATGTTTTGCTGCCAATTTACCCCCCCCCCCCCCCCCCCTTCAGACAGAGGGCACCCGAAATCTAAGTGTTGATCACCAAACAGCGCACTCTGCCGTCCACCTACACGCTAGATGGTATCGCCATCACAAGGGCGATTCCATCCAAGTAGGTCAAGCACATCGAGGATAAGCAGGGACGGTCTCGGAGCCCTCGCCTGGAAAACCTATGTCAGCTACCCCTTTGAGGCGAGGTCACTGATACTCGAGGCGGTGAAGACATCCAATTGACGTCACTTAGGCCCGATGGACATTCGATGACGCCTATACCCAGAAGTTCTACGGCGCCTGCACCTAAGCTTCGAGACAAGTTCTCAATAAACTAATCTGTGCTAATCAATGATAAAAATGCGAGTGCGCTAGTAGACAATGGTACTGATTACTCAACTATTAGTGCAAAATAGGCGAACGTTCTCAAGAAAGTAATTATGCCAAGGACAGGCACGCAAGTTCGCACAGCTGGCGGACACGTCGCACCGCTTGGCGAGAGCACTGCTGGAATACGAATCCCAAATTTCTTGTTTCTCGATAGGTGCGTCGTTATGGATGTGTTGTTCCGTAATTTTATACTTGTAATGGGTTTTCTCCGCGAATATGGTGCTATCATCGCCCAAAGGAAGGGTTGCATCACTTTTGGTACGAGGAAAGCTGCGATCCGAGGTGATGCGTGCCACCATATGGCCGGTCTTCGTGTTTGCAACGACAGGATCACGTTAGCACCCCGATCGAGAGTTATGGTTCAGTTGATATGTGAAGGGACGCACTTTGGTAACGTCCTAGCAAAGTTAAAATTTCCCTTTTGCTGACTAGAAATTTGTGGGGTACGAGGTATTTTTGATGGTCCAGATGGGCGAGCTGTGTAATCGCTTACAAATTTTACCAGTGAACATCGGCTCTTATTTCGCAGCACCGCCATCGCCCACGACGAAGCCTTGGAGGACGTCATTGAGTGTTTTTAGTATGAAGAGATTCATCATCATCATCATCAGCCTGGTTACACCCACTGCAGGGCAAAGGCCTCTCCCATACTTCTCCAACAACCCCGGTCATGTACTAATTGTGGCCATGCCGTCCCTGCAAACTTCTTAATCTCATCCACCCACCTAACTTTCTGCCGCCCCCTGCTGCGTTTCCCTTCCCTTGGGATCCAGTCCGTAGCCCTTAATGACCATCGGTTATCCTCCCTCCTCATTACATGTCCTGCCCATGCCCATTTCTTTTTCTTGATTTCAACTAAGATGTCATTAACTCGCGTTTGTTCCCTCACCCAATCTGCTGTTTTCTTATCCCTTAACGTTACACCTATCATTCTTCTTTCCATAGCTCGTTGCGTCGTCCTCAATTTGAGTAGAACCCTTTTCGTAAGCCGCCAGGTTTCTGCCCCGTAGGTGAGTACTGGTAAGACGCAGCTATTATACACTTTCCTCTTGAGGGATAATGACAACCTGCTGTTCATGATCTGATAATGCCTGCCAAACGCACCCCAGCCCATTCTTATTCTTCTGATTATTTCTGTTTCATGATCCGGATCTGCCGTCACTACCTGCCCTAAGTAGATGTATTCCCTTACAACTTCCAGTGCCTCGCTGCCTATTGTAAATTGCTGTTCTCTTCCGAGAGTGTTAAACATTACTTTAGTTTTCTGCAGATTAATTTTTAAACCCACTCCTCTGCTTTGCCTCTCCAGGTCAGTGAGCATGCATTGCAATTGGTCCCCTGAGTTACTAAGCAAGGCAATATCATCAGTGAATCGCAAGTTACTAAGGTATTCGCTATCATCTTTTATCCCTAATTCTTCCCAATCCAGGTCTCTGAAAACCTCCTGTAAACACGCTGTGAATAGCATTGGAGAGATCGTATCTACCTGTCTGACGCCTTTCTTTATTGGGATTTCGTTGCTTTCTTTATGGAGGACCACGGTGGCTGTGGAGCCACTATAGATATCTTTCAGTATTTTTACATACGGCTGGTCTACACCCTGACTCCGTAATGCCTCCATGACTGCTGAGGTTTCGACAGAATCAAACGCTTTCTCGTAATCAATGAAAGCTATATATAAGGGCCGGTTATATTCCGCACATTTCTCTATCACCTGATTGACAGTGTGAATATGATCTATTGTTGAGTAGCCTTCACGGAATCCTGGCTGGTCCTTCGCTTGACAGAAGTCTAAGGTGTTCCTGATTCTATTTGCGATTACCTTAGTGAATAGTTTGTAGGCAATGGACAGTAAGCTGATCGGTCTATAATTTTTCAAGTCGCTCAATCGATCAATCCTCGGTTTCAGGCATTGACATCACTAACGAGCTTCTGGAGGATAAAAAGCAGACAACGCACAAAGTGTTATATGAATGCAAGGCCCGATCTGTTGGTTCATTAATGTTAATCAAATGTAACTCTCGCAATACAGAATAATCGCCTACGATGAAGCACGTCCTATTCACCAGCAGCCGTATAGCGTCTCGCAGAGAAGGCAAACCAAATAGTGCATAACCAAAAGATTGAAAATGGTAGTATCCAGCGTTCAAGCAGTCAGTGGTCGCCAACGGTCCTAATCGTCGAGAAGGACGGCACCCTTCGTTTCTGTGTTGATTGCCGAGTCTCAACAACCTTACAACAAAATACCTTTCGCCCCTGCAGGGAATGACATAAGCAATGAACGCGTCTGTCCTGATTCCAAAGAGAACTGTGGCTCTGGCCGCTTTTGGAACCCCTACAAATGAGAATAGTGTCTTCCTGGTATTGTGCGCGTACTACCGCTGCTCCACAAGCATTTTTCAGACATTTCCGCACCGTTTACGTGTCTTACAAAAGACGATGCACAGTTCATTTGCAGCTCTGGACAAGAAAGGGGTTTCATCGAGCTCCGACACCACCTATCGACGCCGCCCGTTCTTGGACATTTTGACGGAGAGGCGGAGAATGAATTTGATACAGACGCCAGTAAAATTGGCTGTCTGTAGTATCCACATACACCGCTACGGGCATCTTTGGTGGTCTTTACCAAGGCGCCAACTGGGTCGTACGAATATAAAGAAACAACAGTGCATCGAGACGCAACACTACAGCCCCCACCACTGACAAGTACAACCTCCGCCACTGGTCAGGAGATCGGGTTATGGTCTGTACCTCTGAAGACTGGAAATGCCTGTGAGGAAATCTACGGCGGTACTTCGAACTTTACAAAATGTTGCGCCCAGGGAATGACGTCAATTACGAACAGAGGTGGGTAGTTAGCATAGGAGAGTGTCATAAAAGCTAGTAGGCGAATGGGAGATAGTGCATCAGATAGCTGGGCACGGATGGCTTCTTGCACGGCCGGAGTCAGCATTGGGGTAGGTTTATGGCTGTGAGAGAATAGCGACAGCTGGCGGACCACTTCCTCTCGAATGAAATCCTTCAGAAGTACGAGAGTCGAATGATCAAAATAGTAAGCGGCAACTGCTATGACCCAGATGGAGCCAGCCTGTGGGACGTTTTGGCGGGCGATGTTACGTTGGGGCGCAATTCGTCGAAACTCTGACACAGGTTGAAGAGAACGATGACGCTGATTGGAGTCTCGGCAAAGAGCATTTGAAATGCGTTGTCCTCAGGGGCCTTCAGATTATGTTGGATTAACACAGCTGCAAAAGTCCGATACATCCTCAAGATAGCTGAGAAAAGTATCGCGTGGCTGCTTTGCTCGCTGGCGTATACTGTGTTCGGCGTGTAGCTTGCGGACAGCGGGAGGGCAATAGAATTCGGTGAAATACATTTATGTCCTGAATGCGAACCAACCAGAAATGTCAGGTTCGGGATTCTTAAATCATATCAGGGTTTGCGACGCAGCAAAGTAAAATATAATATTATGTTTCATCTGGTCGTGTCGCGTATTATGAGCGCTTACACTTTCACAGGAGGGCAGGCAGTCTTTGACAATGACAGGAGCAGCCATGAGTTCAGTTGGTGCGTTCGCCGCGTCAGTGATGGGGGGCGGGGCGACTGGGAGCGAAATTCTAGCGTGTTTTGAAGGATTCCAGTAACCTATACCAAATTCAATTGATTTAGTTACAAAGCTGCTAATCAGTCTAGGAGCAGCATAGCAGCAGCGATCAACGTTCTCTCTCATCATCACCACACTGGTCGTCATCGTGGTCTTCGAGTGACCAGCGAAAGCACGACGCGCGCCTGATTGTTAACATTATGAAGGCGCGTTTCGGGTGAATGTTTCCGCTCCTGGCTAGCAAATGCGGGCGCGGTCAGTTGCGCCATCTACGAAAACTTCTCGTTCTGTTTATTACAAATTACGCATTGAAACCATGCTAGGTGGCTGCAGAAATAACACCTCATCGTTTCGTAAAATACCTGTGGCTTTTGTGACGGACCTTAATCTATTGAACACTTGTTTATTGAAACTAGAGATGCCATTTTATCCTGGGATGTCCTGCAGAGAAATTTTCAAAAAATATTTTGAAGTAAATTTTCACAGTATCTGATATCTTGTTATTTCATGTGATTATGCACCATAGGATATGATTTTAATGATAGGCCTGCATAGCCTGTGGAAAACTTATGCAACACCGCAGTGCAGCAAGAAAATTTTATGAAGATTGCCCTCCGTTCAAATGATTAGGAACATAAAGAAGAATGTCAGCCGGATTGTTATCAACTTTTGATTAGGTGTTTAAGTTCTCATTTGAAGTTTTACTTGTGATGGAAGGTGTTGTTCTGTGTGGCGCTTTCTTTGTATGTACTGCTGGGTGACCTGTCATTAGGTGTGACCATATGGTACTCACAACATTGCAAATGGTTCCTGTACGTACATCATTTTGTTGACTATGATATGTACTATAATAAAGGAAGTGTTCGCGTGGTTCACTGGCAGAGTGGCTGACTCCCGGGCAGCGGGCCCGGGTTTGATTCCGGTCGTAACTAGGTATTTTTCTTATCTCATTCCCGCCGACAGCTGCGACGGACACCATTCGCTGACATCGTCAACCGAAACTACTAGTGAAATGAGTGACTAACCCCTTACGCTGCGAAAGCACTGCATTCTCTCCTGTCGGTAGTTAGCACCTGGTTTCAGCCCGCAAGGTAATTGCAAGGAAGAAGAGGTGCAATCCTGAGCGTCAACAATTCAGACATGGCAATCGTGGTAATCATGTTGTAACTTTTGCAATCATAAACGTACGCTACCAACATGTCTTCACCGAAAAAAATGTTTACCGAATTTGCTAGACAAGAATTGTACCGCGTAGCTTCGTCAAATAAATGTTTCGCTGCATTGCTGGAGTATCTCGTGTTTTTTCGTATATGCTAAACCTAATTCGTCATTGTAACCCCGAAAGACACCTAATCGTATCTAGCAATACGATGTTAGGCATCACCGTTATTTAATGAACATTCTTCATACCTCCCTAGAAAAACTTAAAAGAAATTATACTGAATGTCCCAGCAAGGTTTCTTGTCGGTGGTTGTCATTGCTTTGTGATAAGCATTGCCAAAATAAAGCTTTCCATGAAAGTCTAGTAGAACTGCCACTCACCTGTTGATTTTCAGTATTTCAAGATAATAGCTTTCTCTGTCTCTTTCGCGTCTTTTCTTGGTTGGTGCTCGGTTTGTTCTAATATCCTGCGTGACCTCAAAACTGTTCGCCGATGCCTCACAGGCAAAACAAAGGCACCAATGGAACGTTTGCGTGTTTTTCCCAATCAAGTGGTGGGGGTGCAATGGGAGTTCTCAGCGAATACCAACTCTGAGGCACGCGTCCTTTAGATGCTGTGCCAGACGCTGTTTAGACACTCTACTCACGCCACCCTCACTACTGCGGCTGCGGAAGCTTCTGCGATGGTAAAGGAGGATAGCAGTTGCCTTCTGTGGTGGCGGTCTCAAAGCTCACTAAGCGCTTAGCAGTGCTCTCTAAAGTGTTGCAGTAAATAGCGCCAGATCCTCATCACAATAACTCCCTCTTAGATTAGCCCTCGTATGGTGATTCAGCTTATGAGTTAATGACTGCCACAGATGTGCTGTTTGACGACGCTGTTCTCTTCCAAATAGCTCAATGAAAGAAGGAGCGTTTCCTAAATGTCCCCATTTCAACAAATAAGCACCTTCGTCGTACCATTCTTTAATTAAGCGAATTGTTATCTAGAGGCTTTTCGCTAACATTGAACATCATTGTCGATTGCATTGGTGTAGTTAATTTTTATCTTTATGCATTTCCTTCAGGCCAACAATCCTTTGTATCCTTAATCACAATTTCTGGGCTTCGGCAGTAATGGTTTAATATGAAGTCACAAGCCCAGTGCCGATTCATCACATTGCTCTTCTTGACCCAATAGGTGCAGTATGTTCTAACTGGAAAACAAGAAGTAAAACAAGATTACAATAAGTCCCTAGTTTTGGCACAATCTCGTAGTAATCATTCAAAGAGAACAAACGATTTTTGGTCCCTATGAGTTGCTACAGGAATACCCGTGCCCACAGAGAGCCTCGACACAGACAGAGAGCATATGTATAAACCAAACGGCCTTTTAATTGTTAGTTATGTCCCTTATGTTGAGCCCAATAGCTGACATGTTATCAAGCTGCCATACTTAACTATCAAATACGCCGTGTCTTAACAGCTGGAAAGATCACAAGGCGACCTAACTGTGGCCGACGAGATTCCTTGCTTTCTTTGCTTAATCTAAGCTGTGGTATTGAAATTGGATTGCTGTTTGCAGAAGCGAATATTCGGGCAGATGGACAAATTAAGGTGCACTTTGCGCCATGCTCACAAAGCAAAAGGTACGCTGCCCCTCAATCAATGGGAATTATAGTTCACCATCCCGGTTGGTCAATCCGTAGATTCAGCCTAGAAATTGCAAGTTAAAAAAAATAACGTGCTAGAACTGCTGTGAAGGTTGCAATCAGCGCTCCGGTGGAAGAAACGCCGACTAATTTTCCCTGCAGATCCAGCGACAGGCAACAAAGTTTCACCGTAACATTTTTACGACGTCGACCACTGGCTTGCATTCTCTTAATTTCGTGCTTCCATTTAAGACCATCTTTTAATAACACATTCTGCTACGGCGCCAAGCCGTCGCAGCCACACGAGCAGCTGGTTTCTCAAATAGGCCTCAGTGTCGTTGCAGCTTGTCTTGCGTGCACCTGAATTTGGTCACGGTTAAGCAACCCATACGTGACGGTGTCGGATTGCTTGCGGCTCCGGCTCCCTCACCACGGCGAGCCCTTTCGCGTGCGAATTCCCACCGCTGCTCGTCCAACGCTGCCAGTTCCCCGGGGTAATACAGAATGGGTGGCCTTGCCACCCGTTTTATGATAATGAACTGAACGGAAAGAAAGCCGGCGCAGTGCGCGCGACACTGTTTTCTACCCTTTCCCTCCCTGGAAGAAGCGAAACGGCTCTGATTGGCTGCGGGCGTGGCGTGAGCGCGTGCTTATGCAGCTGAAATCCTTGACAGCGACTCACGCTCCGGCGTCGGCGCAGCTGTCAACTCATGAAGCTGCCCTTTGACGCAGCTCTTCTGCTATGGGAGCAGCTGGGCTTTTTGCTTGACCAGACCGCCACCGAAGCTTGTGAGGCAATACACGCTCCGCTTGAAAAGAGAATGCCAATAGAAATGCATACGGCTTTACAGAAAATGCATGCGGAAGCTTCCTGTAGGCATGGGCGTACTTGTAATTTGGGTCTGGGCCAACTTGAAATTTTGGGGTGGCCGAATGTGCGGGCAAACAAGTGAGTTTTCTTTGAATCTTACCGAGGCGCAGTGAGAAAGCAGGCGAGAACATGACTGGAGAAGGAACGCGGCATTACACAGGCTTGCGAGAGCCACGGCGAGGGTGACATGGCTCCGCGGAAATGCGCTCTGCCCTGACGCAACGCCTCACGCACTACTGCGTCAGCTGGTGTTCCCTTTCAACCGCTCCGCTCGGTCGAGGCGCGCTCGTTCCCGACGTTCCGGCTCAATTGGTACGATTGCATTGAAAGGGCCGTATGCGGCGTGAAAATCCGACAATTCTATATTAAAGTTTAAGCATGCTTCGCCGCCAACGGAAAGGCCATGGGTGCACGTGGATGAGATAGGAAACCGAAGTAAGCAAAGTTAACAGAAACGGAGTCATAGCCGAAGCAAACAATGATTACGCGGTAGTAGACAATTCTCAGAAATTGTGTAGCTTTACTTGCAAGAATGATGCTGCGTTTTTGTGGGGCCGAGTGATCTACGTCGCGGAATTTTGGTTTGGCGCCGGAATGCAATTCCTCCTGCCTATTTGAGATTATTTATGGCACTTGTACAAATATTACTGCTATACTACTGATCGCAGTTTGCCGCGTTTGGTAATTGCTCTATGCGACCTTTGCGCATCGTCCTTTGTGTGAGAAACGCCAATTTATGCACGGTAGTCTATTTTTCGCGACGGTTCTTTAAAGAAGCAGCCTACAGCTTTCGTTTGTGATGATTATCTAACAAGGAAAAGAAGAGCTTCCGTCAGTTTCTTGTACAATATGTCTGGCTACAAGATTTCGAGAGCAAGCTATTTTGTATGTGGGCCTATATAGAACATCAGAGCACAGCTTCTCGTGTCCCACGGGTACCATGAGCTTGAACTGCAGTAGGAACGCTCTCCATGACAGAGAACCGTTAGAACAGCTCCCGCGTAGTACGCACTCATGTTGGTGATTCGCAGAATCGTTTATCCGTTAAGAGAACCTCCAGTAGCGGATGTGTAGCAGTACCACTATCACTCTTACGCCAGGGAAAAAGGACAGGTCCACAATTATCTTCTGAAGTTGTAACAACCAAAGTCCGGAAATTCCATCTTTGAAACATACTTCTAGTCCAGCGCACTGCTGTGGTTGTGGCTCCCATCTTCAAGTTTTTCCAGAACGGCACAAACGGTGCGTTTTTATTACACTCTACAAAATTGAAAAAAAAAATTGCCTGTGCCAGGTAACACATTTTAGTCGTTGAGCTGAACATCCGGAAGCGGTGAATATTTCTTGCACGAGAAATCGGAGACACAGAAAAAGATGCAAATGAGAAAAAGGCAGGGTGGTTGACCAGAGTTGCCCTAAGCTAGGGGAAGGAAAATAGGAAGTATGGACGAAAACAAAGAAGGGGGGCAAAAAGAAAGGCGTAATAAAGAGGACGGGATGGCATCATTATGGTCTTTAGAATAGGCCACTGCCCCATAAAAAAGTCAACAACGACTTGACTGACTTTCGGTGCGACGACAGTTCACGTCAGCATTACAAGACTGTCTGTTCGGAAAGCGGCCTGTTGTCAAGGCGTGCCAACGTGATGGCTGGTGCGCGCTGTACTGAGGGCAGTGGCAAAGTACGTGTTCTATACTCTCCTCATCGCCCACGAGAAATCGCGATGCATAATTAACTAAGTAAGAAATTACCTGACTAGGCTAAAAGATATGCAGCCGAGTACATGGGCAATTACCATCAGTATTAAACAGAATATCTCTAGTCGCCAATAAAAGAAAACAGCATTAATGCCCTATCAACATCTGTAAAGCTTAGTTGCTGCAAGATACGGCAAACTGAGCGCCTGTTGCCACTACTTCTTGCCAAGAATCTGCGCCATCACAACCGCAATCAAATCTTTTCGACACGGCCACCCGAGTGACAGCCGGGTGCCTGCTGCCCCTGCTTGGTGCCAGGAATGACTCGAGGTTGCACTGCGACCATTGTTCATATGCAACTTGTGCACGCGTGGTTTGTTGGGTTCACGACCCGATAACTGTACGTGTCTTTGGATAAGTGATCCGAACGTTGGCCTCACACCGCTGTTCACCTTACATGAGCCTCCCAGAAAGTAGGAGGTCTGAAAGAACACGAAAAAGAGATTAAGCAGAAGGAACATGCAGAAGTGATGGCTGACCAAGAGATTAGAAAGCTACAGCTTGAAATTCAGAAGGCGAGTGCGGTAACAACTGAAGTAGACCAAGTTATTTCAAATTATGTCGTATGGACGAATAGATTAGACTACACAAGGTTGGCGAGGACATTGCCTTGTCCTAAGTTTAGTTAGAAAGAACTTGCAAGAGGTGTAACTTCGCTCCAGGCACATGGTCGCACGGGTCGGTGACTTCGTTGTCATGTGCAGTCCCAAAGCTCGAGGCGACTGAAGTGAGGAACTGCGAGGAAAAAATCACCGCCGCTTTCACTCCGTGAGGATGGTCGAGCAGCGAAGCTGTGTTGCACCCAGTGTTACACCATGCAAATCAAACTTCGCAAGCAGTTCATATTATTACGCGAACGAAGGATTAAGAACTGGCGACTATTTACAAATTATATTTACAAAGGATAACTGCAGCGCTGGCCAGTTTAGCCGACAGATTGAGAGCCAGAGAGTGTTTGTCGGCTTCGTCAGGGCGCCCGCGTGCATCGTCCACAAGAAACACGCAACGTGCATGCATCATTATCACTGGCGGCATATGCACCGTCCCGCGACATCTAAATATTGGTGAAAACAGGAGAGTAATACGCTTTGAGGTGTGCGACATGCACGTCTCAGCGGAAATCGGGGCATATTAGGCACTGGTACTGACTGGGTCGATGTCACATGTAACTGGAGTCACGGCACACAGCACTTGATGTGGACCTGTGTACCGATATATGAGTTTTTCTGACAGAGCAACGTGACGAGTCGGGGTCCATAGGGGTACCAGAAATCCAGGCGAAAAGTGGGCGTCTTTGGGTTGGCGACCGTACAAATGCCGTTGCTTCTCTTGGCAGGTCAGGAGGCGAGCACGGACAATTTGGCGTGCTTGGGCTGGCCTGGTGATGACGTCAGGTGCAGACTCGCTGGTCTCTGACGAGGCAGATAGAAGGGATGCGTCCAGCGGCAATATGGGTTCTCGGCCCAGCAACAGAAAGGACGGGGAATAACAGGCAGTGTCGTGATACGAAGACATATACGCAAAAGTGAAATAGGGCAGGGCAAGGCCCCAATCCGTATGGTCGGACGACACATAATTTGCAAGCATGTCTGTTAAGGTGCAATTCAGACGCCCTGTGACACCATTAGTCTGAATAGTAAGACGTAGTCAGCTTGTGCTTGGTTAAGCTGGACTGCATGATGTCGGTGATCAAATTAGAGAGAAATGTCTTACCACGTTCACTGAGCGCCTGCTATGGAGCACCATGCTGCAGAATCACGCCGCGTAAAAAAAAATTGGTCACATCCGTGACGCAGCATGTTGCAAACGCTCTGTTGATGGCCTGGCGCGTGGCGTAATCTGTCGCCACAGCGACCCACTTGTTGCAGACGTGGATAGAGGAAAATGCCCATGTAAGGCCAAGCCAACGCGAAGGAACGGCTCCGAAGGAATTTCGAGTGGCTGAAGGCACCCAGCAGAGAGCATCGATGGTATTTTTCGGCGCTGGCAGTTTTCGCACGCCGCAACGTATTTCCGGACGGAACGGGCAAGGCCTGGCCAGAAGAAGCGTCGGCGAATCCGGTCGTAGGTGCGGGAGATGCCATATTGACCTGCCGTTGGTAAATCGTGAAGTTCTTGGAGCTCACCGGAGGTGCTTAGGAATGACGAGGAGGGCAGGACCGTAGCGGCGTACATTGTGGCGGTATAATACACTATCGTGGAGAAAAAATAGGGGAAGAGAGGAATCAGAAAACAAAGATTACAAGCCATCAATGATGGCGCGCCAGGTGGCATCACGCCGTTGCTCGTCGGCAACGTGTGGCAGCTGAGAAATGGAGAAAACGAAAGCGTCAGCATCGGGGTCATTGTCCTCAGTAGGCTCGTCCACTGGATCGCGTGATAAAGAGTCTGCATGTTGATGTCATTCCCGACTTGTACACCACTGCATAGGAATATTCTTGCAGCCACAGAACCCAGCAACCAATCCAGCCGGTAGGATCCCCAATTAAGGAAAGGCAGCAGATCACTTGGTGGTCCGTGTACCGAGATGTGCGTGCCATACAAGTTTGGGCGAAATTTGGAAACCGCCCATGTGAGAGCCAGGCATTCACGATCTGTAATGGAATTGTTGAGCTCCGCTGCTGTGAGGAGGCGGCTAGCGTAGGCGGTAACACGATCTTCACCTTGTTGGTGCTGGGTTAAGACGCCTCCGATATCGCGACCACTGGCATTGGTGTGCACCTCTGTAAGAGAGTCGCGTCAATGATGGCCAGACAGGTAGCGTGGTGAGAATGTTGGTGGGGTGGGCAAATGCGGCAGTTTGAGCGCGGCCGAACGTAAACGCACGTCATTTTTCAGAAGATCAGTAAGTGGTGGGGCAGTCGCTACACAGTCTTTAACGAAGCGTTGGAAGCAGAAGCAGAGTTATACAAAACTTCGGACCTCTTTGACAGACTGAGGTAAAGGAAACGACGTGACAGCACGAATCTTTGCCGGGTCTGGTTGAATACCAGAAGCTTCGACGAGGTAGCCCAGCACTGTAATCTGCTGATGACGGAAGTAACAGTTCTAAGGATTTAGTTGCCGCCCAGCTTCGCGGACGAATAGAAGAACAGCTGATAAGCGCTGAAGGTGTGTCGCAACTGTAGGCGGAAATACGAGAACATTGTCTATGTAGCCGAGGCATGTTGACCATTTGAACCTTTTGAAGCAAAGTGTCCATCATGCGTTCGAACATTGCTGGAGCATTGCATAGACCGAATGGAATAACTTTGAATTTATATAGATCTTCAGGGGTAACGAACGAGCTCTTCTATTGTTCCTTTACATCTAGATAAATTTGCCAATAACCAGACCGAAGGTCAATTGATGAATAGTAGTTGGCACCGTGGAGACAATCGAGGGCTTTGTCTATGCGTGGCAAGGGGTAGACGTCTTCCTTTGTAAATGGTTAGCATACGATAATCTACGCAGAAACGCTATGTGCAAGCTTTATTTTTAACAAGCACAACAGACGACGCCCAAGGGCTCGTCTAAGGTTCAACAATGGCTTTTGCCAGCATCTGGCTCACATTATGTTGAATAACCTTATGCTCTGAAGCAGAAACTCTATATGGCCGGCGGTGAATAGGACTGGCATCCCCAATATTTATGATTCTCCCGATCCACCCGGGTTCGTGAACAACGGAGGGCTCGAGGCACCCTCCGTTAGACGGACGCTCTGCAGCGTATTGGGGACGAACGATGACTGACCGCCGAGCAGCTGTGCTCGCTGGTGGTTATTGGTGCGGTGGCCAATATTGCCTAAATGACCCTGGCAGGCCACCGAGCCTGGCGGGCCAATGAAGATTACGCCCGAGGGGGCGTCACATGCTTGCTACACCCGCTTACCTCAGTTTGTTTGTCGCGAACAAAAAAAAAACGTCTAAGTTCAATGTTCGAGGCAACGCCTCCATCCTAGCAAGGCCGACGCCGCCTGCTATTCAGGCTAGTAACGGTGCAGTGGCCTCCACCGTCGAGTACTCCGCCTGGGCTCCGCTGTTGATGGGCCGGGTGTGGAAACGCCTGGTGCTGCTTCAGACAGCCCCGCTCCCCCCGGAGGGTCCGAAGTGGTCGGCCTTGTCAGTGGTGACTGGCATCACACTGGCCCAACGGGCGCCGCACCACTGGCAACGCTTGCCGCCTCCGAGGTGGGTGCTGCTCCGCTGGAATCGACTTGTGCTGCCGCTAGTCCTCCTGCGGGTTGGAACTCGAAAGTGGCAGTCGAGGGTGCTGGCCAGGTCCCGAGGCGAGGCCTGACGTGGTCGACGTGTCTGTGCGACGTGGCACTGTGTGGAATGCGAATGAGCAGCGATAAGGCGCTGGCAGGAGACCACCTGTCCGGCGGACCAGGTTCGGCCACGACGGAAGCTTCTGGCGAAAACTGGAGCTCCCGACTCCGGCAAAGGCGCGGGACGGCGCTCTTGGTCAGCAGCCAGCTTCTGCTTCAGCTGCTTCAGGAGTGCTGTGGATCGGAGGTCCGGATGCAACACATCCAAGGATGCCTTGACCATTCGACCCAGCCGGAGCTCACAGGGGCCATGGCCAGTGACATCGTGGGGCATGGTACGGTAATGAAACAATATCCGGGCAATCCGCGTCCCGAAATCCCCAGTCTGGCTCTTTTTGAGCTTGTCCTCCATGGTTTCCACCACCCGCTCGGCTTCACCACTCGAAGCAGGGTGGTACGGCGAAACCATCATCTGACGGATTCCGTTCTTCTTCAGCCAGGCCAGGTACTCTGTGCTGGCGAAAGCAGGACCATTGTTGGACACGATGACGTCCGGCAACACCTGGGTGGCGAAGACCTGTCGTAGCGCAGCAATGGTCACGCCTTCTAATGGAGTGGTTACAGGTAGAACCTCCACCTACTTCGAAAAAGCATTCACCACCCCCAGGAAGTAACCGCCCTTGAAAGGTCTACTTGTCTACTTGTAACATGGAATGGCCGGGGGTGATTTCCACATGACGTGAGGCCGGCTGATGATCCTGCAGATGTGGCAGCTCTGCACCATGTGAGCGATTTCCTGGTCCAGGCAAGGACACCAAACATGGGACCGGGTCATCATCTTGGGCTTTCCCACGCCAGAATGACCCGTGTGCAGCAACTGTAGGACCCTGGACCGGAGACATTGTGGGGTCATCACCTTGGAACCCGACAGTAGGCAGCCCTGCTCCAAGCTCAGCTCAGCGGCCTTGAGGCTATAGGCATGCTGAACAAATTCATCCCCACGGGACACCGCTTTGACCACCTGAGACAGGACTGGGTCACCGGCTGGTCGCTTGCGATGCCGCAGATCTGGAGAGCACATCCGGGTACGCGTGCTCCAGCATGAACATTTCAGCAGGTTCTGGAACAGCGTCAGGCAGGGACCGGTGGCTCAGGGCATCAGCAGCTCCCAGGTCCTTTCCCGGACAGTAAACCAGCTCGTAACTGTAAGCTGCCAGCCTCAAGGCCCAGCGTACCACTCGAGGTGATGCCTGCAAAGAAACTGCCTACTCAGGCCCCAGCAGCCTCACCAGCGGCTTGTGGTCCGTGACCGCCTCGAACTTCCGGCCCAACAGATATTGGTGGAAGCCTTCAACACCGAACATGAATGCCAAGCCTTTCTAGTACAGCTGGCTGTAGTATTGCTCTGCAGCATGAAGCTGACGAGAAGCAAACCACAGAGGGCGTTCCTAGCCATCCTTGTCCCGGTGCACCAGGACGGCTCCCACGCCGTACGGCGATGCATCTACGGTAAGGATGACGTGATTGGCAGGATCAAAGTGTACTAGAACTGGAGCCTTGGTGATGAGTTCTTTGGTGCGTTGGAAGGCCTGGTGCTGCTCCTTCTTCCATACCCATTGCTGACCATCTCGAAGCAGAAAATGGAGTAGCTGTAGATGCTCCGACAGGTTCGGCAGAAAACTCCAGTAGAAGTTGACGAGGCCGAAGTAGTTCTGAAGCTCCTGCTTGCTCTGGGGCTTAGGCGCCTTGAGCACAACATCAACTTTGCGGGGAGCTGAGGCTAGGCCAGCCTGGGAAATGACATGTCGCAAGTACGCAATACTGGGGGCCAAGAAAATGCACTTTTCCAGCTTGAGCTTCAGACCGGTGTCCTGCAGCTGTGCCAGGACGTTGTGCAGGTCTTGTAGGGGGTCCCTGTCGTCGCTGCCAGTAACCAAGATGTCGTCCAAGTACACCGTCACGTCCCTTATGCCCCTGAAGAGATTGTCCAATTTCCTCTGAAATATGGCTGGGGCTGGGGCCACGCCACACGGTAAGCGCGTGTACTGGGAGCGCCCTGAATTTGTCGATATTGTGACATACTTCCGGGAGGCATCCTGAAGCACCAGCTGCTGGTAAGCATCCCCGAGGTCGAGCTTGGTGAACTTCTGTCCACCGGACAATGTTGACCAGATATCTTCAATCTTGGGCAACGCGTACTTCTCGACGGTAGCGACGGGCTTGATGGTAACCTTGAAATCCCCACAGATCCTGACATTGCCATCTCGCTTCAGGATTGATACGATGGGAGCGGCCCATTTGGATGTCTTGACGGGTGCCAGGATGCCCTCTCGCTGGAACCGTTTCAGCTCCTGGATGACCCCGTCCATCAGGGCGAGCGGCAGTGCGCGAGGCTTGAAAAGACGAGGCCGGGCTCCCTCGGTACGTAGATGGCAGCAGTCGTGCTGGCTAATGTGCCTCGGGCTGGAACAGGGTCTTGAACTTGGTCAGGAGGGTGGGGAGGTCTTTCATCCCATGCAGGCCTGGTTTCCTGGTACTGTGGCAGACAAACGCCCAGTGCATGAATCCAGGTTCGGCCCAGCAGCGTCGGTGACGAACCCTTGGTTAAGTAAAGGGAAATGGTTGCCTCCCTGTCGCCAAAGCGAACGCTGATCTGTGCCTGACCCTGGACCTGGGAGAACTGCCCGAAGTAGCTGCGCAGCATCACTCCCGAAGCTTCGACGGACACGCCGGGGAAGGTATGCTTCACGAGTTTCCCGGACCTTACTGACACGCTGACCCCTGTGTCCAGCTCCATGGTAATGGGGTGCCCGCAGATTTAGACGGTCAGCATGTACGGCGGCACAGACGACTGTGCAATGCCTGTGTGCCGCATGTCGAAAATCGGCAGGTCCTCGCCCACGACGTGGAGCCTGGCCGCGGAAGAGCTCGAGCCTGCTGCCGCACGCCCCCGCCACGTACCCTTGCGGTGGCTACCCTGGCCGCGGGCTAGTGTGGTGCATGAGCTTGAACCAGGCTGCTGCTGTCCGTTGTTTGTCCTGTCCCTTCGGCATACCCGTGCCAGGTGCCAAGTTTTCCATCACGTGAAGCATTGTGCTTGAGAGAACTGGCACTGTGAGGGGGAGTGCTCTTTTGTAACTTTTTTTCTTATATCCTCCATAAACTTGTATATTTATGAAAATAAGTTAATTCATATGAGTTGGCACCACCACAGCGACCGCAGGTACTGCCCTTTGTCGACAACTGGTTGACCGGCGCTTCCGCCGACGGTGAGCCAGTCGCACATGAAATCTCGCCGGCGTTCTTGGCGGCAGCTTTCATTGCCAGCGCTGCCTTCACGGCGTCGTCCAGCGAGTGGTCGGGGAGCTCCAAGAGTCGTGTCTGCATGGCGGTGTTGTTGATGCCGCAAACGAAACGGTCCCGGAACATCGAGTCCAGTTAGTCCCCGAAGGCACAGGCGCTCGCTAACCCTCGTAGCACAGGAACGAACTACCCGAGCGTCTCTCCTTCCCCGCGGCTCCGGTTGTTGAAGCGGAAACGTTCCATTAGTGTGGAAGGTGCTGAGTTGAAATGCGAGCGCAGTATGGCGAGCAGCTCACCCAGCGTCTTAACATGCAGCGTGGCTGGCTTGAGAAGGTCGAGCAGGAGACGCAATACGCGGGTCGCGCAGCTGGCCAGGAATTTGTCCCGCTGTTTGGTCTCGGGTGTGTTGTTGCCCGTAAGAACACGTGGACTTGTTCCTCGTAAATTGGTCAGGCGGGCCCATTTCCTTCGAACGACTCGAGCCTTCCGTACAGCGGTGTGGTGGCAGCAAGGGGGGGAGTGTTTCGCCCCTCGCGGTGGTGTGGAACGAACCGTGGATCCTCGTCGCCAGGGTCACGATGCGCTTGGGTTCGCGAAGAAGGCAGGGCTCGAGGCACCCTCCGTTGACGGACGCTCAGCAGCGTGGTGGTGACGAACGATGACTGACCGCCGAGCAGCTGTGCTCGCCGGTGTTTATTAGTGTGGTGACCAATGTTGCCTAACTGACCCTGGCAGGCCACCGAGCCTGGCGGGCCAACGAAGATTATGCCCGAGGGGGCGTCACATGCTTGCTACAGCGATGCCTAACAACTGCAATATAGCAAAATTTGAGATTGTGGAGGTCCAAGATGTCTTGGTGGGAAACCAAAAGGTGAGATAGAGCTGCTGGTTGTTCATGCAATAGATCCGCAGCAGTCATCGGAGGAAATGTGCCTTCAGGGCAAGTGGAATCCCGTGGACATGGGGAATAAGCTGAGCAGACGTCTGCTGAAAATGCCCTGGCGTGACGATCTCCAGTAGCACGCAGCGTTGCAGCCGAATTGCCTTCGGGCAGAACTTGCTTTGTCAGACCAAAATTGACGACGTGGAGGCATGTCAGCTTTTCGGAGACGGTTATGAGGAACTGGGGCACAGTGATATTGTGCATGAAAAGGACATCAGGGAAAGCTGAGGCGACGTAATCACCATTATTTTATTTATTTTTATTTATATTTATAAATACTGCGATCTTAAACAAGATCTTAGCAGCGAGGTACACGAATAAGTTCACGAAACAATATAAATACAACAATGGGGAATTGCACTCAAAAATTCCTCAAACCAGCGCTTCACACAAGCGTTTCACACAAGCGCAGAAAACAGGCGCAGAAAACACAGGCGCAAAAAAAACACAGGCGCAAAAAATCAAGCGCTTCAAGGTTACATCGGTGATCTTTCCCAATCATACAGTAAAACAGTGCTATCACTGACAATCTCAGCAAGTGCACAAAAAAAAAGTTAAAGATATGTTTCAAAAAGTGATAGTGAGTCCTGTGTTACAGTTTTATCGGGCAGCTTATTCCAATCTACTATAGTTCTTGGAAAAAAGGAATACTTGAAGCAGTTGACACGTGTTGTAAATGGTGTTACAGCTAGTGAGTGTCGCTGTCTGGTAGCGTAACCTGTTGCATAGGTGATAATGCGAGACGTGTCGATGTTGTAGTGACCATTTATTATTTGGAAAAAGAACTTTAAACGACATGCACGATTTCTGTCACTTATAGAAGGCAAGCCGCTCCGAGATAAAAGGTTAGTAATAGAAGTACGCCCATATGTATTGTAAATGAATCGAACTGCTTTTTTCTGTAAGCTTTCTAGCTTTCCAATATCGCTTTTAGTGAACGGGTCCCATATAACTATAGCATATTCTAAAACGGGGCGGACTAGTGTTTTGTATGCCAATAGACGTACTGTTGGTGTGGAAGATTTTAATACGCGTCTTAGAAAAAACAACTTACGGCGACAATTTGCTATTACTGTGTCAAGGTTCTTTGACCAGGAAAGATCCTTTGTTATGTACAAGCCAAGGTACTTATATTGTGTTACCTCTGCCAAAAAAGCGTTTTCTGTGCCATAGCGATATACCAGTCGCTTCTTTTTTAATGTTATCCGCATATATACTGTCTTTTCGAAATTAATGCTCATTTGCCATTGTCTACACCACTCAACTACCTTATTAAAGTCCCTGTTTAACCTAAGTTGGTCTTCTTCCGTTGTTATTTCATCGTACAGAACGCAGTCGTCAGCGTAAAGCCTAATTTTAACAGAGAGGTTACTGACAATATCGTTTATATATACCAAAAAGAAAAGGGGGCCAAGAACGGATCCCTGTGGGACACAAGAATTTACAGCAGCTATATCAGAGGTTGTTTTATTTACAGTAACAAACTGGTGGCGGTTTGTAAGGTAGGCTTTAATCCATGCTAGTATTTTATCATTTTTAAGCACAGCTCTTAGCTTATGAAGCAATTTAACATGAGACACCCTATCAAATGCCTTGCTGAAATCCATGAATATCGCGTCTGTTTGTTTCCCTTTGTTTACAGTGTTAGCAAAGTCATGTATGGTTTCAACTAGTTGAGTAGTCGTCGATAGGCCACTTCTAAAACCATGCTGCATGTTTGTGAAAACGTTATGTTCGTCTAGAAATCCAGTTATATGTTTATGAATTATATGTTCTAAGAGCTTACAAGATGTTGATGTCAATGAAATCGGTCTGTAATTATTGATGCGTGATTTATCCCCCGATTTATGTAAAGGTTTTATTCTAGCAATTTTCCAGTCTTCCGGTAGTGATCTTTCGTTAATTTACTTCGCAAATAGAATGTACAGATATTTTGCACACCATTCAGCATAACGCTTTAGAAAACAGTTCGGAATGTCATCTGGTCCTGGAGACTTCTTAATGTCAAGCTTTAACAATAAATTTAGAATACCCTGTTCCGAAATAACAATGTCGGGAAGGGAAGGCAGTTCAGCAGAAAAGCATGGTAAACAGCCATCATCACTTGTGAATGCACTTTTAAAATGGTTATTAAAAGCAGAACACACAATTTTCTCATCCCGCACACTTTCACCGTTAATAAAAAAGGTGTCGGAAGACGAAGAGGCGGGCGTCACAACCCTCCAGAATTTCTCGGGAGATGATCTGATAAAGTCTGGTAGTAATGTGCTGTGATAATACTCTTTATCTTTTGCCGATAGCCGATATTGATACTCTTTAAGTTATCAATATCGGCTTTAAGTTCTTCGCCGTCCTTCATTAGGGCGCGTTTCTTTTTTAATCGCTTAAGTTTCCGCCTCATCTGTAACGTCTCCCGCGTAATCCATGGATTGCGGCTCTCCGACTTCTTCACTATTTTAGGAACGAAGCGTTCCACGCAATCAAAAATGAGGTCTTTAAAGAAAAGCCAGAGGTCGTTTACACTACAATCAAGGCCTTGAAAGTGATCGTAGTTAAAAGCTAGTGCATCTATTATAGAGTCATCCTGTGCTCTTGAAAAATTTGGAAAACATTGAACGTTATTGGTGTGATTTATTAAAGCACTTTTCAACGTCAGGACAACTGCTTTATGATCAGAAATACCAGATGTTACTGTATGTGAGATGCAGTCTTTAATGGTGCCACTTACAAAAAACAAATCAAGAATGGACCTTGAATCATTTTGAATTCTTGTGAAATCCTGCACAATTTGCAGTAGATCAAAAGTAAAAGCTATATTAGTCATAACACTTTCCGCACTTTGAATTGGACACGAAGAAAAAGTTTCCCAATTGATATTTGGCAGGTTGAAATCACCGGTTAATATTAATTTATCTTCTTGCGTTACATATGAATGCATATAAGTTGACAAGCGCTCCAAGTAATCAACAGTGGCGTTAGGAGGTCTGTACAAACCTGCAAGGATATATCTAAAATTATTGACATATAATTTACAAAATATGCTTTCTACATCCGGAACATCAGGCATTGTCTGCAGCATAATGGAAGATTTATACAGTATAGCAATACCTCCCCCTCTTCTATCCCGGTCCCTACGTAACACTTTATAATTCTTTGGTACGAATTCACTGCCAAATATATCATCGCTTAACCAAGTTTCAGTTAGTACGGCCACGTCGGGTTCTAGTGAAAAAAGCATGCTCTCAAGCTGGACAGTCTTATTCACGACACTGCGGCAATTCATGTTAAGAATTGTGAAAGGCCTGCTGTTTATCTTCTCAATTCATTTCTTTTTTAGTAATTTTAAAGCGCTTATCTTTAGCTTCGTCCCAGCCAAACATTACGCCGTCCACGCTTAACTTATCAAAGAACAACTTCACCTTAGCATTAATTTCTTTTTCCTGTTTCGCACTTAGCCACAATTTTTTTCGTATTTGACGCACTCTGAATGAAAAGTCTTCTGTTACGGAAAGGTTTGTTCCTTTTAACTTTGAACAAGACTTGAGAATTGTTAGTTTCTCACGATAATCCAAGAATTTAATTATCACTGGGCGGCCTTTTCTGCTCTTTTTGCCTAGTCTGTGACATCTCTCCATGCCACTAACACTGAGTCCCAGCTTATCCTTGAAAAGATCGTCTTGTAGTATTTTTATTAGGCTATCCGTTGTTTCATTGTCATGTTCCTGTATCCCGTAAATGATCAGGTTGTTCCGTCTACCTTGTGGGCTCACAGTACGTCTCCGCGCACGGCGTCGCCAAGTGGCCCCCGAGAAGTGGAGCCTCACGACGCGGCACGACGGCGCACGGCGATAGACCCACCGCAGGTTCGAGCACCGAGCCGAAAGACCTGGACGGCTCTGGCCGTACGCATGGGCGCTCTCCCAGGAACACACGGCGTCCAGGACAGTTAAGGCGTTTATTGATCACCAATGGCCAACATGTACCAGACTGCACCCAAACACACGGAGTACACTCGGCGCCCGCGGTTCCCGATGGCGAGGAAGGCGGGTTACACGCCGCGTCGAACAATGGTTTACGCGCGCGGGCCGAAATGCGTTCGCAAACGCTACCTAGCGCATCCCGTCACCGACAATGGTCTGCGACGGTTCGGACACGCAAAATGTGATGCACTGAGCGCCTGCGGCTACCGCAAGGGCGGAACGCAAAGCCACTCAGCAAGTCACACTTACGCAAGCTAACAAAGCACGTGAACGTCCCCAGGCCGGGGCGTTGGGGACACAAATAGCTGGTCGCTCACGTACCTTGCAGCTTGCCTCTCGTGACCGGCGCTCGTCCCTCTCGCAGCACGACTCTGCCGCGCACCGCGATCGTCCCCAGTCGGGGCTTCTTCCCTACGTCACGCCCCACGACCCAATCGCAGGGCCGCGTAGCATGACGTCGCGGGACGCGGCCGCGGCGCCCGGGGAAAACGGCGCGCGGGTCGAGGGGCAGGCATTTGGGAGAGGTTTTCCTCGCAATGGCGAATAAGTCCGGAGCCTTAGGCACAGCAACGACTGCGCCCCGGTAGACCGAAGGAACTCCCACATCCCTCTCCCCTTAAATGTCCCTACCAGCTGAGAAATAAGTCGGCGACATGTAACACAAAGGAAAAGTCCCCTGTGTCAGCCAGCACTAGATATTGCAAGGACTGCTAACCTCCTGCCTCCGTTCCAGCCCTTAAACACATATTAAAGAAAACGCGAACGATACAACCAGGGCAAATACACTAATAGCACAATTATTTAACACGTACAACAAGCCCAGTGAAAATCGTGTACAACCATATAACTCAGAGGGAAAACACCAACGCAGAAACATACACACACACGCACAGAGACACACGCTCACAAATAAACATTTAAAAAAGTTAATGAACCCAACGTACAAAATAAAACGGCAAGACGTCCCCGGAGCCTCAGCGCTGAGTCCCGAACGTCTTATACCAAAGCCGTCGCGGGCACTTGGTCGGCGGCCACCACGTTCGGATTTGTTTGTTTCAGCGCATTAATCCGTCGCTCTCTGTGGGCCACCTCTTCATCACCTGGAGCTCCCTGCCGAACGAGCGCTGCGAATCCGGGGTCCTCCCGCATCTTCTGCCGGCACAATTGGGCCAGCTCGCCGTCTGTCAGCGCCGTCGCCGCGCCAAAAGGCACCGGGGGATCTCCCGCCGCACTCTTCTTCCTGTCCTCCGGGTGCATCCGGCCGGTGTAGTGGCTATGGTGAATAACAAGGGTCCCACACTTCCCGCAGGTAGCAGCACCAGCAGGGAGGGGCAGGTGGGCGCCGTCCGCGGCTGCCTCCGTTAGAGTGAGCGTGTGCCCCTTAAAAGGATAGGGCACGGGGTGCTGGCACCTCTCCACTCTGCGCTGCGCGGGCCATGCCTTCACCGACACGTACCAGAGGGGTGCCGATACACCCTCCTGGCACGTCCAGGTGGCAACACTCCGTGTTTTCGGACTGGTCTCCGTAGCTGTGGCAGGCGGGACAGTCGTTGGAGCAGGGAGTATCCTTGCGGCTGGAGCGCCTGGCTGTGGAACCCAGCGCCGGCGTCGGCTGCGGCGGCGGCTCGAAGGGGCGACAAGGGCAGACGGCTTGCCCATCTTGAGCGCGAGTGCGCTGCAACTCCAAGCTACCGACGAAGGCGACTGTCGAGAGAGAATGACAGCGGGAAGACAGTTCCGGGCACCGGCAGCAGCAGTGCCAGCAGGAGTAGTAAATGCTGACGCCAGTTGTTTTCCAGAAGGAGCGAGCAGAGATGGGGGGGGGCGCAGGATGGAGGGTCGCGAAGCCAGCTGGACGTGGTTTTCGTCCCCTTTTGCACGCGCACACACGAGGCACCCGCGACACGTGCCCTTAGGGCTTGCAACGGATTCGGGCGCAGGCAACACCAATGTCTGAGGCGTCCAATGTCTCAAACCTCACTCTCATCTGACGCTCCCGTGGTCGCACGCCCCCGCTTTCCGGACACTTACGCGGCGAGTCTCAAAGACGAGACAACAAAAGAATGAGGGCACCAAGCGCCCCTCTACAGCTACGTACAATGGCGATGCGGGGTAAGAAGCGGGGCACTTTGAAAACAAGGCTATGCACACGAGGAAGGCTAAACCTATTATTCAAGCAAGAAGAAATACAAGCACTGAACAAACGGGCAACCTTTTTGACATCTAGTTAGGGCGGGCTGGAACCATGGCGCGCTGGCCTCTATGCGGGAAATCCCGAGAGAAAAGAAACACTCGCTCGCAGAGGCAGAAAGCAAGAGTAACGCGTTTCTTTTACCAGAAAGGTCTGGCAACGCGAGGGCGAATTCACAATGGTGGTCGTCGCCTGAGGGGGTATCGATGCGACGGCCGAAAGCGGTCGGAAACACCGGACGTGCTCTGTTCCCCGGAAAACCCGAGATCGCTGGGCTCCGGCGCCGGCTCGACTGGCCTGCAATGGTAGGCTTTCAAGTCGGCAATGTGAACGCGGCCCCTGGTTCTCCCCGTCTGAGGATCCGTCAGCTCATACGCAAGTGGTGAAAGTCGTTTCTCCACTCGGTAAGGCCCCAGCCATTTAGGAGCCAACGCTGCGGAAAACCCTTTGCTGGCGTCACTAAGAGCGTGGTTGCGTTTAAGCACCAAGTCACCGACCTGAAAGCAGACGTCGCGATGACTCTTGTCATACTGAGCTTTCTGCTGGGCTCGGGCGGCTCCCAAGCTGTCCCTTGCTCTAGAGCAAGCGCGGGCAAGCCGGGAGCGAAGCTGCGCTGCGTACGAGGAAAGGTCCCCTGGCGCATTCTCAACCCAATAAACGCCTTAACTGTCCTGGACGCCGTGTGTTCCTGGGAGAGCGCCCATGCGTACGGCCAGAGCCGTCCAGGTCTTTCGGCTCGGTGCTCGAACCTGCGGTGGGTCTATCGCCGTGCGCCGTCGTGCCGCGTCGTGAGGCTCCACTTCTCGGGGGCCACTTGGCCACGCCGTGCGCGGAGACGTACTGTGAGCCCACATTTTGGCGCCCAACGTGGGGCTTCACGACGCGGCACGACGGCGCACGGCGATAGACCCACCGCAGGTTCGAGCACCGAGCCGAAAGACCTGGACGGCTCTGGCCGTACGCATGGGCGCTCTCCCAGGAACACACGGCGTCCAGGACAGTTAAGGCGTTTATTGATCACCAATGGCCAACATGCACCAGACTGCACCCAAACACACGGAGTACACTCGGCGCCCGCGGTTCCCGATGGCGAGGAAGGCGGGTTACACGCCGCGTCGAACAGTGGTTTACGCGCGCGGGCCGAAATGCGTTCGCAAACGCTACCTAGCGCTTCCCGTCACCGACAATGGTCTGCGACGGTTAGGACACGCAAAATGTGATGCACTGAGCGCCTGCGGCTACCGCAAGGGCGGAACGCAAAGCCACTCAGCAAGTCACACTTACGCAAGCTAACAAAGCACGTGAACGTCCCCAGGCCGGGGCGTTGGGGACACAAATAGCTGGTCGCTCACGTACCTTGCAGCTTGCCTCTCGTGACCGGCGCTCGTCCCTCTCGCAGCACGACTCTGCCGCGCACCGCGATCGTCCCCAGTTGGGGCTTCTTCCCTACGTCACGCCCCACGACCCAATCGCAGGGCCGCGTAGCATGACGTCGCGGGACGCGGCCGCGGCGCCCGGGGAAAACGGCGCGCGCGTCGAGGGGCAGGCATTTGGGAGAGGTTTTCCTCGCAATGGCGAATAAGTCCGGAGCCTTAGGCACAGCAACGACTGCGCCCCGGTAGACCGAAGGAACTCCCACAACCTCTATTTTCTTGGTCATCTAACTTATTCTGTAAATATGACACCTGTGTTTGCAAAGTAGCGACAGATGACTTCACCTTTTTAAATTCTTGTTCTAAAGATTGCAGAACAGAGGAGTTACCCTCTAAACAGCTTAGTCTTTCCTTCATATCTGTTATATCTAATTCCATTCTATTTTGATTCGATAATAGGCTATTCATGGTGGTCATCATGTTATTCTGGCCATCAAGTAGCTTCATCAAGAGTTCCTTCTCAGTCGGACCTGGGTTCGCCTCAATATCGCCACATGATAAAAGATTCAACACAAACGGAAACATATCAGACAACAGCAGTGGGCATGGCAGCAACATCAGGAAACGGTTGTCACTACGATAGCACTTCGTAGGTAAGTAAGAACTAACCTGCACCGAGAAGCAGAGCGGATTTTGAAGCAACATTCCCGAAGCGCTGCTGCCGAGCCCACAGGAGGCAACTTGCAGTGCGACCCGTTTTAAAGGCGCTGGAAGTCCCACGTGATGTGATGTCACAGATGAAGGCGCAAGCGCAGATGTCAGGAGCAAAGGCGGGATGTTCTCGCTGATCTCGCACATGTCACCATCCACTGATACCTCGATGACGCTGTCACCAAGATTGTGGCAATGAAGTCCGTCCGATGCACAAGCCTGGTTCGGTGACCATACTGTGATTAGGGTAGCGAGAACCTGCACCGAGAAGCAGAGCGGATTTTGAAGCAACATTCCCGATGCGCTGCTGCCGAGTCCACAGGAGGCAACTTGCAGTGCGACCCGTTTTAAAGGCGCTGGAAGTCCCACGTGATGTGACGTCACAGATGAAGGCGCAAGCGCAGATGTCAGGAGCAAAGGCGGGATGTTCTCGCTGATCTCGCACATGTCACCATCCACTGATACCTCGATGACGCTGTCACCAAGATTGTGGCAATGAAGTCCGTCCGATGCACAAGCCTGGTTCGGTGACCATACTGTGATTAGGGTAGCGAGAACCTGCACCGAGAAGCAGAGCGGATTTTGAAGCAACATTCCCGATGCGCTGCTGCCGAGCCCACAGGAGGCAACTTGCAGTGCGACCCGTTTTAAAGGCGCTGGAAGTCCCACGTAATGTGATGTCACAGATGAAGGCGCAAGCGCAGATGTCAGGAGCAAAGGCGGGATGTTCTCGCTGATCTCGCACATGTCACCATCCACTGATACCTCGATGACGCTGTCACCAAGATTGTGGCAATGAAGTCCGTCCGATGCACAAGCCTGGTTCGGTGACCATACTGTGATTAGGGTAGCGAGAACCTGCACCGAGAAGCAGAGCGGATATTGAAGCAACATTCCCGAAGCGCTGCTGCCACCAAACCAAGATGACAGCAAACCAATGAAATTCAAGACTATAGGCCACTGGCGGGCGAAGGCGGTCGTACTAAAGTTGCTGGGCTGTTCGGCACGAAGATGCCCAGGTAGAGGAAGTAGGAGGCACAAGGTAGTGGTAGAACAGTCGATCAAAGCTGAATGCGCCATAGAAAGTCGTCGTGTCCAAGGACTAGCTCATGAGGATAATTGGTCAGCACTGTAAAGCAAACAGCAACGTGGTGGTCGTCGATACTTATGCGGTAAGTATAAATTCCAGTGACGGCAACAGTGCTGCCATCGGCCATGCGTACGGCTCGTGTAGTAGCAGGCTTGAGAACCTTGCTGAGTCGACGACGGAGATTACAGCTCATCAGGGATACCCGGGCTCCAGTATCAATGCCGTAAAAGAGGCTCCGTCGACGGGAACATCAAGTTCTGGTTCGTTGGGAACGTCAATGGAGGATTTCGACACGGCGAGGATAATGCAGCTATATAATAAATCTTTTGTTTCAGCATTCTTTCACCTAATTTTCACTTTTGCGGTACGCAGGCTCTTCCACAGGAGGACATACTACTTGTGGTCTTCCCATAGCTCTAGCTAGGATGTAATGTATAGAACCACTAATCCGAAGCTCCGTGTATTGGGCGCAAGACTCACCACTGGAGATGCGGGTGCTGCAGTCGTTTTGAGGATTGGGTATATTGGGTGGGCTTGGCTGCCGGCACTTCTTGCTGGCACAAAAAGGGCCGGCAGCCACGCGTTCCTAGTGTCGCGTTTCAATCCCTGGGTACTATTCGTTGACCGTAAACCACTAGCACAAGATTTTTTTTGCAACAGGGGGGAATCAATATTGATAATTGTGGTGGAATCAGGTAGAATCAATAATTCGATAAATTCGATGCCGATCTGGTTCGATCACCGAAAATGAACCCTGTGACTACCGCGCAAGATTCGCATATTTTTAGCATTCTCACGGGGAAGAGGTGTCACTCCGCCCCCTTTCCCCTGCCGAACTATTTTTTTTCCGCTAGGTCACGTGGCCCCTTTCTTTAGTGAAGTCCATCACAGGGTCCGCATAAACAATTTCGCGGTAATAAAGTCAACGCTCTTGAGGAGAAATTTACTTACACCGGAAGCGTTCAGGCAGCCTTTCAGACGGGCGAACAAAAAGCAACCAGGTTCAGTTTTTGACGCCCGCAAATTATCTGAGTTTGCGCAAGGCCTGAAAGTGAACCTCGTTGAGTGGCTTAAGGGTGCCTTATTTTACGAATATGGAAACAAGATTTTAGAATGCATGTACCGAACAGCTCGAGCATTCCGCAGGGAGTGAGGCCTTGGGTGCGGGATAAAAAGGCTGTAGACACGATAGAAAAGACGGCTCGGCAAAATGATAAGTACGCGACGCGGCAAAGACTCACTGCCGAGGACACGCATTCATATGGAAAGCATAACCCGAGACGGCATTTCTCCCAAAAAAGGCAGGCATAATTGAAGCCCACGGAACGAGACGAATAAAAGACCCAAGAGCCTAAGATAATGGCGCTAGTGACCCTAAGGAGCACGTGAGAAACAAGGTTGTCACGAAAAAAATTTTGAAGAGACAACCGGTACGGTGTTAGAGTTGTCACCTACTAGGACGTTCTTCGGGACGAACGCTTGGAGCTTCTGCGTTCATATCTTCAGGAGCTTCAGACAAAGGGAAAACCTGTGGGCTATTAGGGGAGAACTAAGGACATAATTGGGCGTCTCGAAAGCGCCACCCAATGACTTGTAGCGCCAGCGCCATCGACGCGATCGTCTTAGGAAAGATGACGAAGTCAGGAGAGGCCCCGAGCGGCGCGGTAGCTTAGCTCGCGCTGGGGACAAAAGAAATAAAGATTAGTAGAGTTTGAGCTTTAGTGCTGGAATAACGCATCATCGTATCTCTCTCATGTGCTGTACAATTGGTCACTTATGACGTCTGGATCAACGCGGACCTTGTACCTGGTAATAATGCGCCACAGGAAAAGGAAGTGGAGGCATGTCGAACATCGACAAGAAACGCCAGCAAGCCTCGACCAACCGGGAAGCCGCTGAGCTCGTTTCAACCGCTGCGCTTGTCTCGAACGTCATCGGCCAGCCAGAATTTTTGGAGCCGGACCCGGTGGCCTAGTTTGTCCAAGTAGAGGCCCACTTCGAGCTTTCGCGAATAACGTCACAGACCCGCAACTACCTCCTTGTGGTGGGCGCACTTCCTGCGGCCGCCATCGACGTAATTGCCACGCTTCTTTCGTTCGTACATACCCTCACAGGGTCGTCTTATGATGCAATCAAGGGCACTTTACTGGATCGTACAGCTTCACTGGAATGTAAACGAATACAACAGCTACTTTCATTCGAACAGCTTTGCAATCAATGCACAAGTCGGCTACTGCGCCGAATGCTTAACCTTCTCGTCCTCGCGCTTTCACCATGAACAGCGCCTCTTTACGTGAGCTATTTATTCAGCGCTCTCCCACTCAAGTCCAGATGGTGCTGGCCACTGCTTTAACCCAGCATCTGTCAGAGCTCGCTGCATTGACCGTCAAGAATATGGAAGTTGCCAATCTCCATCGGCTGGTTGCAGCTGTGATGCCGGCGTCAGCGTCGCACACTGCGCATTCTTTGCCTCCAAACGGGCGAGAGAGAGCATCGAGAGGATTTCCCGTGGCTAAGCTGTGCGATAGACTGGAGGAGCTTGTAGTTGCGACCACTCGTAGGAATGTTTCTTCTTGTTCACACCTCCATCTCGTCAGCGGGGTACGTCCAGTGAGCGCCAGCGCTACCATGCAGGAGATCAGCCAGCCATCTACTGCTGTTACCAGCGTTTTAGTGCGGAAGCAAGTCGCTGCTTTCTTCCTTGATCTTCGTCGGGAAACCGCCCGACGTACCGCTAATGCCGATGAATGGTCACGACCCCACCCCAAGTCACCTCTTCTACGTCATCGAAAAGGTCACTGGGCAACGCTTCCCGACCGACATGGGGGCACATTCAGCATTCTATCTGTTTGCTACACAAGCGCATCGCACAGCTACTCCTATTCTGTAGATGCAAGCCGTGAATGGAACTCGCATTCCGATATTTTGACAGGGCTCGTACACACATAACCTGATCCTGCAAAGAGCGTTACGATGGTTGTTCATGGTTGCCGACATCACTTCTGCAATTATCGATGAAAATTTCCTCCCCGACCACGGCCTGATTGTGCACGTCAAACGACCTATCGATGTCTAAAACGACAACCAATCTCTCTGCAAAACATTGCTGTACCCGAAACCCCAGATTTAGCGTTCCCTTGCGTTGCGGTTTCCAAAGAATCCTTCTCGGCATTGCTGCGATAACTGCCTGAACTCGCCGCATCGCCCTCCTGAAAAAAAAAAAATTGTCTGCCATGACGCGCGACATCAAATACCTTCCAGACCTGCTGCATTCTTCCGGCTACGTCGGCTTGCTCCGTACAAGCTCAAAGTCTGACGTGCAGAGTTTGGCCGCAAGTTCGAATGAGGCCTAAATCGGCCGTCCACCAGTAAGTAGGCCGATCCACTCCACATGGTGCCTAAAGAATCGGGTGACTGCAGGCTGTGTAGAGACTACAGATGTATCAATACTGAGACTATACTGGATCAGTACTCTTTACCGAGCATGCAAGATTTCAGCATCGCTCTGCACGGCGCCATTATCTTTTTATTAAGGCAAAAGCCTTTCTAGGCTCATGGTGAAGTTTGTGTCAGCAGACCTGACCGCCGGAGTATCCGCCACAACGCCATCACGCCAGATGAAGGCAGTTTAAAGAAAGATTGAAGAATAAAAAATAATTGATTGGGACAGTTAGTGAATGATAACATTATAATAGGGATTGGTAGAGGTTAAGAATGAACAGTAATGACTAACAATGACTGCTAATGACTTGTAATGACCACAATAGACAAGAAATGACTCAAATGTCTCATAATGAGTAGCAATGACTGAAATGAATACTAATGATTAGTAATGACTACTAATGACTATGAAATGACCAATATGTCTAATGAGGGCTTGGAATGACCACAATTGATTACAAATGCCGAAAAATGCTTACTAGTGAGCAGTAATCACTAATAATGACTGAAATTACTTGTAATCACTACTAATGACTATGAAATGACTAATATGTCTAACGACAGCTTGTAGCGAAAACAGCTGATCATAAATGACTAAAAATGCTTAGTAATGATCAGTAGTGACAAATAATGACTGAAATGACTTGTAATAACTAGTATTGACTACGAAATGACCAATACGTCTAACGACGTATTACAATAGCTACATTAGGTTACGAATTGTTAAAAATGTTTAGTATTGAGAAGTTATAACTAAGAGAAAGAAGAGTAAGAGAAGAGGAAAAGCGAAAGAGCCGATTGATCAGAGAAGGAAGAGTAGGCTTACGCCGTTCACCTCTGAAGAGAGATATTAAGAGACCCTGTAGTTTTAAGATTGCCCTCCCACAAAATTACTGTGGCTGAGCAAGACATACCTAAGACGCCCATTGCAACGGCATTCGAACTCTTCGAGTTTCTGCGAATGCCGTTTCGTCTCAAGAATGCCAGCAAGTCTTTTCAGCGTTTTATTCACGCGGTAAATCGTGGACTACCTTTTGCCTACGTCGACGACTTGATTGCAGCGAGCAAATGCGTCAAAGAGCATTTACAGCTACTACGACTTTTGCTCCAACGACTATCTGAAGATGGCGTTGTCATCGACGTCTCCAAGAGCTAGTTTGGTGTGGCCAAATTTCCCCTCGATGCCAGTGGTATTCGCCCACTTTCACCAAATATCTAAGTAGCAGAGAGGTTCCGCGAGACCACAATGATCACAAAGCTTCAACAGCTCCTCGGTATGGTCAAATTTTACCGCCGATTTATCATGAATTGTTGTGCTATAGCAGCGGCTTTGCATCGCCTCCTTACCAACAAAAGCAAGATTTCCATGGTGCATTGGGACGCCGCCACTGAAGACGCCTTCATCAAGGTCAAGGGCGAACTCGCAAACGCTGTACTTCTCGCACATCCGAACTCCACAGCATCATTCGCCCCCATGACAGACGTGTCCAGCAGAGCCACGGGTGCGGTAATTCAGCAGCGCATCGACCGTTCGTGGCAACCTCTAGCCTTATTCCCCGAGAAACTCGTGCCAACCCAAGCACTACACAACAATTTCGATTGGCAGTAGTATGAAATTTACCTCGCCCTCCCGCCCCTTCGCAATATCGTCGATGGCCGACTCTTCACCATCTTAATGGGTCACAAGACCTTGACGTATGCTCTTTACAGAGTATCGTCAACACATACAGCATGAAAAATCCGCCATCTCTCGTTCATTTCGGAATTCTCCAATGGCATTTGACATGTCTGTGGTGACCGAAATATGCCTGCTGACAACCTTAGCGTTGCGAACGCCGTGATACCAACTGCTTGTCCTAGGCCAGTACATGTGCAGACACTCGCCAGGATATCAAGCTAATGATTCTGGGCTCCTTCAACTGCGCTCTTCGAAAACAGCAGTATGGCTGGTCGATATCCTGCTTGGTGGAGTCACACTCATCTGCGACACTTCTACAGGAACACGGAGACCACTTGTCCCCAGCACGTTAAGCAAGTTGCTTTTGAACACAATGCATCAGCTCGCGCACCTCGGTGTTCATGCAGCACAACACCTTATTTCATTGCGCTCTGTATGGCCACGGATGAATGACGATGTAAGCTACTGAGTTCATGCATGTGCACCCTGCTAACGTGCAAAAGTTCATAGGTATCCTGTTTCACCAGCGCGCCAGATTCCCCAACCTGATCGTTTTGACATTGTGCACAATGACATAGTTGGACCGCTAACACCGTGTCAAGGATTTCGCTACCTGATCACCGCTATTGAGAGGTTTACCCGTTGGCCAGAAGGAACGCCTCTCCAAAACAGCTCCGATGCACCGATCACGGCAGCTCTTTTCACAGCATCGGTTACCCGCTTCAGATGCAATACCAAAATTGTTGCTGACTGAGCGCAGAAATTGAAGTATGCGCTCCTTCAAGAGCTTCTGCACTTGATTGGCACGGATCGGCTGAGGACGTCTGCATACCATACCTAAACCAACGGCCTCGTGGACCACTTTCATGGTAATCTCAAGGCATCGCTGATTGCTCATGTAACGCTGCCGCAATGGGTTCAGCGTCTATTACTGGTTCTTCTGGGTAACCGGTGTGCTTTGAAATAGCATATCGAGTGCTCGAGCGCGGAGCTCGTCTACGGTAGTGGGCCCTATGGGCCCAACGACTTCATTTCACCCCAACTACCTTCGGCTGCTTTGTCTATTCAAGAGCATGTGTCCCCTCTTCATCACCTCTTCCAGCATCTAAAACCCTGTCCGCCGCGTCCAGTCCCAGCACGATGACTTCTCGCTTCCAGTGTCCTTGCTAACGCAACCCGCGTCCTAGTTCATAAAGGACCCTTTCGGCCTCTTCTCTACCCACACTATATCGTACGCTTTCGCGTACTGGAGAGGCCGGAGTCGACATACATCGTGGACATTCATGGTAAACCTGACACCAGTGCACTCGACCGGCTGAAGCCAGCCTACTGCAAGGCGACTCGCACACTCACATCACTCGATTCGGCCCCCGACATCTCCATTCCAGTCGGTGCTCACGCTACTTCAGTCCGCCGAGTTTCATGAGGCTCCTGATATAGTTCGCAGACCATACTGCTCTCTAGTGGGGGAGGTATGCACCACCAGCAACATCGATGCGATTGCCTTTGGAAAGAAAACAAGGGCAGGTGAGGCCACGAACGGCAAGGGAGCTTATGGGCTGTTATCGAAACGTCAATTTCGTCTGCCGAATTGATACCTCCAAAATCTAATTCGTTCAAGGTAAAACTGATCTTTAACGATATTTTTTCCAAAACACGCAAAAGTTCTTTCTGTGCGCATACTTGATGGTCTCCTTCAAGGTCATCTTTTTCACTTTCCGTGTCACTTGATAATGTTAACGCACGCATCACATAATTTGGAGAAGGCCGGTGGTGCCATCTTTTCAATTTGGCGTAACTGGTTATTTGTTCTCCGTCTCCCCAATTACACTCCATTATGCCTTGCTGAATTCCTTGCGATAAGTGTGGCCATCCGAAAATTGGGTCCACAAATATCTATGGTAATTGTGGTTGCAGGCGCGGTTTCGGTCCGTACACATTTAACTTTCACTAATTGGTCACACCTGTTGAGTATATTTTCTACTTTTGTCCCAGACAATACGTCTGAAGTCCGCATTGCCTGGGTACCCGGACATAGTGGAATCTTTTTAAATGAATCAGCTGACTCGCTCACATCGTCATCCCTAAATCGGCTGTTCTTAAATGTTCTTCCTGATTTCTCTTTTATAACAGGAGCCAGATTCAAATGCATTTTATTGCTGACTTGTAATGAATCACCCATACTTTCCGCAGATAATTTTTCAACATCTGAAATTTCAGTGTACCACTGGCAAATGCCTTTCACGCCAATGCTAGATGACGCTCACAAGTTTCCCTTGTCGAGGTCATGGAGTAAATTTTTACCCTCATAGATCTTGCCTGTCCATAACTAACCTCTGCTCTTCTTGTAGTGAGCCAGAAACTATTGAGCATTTGTTTCTTTCTTGCGCCACTTCCCTCCTTTTGCAAAATGCTGTCATATTTCAGAATAGAAAACTAGGTTTAGCACTTATACCAACAGACATTTTGGCTTTTTGTGCCTGTCAATTAGGCACAAGCCATGGTCCGATGATTAGTGCTCTGCACAAGCTCATTCCGGTATCCGGAGTGTTACGCTGCTAGGATAGGGACCATGACACATTTCATTTTATTCTTATTCTTCTCATGTTTCTCAGTGTCGTCTTACTTTAATTTATTTAGTTCATGAATAGGTACTCACAAAAAGGTTGTTATCAGTAGTCTGCCAAATGGGTTGTTCTAAATGTTCGCCTTTAACCCTTTTGGTATGCTGTTGGGTGTTCGTTTCAATATATCCAGTGTGACCAATCCCCTTCGTGGGCATAAACAATGTTTTGAGGCAACAACGGTAGATTAGCTGGCGCTGAGGACCAAAGAAATAAAAAGTACTTGAGTTTGAGCTTCAGTGCTGGTATAAATCTCGTTGTCTCTCTCTTATGTGCTGTACATACTATCTGTGCCTCTTTTCAAACCACTCGGCTCCTTTGTTGTGAACAGGGTCAGGAGTTTGGAGAAGAAATGGTGCCCTTCAGGTTGCTGCTCAGCTAACGGAGAAATCGAAATCAGCCTAGGCAGAAAATGATGAAGCTCTACCCGAAATAGAGCTTACGAGAAGTGAGAGAAAATTAAAAGAGGTATATGGGAGGTTCCAATCGAGATTATACACGACTAAAAGTCATGTAAAACTTTTTTACAATGTTAATGGTCCGGATGCTTTAAGGATATGAGAACTATATAAGATCATGTGATGCGTGTCAAGGAGTTGGAAAGCTGGGAGATAAACAAAAACCACATTTGAAGCTGGTTTTCCTGATCGTAGAGTCGTTCTGCCGGCTCGAAACGATACAATAAGGCCTTTGCCGCAGAGCAAGGGCTCGTGCTTATAACTTTCTTATAACTTTCAACCATGTTTTGTCCCGGGATAAAGTTTCCCGAGGCGACTCATTTGAATGACGTGAACTCTGTCGTGATTGTCTACGCTCTGCTTTCCAAATTTGCGTGAATAGGCTTCCTGGTTGAAATGCAGGCTGATCTGGGGACGGTCTCTACAAGTGCCTTAACAACAATACCATTGGAAAGTTGTGGGGTGCGGCTTATGCACACATCCGCCTATCATCAGCAGTCAAACCATACTGAGAAGTTGCACTCGGTAGTTAAGAAGGTACTGCGCGTACTGTGTCATGGGCACAAAACGGACAGGGTGGTTCGTTATACCCACCACTGTTGCCATTGAGGGCAGTTCCATAGAAAGCAACATTGTTCACCCAAGCAGAGTACATGTACTGCAAAACCCTGGGTTCTCCCTTCAATCGCGAGAAATGTAGGAAGGAACGTACGAAAGCCAGTCGTTAGTAAACTACGGGTGAGCTTGCTGGACTTCCTGAATGTGTCATGTGAGCTGGTAAAAAGAATTCAAAGGATACTTAAGAAAGCAAGAAAGAGTGATACGACAGCAACGTGCGTAGCTGAACTTTCAGGGTGGAGACAAAGTGATCATACTAAAGCACTTGCGGAAAAAGAAACTAGAAGTGTTGTGGGAGGGGCCTGTAAAGGTTACATACAAGATCTCGCAATCTAACTTTACCTTAAAATTTCCACGGAAGCATAAAGTAAGCATTTACTGCTGCAACTTATTCAAGCCCTATTTCGGAACGGAGGAGGCTCTGAAAAGAACGTTCAATGCATCAGAGAAAGTAACGGCCGAAATTGCAGTTTTGGACAAGGAGACAAGCGTGGAGCATCCCGTAGTTCACATATTGGATGTGTCTGTAAACCTATTAGCCTTCACCACCGAGCAATTGAGAGACCTTCGCGAGCTCTTTGATGAGCTTTGCCAGTGTTTCAATAGCTGGGCAGGAACTCAACTCATGATGTTAGTTCAACTCCTGATGTTGAACTAACATCAGGCGAGCCAATGAGGTCTAAACCGTATCGAGTCTTCCCTCGTCAGCGAGAAATAATGGAGGAATAAATAAAACGGATGCTTAACTCCGGAGTAATTAGGCCTACGGACAGTGAACATACTTCCTTCGTGATTTTCGTTGAAATGTGTGGGAAAAAACTTCGTCCAGGCGTGGGCTATAGCAAATTTGACGCAATCAAGAGCAAATTGGACGCGATCAAGAGATACCTGACAGAAGGGTCTAGCCGAATAGCCGCAGAAAATGGGGCCATGGACTCAGGGCTTTACCCTCTGCGGCTTCACTACAAAACAACAAGTAATGTTTTCTACTACTACTACTTCTACTGCTACTACGAAGGGCCATGTTTACCACATACGAAACATAGGACAGAGGGTAGAACGTGTGAGCGTCGCCAACAAAATGTCAACACTTGATTTGGTAAGAGGCTACTGGCAGGTACCCTCCGAAATGACTGATTCGATCAACCAACGACCCTCAGTCCCCAGCAGCTGCGGAGCACCTGACCAAGGTGGCGGTCAGACCTGTTATGCAGCAGAGGGTGCTACGAATCTGTACCGGCTACCATTAGAAACTCACCTTCGCAACGTATAACACCAGAACTTTAACGAGAGAAGCTAGCTCAGCAGGACATTTTGAGAAGCTATAAGGCATTGTTTGGGATATCATTAACCTTGCTTAGGTTAGAAGAACTGGTGGGGGCTATACAGTTCAGACTAACGGCCACGTCCTCTGCTATGGCGGACTCCCAGATCAGAAGTTTTACGGGGTAGGATTCCTAACGATAAGGACATAGCAGGCCAGATTGACAAGATCTACAGCAATAATGAGCGGATAGCAGTAGTCGTAATCAAACTTAATAACAGGTATTGAATAAAGATAGTACAAGCCTGCGCTCTAACATCCAGTCACGACGATGAGGAAGTAGATCAGTTTCATGAAGCAGTTGAATGAGCGATAAGAAAAGTGCAAACATGTTATACTGTAGTAATGGGTGGCTTCAATGGAAAACGCGCGGAAAATGGAGGCTACTGCACAAGCAATTGGTAACTACGGCATCGCTTCTAGGAACACTAGAGCAGAGATGCTGGCAGAATTCGCTGGAAGAAATAAGGTGCGAATAATGGACACCTTCTTCAGGAGGAGGAAGGGAGGAGGAAAAGGAAGCAAGGAAAGGTAGCGAGGTCAACGAGACGCACGTCCGGTTAGCTAACCTTCTTCAAGAAGCATAGCAAGAGAAAGTGGACCTAAAAAAGCCGTAAAGTGAAACAAGATATAGAATAGATTTCATGCTCGGTTCCTGGGTCACACGGCCGGAATCTCTCCCCCGGCTCGATCAACCCCAGTGAGCTGGCCCATGACCAGGTGCGAGGTCTCGCCAAATGCGCCGGTCCAAGACGACGGCTTCGTAGGGGATCGACCAAACCACGGACAAGGCTGCTTACTTTCCAGGATATCACTGCTCACTACCAGCTGGGACGCAGGCAGCTTCCGGCTCCTCTCCAGAAGCTAGGCAGACCTAAAGCCCCTCAATCTCCCAAAGTAGCGCCATTCGCTTCCCTCCTCCTCCGCTTGGCGCGGCCTCGATGGTGGCGCCGCCGGTGGTGGGCCTGCCGTAGCAGACGACGGCTAACACGTTACGGGAGGAAATCCGCAGAAAAGTTCGTTCGAGTCCTGCGGAGCACTTTTTTCAATCGAGATCTTTCTTCGTCAGTCGGTAACTGGCCTTTAGAATTTCGTGTTGGGATTGCGGGATAAATAGAGAAAAGGACCATTATTCAAGGCGTATTTAAGGCGTAAAGCGCGCGACGTTGAGAGTTCGTGTTGCTGAAACACGACGCAAGCACGCGGTGTACTCAAACACGCGCGTAATTACCAACGTTTCAGGTGTTGACAGCGTGAAAGTATGTGTACGTGGTTTCGTACGTTCATTCACGTACCTGCAGGACACTTTTGTTCGGTCGGCGCGTGAGAGATTCCGGCTGTGTGCGGTCAGCAATGCCTGGCAACAGGGCCGTTTTTTTCATTGCGGGGTGCTTTGGTAATCGTGACGATATATTGCTTTTTTTTTACAAGTACTGCTCGAGGACGGCACATGTAATGGCTAACGGAGGCCTCTGAAGAGCACGTAGCGTTACCCTAATGCAGGCGTCGCAGGGAGTGTTCGTATACAAAAGTGGCTGTCCGCGATCTTATACCCTCTTGGCATGCATAGGTTTCGGCGAGCCCCATCCAGCCATGGTTCTAGCTTTGGTGTTCCCGTTGCCGCTTTGGTGCCCTGGAGGCACCGTCAATAATACGAAATAATGGCAAGTTGTTACAACTAGTAAATAAAATTTATTGAAGAAATACAATCGCGCCGAGGTGCCAACTTCTAAAGCAGCGCTAGTGCGCAAGTATTATGAAACGCCAACGAGGAATTTACCGGCCCACGTACGACTCTACGATCAAAGTGCACGTTAAACATCCCCAGCCGAGCTAGATAAAGTTATCCGGAGCCATCCACTACGACCTGCATCCTAGCTTTAGTCACTTCGGAACGTTAAAAACGTTAATCACCACAAACCAAATCAACACATGCGGGCGTACATTCGAAGCTAAAAGACTGCATCGTAAGTCATATTAAGCCTTGCAAAAGCGTCGAAAATGTGCTAACTTCTGGTGGAGTTCAAAACACACCCTGAATAAAGTCGCTTTTATGTCACAGGCGAGCTGCAGATGCGTGCATTTCACCGCAAGACGAAACTACATGAAACAAAGAGAGCACATTAAAAAAAAGTTAAACAACACGCTAAAAACCACGCAGAGCATGAACACACACTTTTTCGAAGCGGAAGGCGGGAACTAGGCTCGAAATAAGAGGTTCTGAGTAGCCGTGGCCCTTACTTCACTAAGCCGTGCGTTCTTTGCCACTTCCTCGAAGTTAGCCCGCCCGATGCTGCGACTCCACACTTCCTTTTGTGTTGCGCCCGCCGGACGGCAAAGCAAAAAGCTGTTTGACCTCACTGTGTCTGTTGCGGCAACCGAAGGCGCAGCAGCATGGCATCGCAATTAGGTTCTCGGCCCTGCACATTCGATTACGCTAACGCGCTCCTTCAGTCCGCCTGCCGTATTTTCGTCGCGCAGGCCCAACAATGGAGGTCGGCGCGCGCTGGAAAGAAAAAAAATATACAAAAGCGCGGCGCCTGCTCCGCGCTGGAAAGAAAAAAATCTACAAAAGCGCGGCGCCTGCTTCCCCGTGACACAGATTGGCCAATAGGGGAGCGGAGGAGGCTGGGGCGACAGGAGGCGTGGAGGAGGACGCGCCAGGGTGAGTGGGGTGGCGGAAAGATCTAAGAATGGCGCTACGTTTGAAAAATTGAGGGGCTTTAGGCAGACCCAGGCCTCGGTGCTGAGAATGCTGCAGACGGGCACCTTTCCGTCTCGATTCAGTCTGAGCCACTACATCTCGGTTGTGGGTACCCGCTGCCTCGACAGCGGCTAGGAAAGGTCCACCTTGAACCACATGTTGTGGCAATGTTCTGCGTGGCGCCATTCGCCTTTCAACAGGCAAGAAGACTGGGAAGAAGCCGCCAAGAACGACGACTTTTAAGTCCAGCTCCGGGATGTCCAAAGGGCCTTCGACCGGGCTGAAGATCACGGTCTTCCGCCCCCGGCGCGGGTGCGGCCCGCGACTACGACAACGTAGTGCCTTAGGACCAAATAAAGTTGCTTGTCTGTCTGTCTGTCTGTCTGTCTGTCTGTCTGTCCGTCTGTCCGTCCGTCCGTCCGTCCGTCCGTCCGTCCGTCTGTCTGTCTGTCTGTCTGTCTGTCTGTCTGTCTGTCTGTCTGTCTGTCTGTCTGTCTGTCTGTCTGTCTGTCTGTCTGTCTGTCTGTCTGTCTGTCTGTCTGTCTGTCTGTCTGTCTGTCTGTCTGTCTGTCTGTCTGTCTGTCTGTCTGTCTGTCTGTCTGTCTGTCTGTCTGTCTGTCTGTCTGTCTGTCTGTCTGTCTGTCTGTCTGTCTGTCTGTCTGTCTGTCTGTCTGTCTGTCTGTCTGTCTGTCTGTCTGTCTGTCTGTCTGTCTGTCTGTCTGTCTGTCTGTCTGTCTGTCTGTCTGTCTGTCTGTCTGTCTGTCTGTCTGTCTGTCTGTCTGTCTGTCTGTCTGTCTGTCTGTCTGTCTGTCTGTCTGTCTGTCTGTCTGTCTGTCTGTCTGTCTGTCTGTCTGTCTGTCTGTCTGTCTGTCTGTCTGTCTGTCTGTCTGTCTGTCTGTCTGTCTGTCTGTCTGTCTGTCTGTCATACTTTCTGTCGATCCCAGCATAGTGTGGGATGTAGACGTGCTAGGCAAGGTAAATTGGAGTGATCATAGGTTAGTGATTTCTAGGATTCAACTCAGTTTAAAGAGAGAAAGAGTCAAATTGGCCCGGAAGAGATAGGCCATTCTAGACGCAGTAAGGGTAAAAGCATTCCAATTCACACTTATACTTGCAAACAGATATGCAGCCTTAGAGAAGAGAGATGAAGATGACACAGAGTTAATTAATGAATGTGTAGCTAGGCTGGCTTCATAAGCAACAGTTAAACTGGGAGTTCAAAGCACTAAGACCAAAAGTAGCTAAGCTCTCCAAAGTAACAAAGAAACTGTTAGGAAAACAAAGAATGAAAGTGTCTAACTCAAGATATAACATGGAATTTGCGGAACTATCGAAACAAATCAACAAGGAGAAAATAAGGAATAATTGAAATTCTAGCGTGAGAGAGACTGAGGAAGCTGTAAAAAATGGCCGCTGCATGAAATCACTGAGAAGGAAACTTGGCAAAGCACAAACTAAGATGTACTTACATGCTGACAGATCAGCAGGGAAATAATATCAGCAATCTCGAAGATATAGTAAAAGCAGCAGAAGAATTCTATACTGGCCTGCACAGTACCAAGAGCAGCCATGATACCTCCACTCGAAGTAGTATTGAACATGCCACACAGGCTCCTATAAAATATTCATCAAGATAACTTCCAATGGAATAAGGGCAACACTGGGTATTAGTCAACAAAGGAAACAGGCTGGGTTCAGGAAGGGTACTCTCCAATGGATCGCATCCATTTCATTAATCAGGTGATCTAGAAATCCGCGGAGTTCAATCAGCCTCTGCATATGGCTGTCATTTATTACGAAAAGGCATTTGATTGAGTAGAGAGAGATACGATCAGTCATAGAGGTATTACGTAATCAAGGAGAACAGACTGGTTACGTAAATATCTTAGAAAATATCTACAGAGATTCCACGACTACACTAATTCCACACAAGTGAAGTTGGAAGATATTAATAATTTCTCCAATCCTATTCACTGCGTGCTTGAAAGGAGTATTCAAGCTATTAAACTGGGAGGGCTTAGGAGTAAGGATCGACGGCGAATATCTCAGCAACCTTCGGTTTGAAGATGACATTATTTTATTCAGCAACACTGCAGAGGGGCTACAACAAATTATTGAGGACCCTAACATAGAGAATGTAAGAATGGGGTTTAAGATTATTATGTAGAAGGCAAAGATACTGATTAATAGCCTGGCAAGGGAACAAGAGTTCAGGATCGCCAGTCATCCCGTGGAGTCTGTGAACGAGTACACATACCTAGGTCAATTATTCACAGGGAGCCTTGACCATGGGAAATTCACAGCAGAATAAAAATGAATTTCAGCCGATACAGCAGACATTCCCAGCTCCTGACTGGACGCTTACCTATCATTGAAAAGGAAGGTGTACAATCGGTATATTTTGCCGGTGGGGTATATTATATAGTATATAATCGGCATTTTGCCGGTATATGTTGACATTTGGGGCAGAGACTTGGAGACTGACAAAGAAGCTTGAGAACAAGTTAAGGACCGCGCAAAGAGCAATGGAACGAAGCATACTTGGCAAAACGTTAGGAGACATAAAGACAGTGGTTTGGATGAGAGAGCAAACGGGTATAGCCGATATTCTAATTCACATTAGGAGAAAAAAATCGAACTGGGCAGGTCATATAATCCGCAGGTTCGATAAGCATTGGACAATTATGGTTTGAGAATGGATGCCAAGAGAAAGGAAGCCCATTTCTGGACGGCGGAAGACTAGGTGGGGCGATGAAATTAGGAAATTGGCGGGCGGTAGTTGGAATAAGTTGGCGCAGGACATGGGTAACTTGACATCGCAAGGAGAGGCCTTCGTCGTACAGTGAACATGAAACAGGCTGATGAAGATAGTGATGACGAGTTTCAATTTTCAAGAGCACCGAATAGTTCATTTTCGAATACGAATAGGAACAGTTAAAACGTTTTATGGGATTTGTTCTCGAGCATTCGAATATTCGCCCATCCCTACTTATTCAAAATAGAGTGAGTGTGTTGGTACGATTTGTTCTTTAACAGTTTCGTGTGTGCGATTGATAATGTTACGCTAAAGCGACAGCAAGGCGGAAGAAGAGGACGACCGAGCACGCTTGTGTTTGAAGCGGTTACGTGACGGCGCAGCAACCCTTGTGTCGAATACTAGCGTCTCAATTCTGTGACAAAAATGATGTGCATCTACTTCTCGTATCGATGATGTTACCGACTGTCTGGATTCCATATCCTAATCTCCATATGTGGACCTCCGACCTGGTTACTGCCAGATGTACAGTCGACCAAAAAAGTTTACGGACCATAGGGTCTCAGAAAATGCGAAATTAACGAGCAGCCTTTAAAAACATCCAGTAAAACCATACATCACAATGTTGTTCACATATACCAGTAAAGGCTGTAAATGGGAATACCAGGCTGCGTTTTGAGGCTGCGGAGATATTCAGATTTTCGTCAGATCTCTTGGTCCGCAAACTTTTTTGGTCGACTGTACATGCATTCAGCCGAAAAAGACAAAATCGCTTTTGTGACACCAGGGGGAGTGCTTCAGTTCAACGTCATGCCGTTTGATTTAGGTAACGCCCCTGTCATATTTGAAAGGTTTATGGCCACAATACTGTGCCGTCTGAAATAGTAAATTTGGTTATCTTGACGACGTCTTCATTTTCCGTCGCACTCTTGCAGAGCACAATCATCGACTTCACGTTCTTTTGATGTGTCTTGAAGAAGATGCCCTTACTATTAACTCAAGGAAATGTCACTTGGGCCAAGGAGAGGCGCTTGTACTTGGCAAGCATGGCGTGCGATCACACCGACAAATGGTCACTGCCGTTAATGACTTTGAACAACCGCAGTCACAACGCGAGCTTGGATGTTTCTTGTGCCTTTTCTCGTACTTACGAAGTTTCTTGCCCATCTTTGCCCGTACCGCCAACCCCCTGACTTTGTTGCTGCGCAAGGATAAGCCTTTTACGTGTACAGCAGTTTGAAATTTCTCGTTTCGTCAGCCGGAGTTCTTGCTATCTTCTGTATTCAGCGTCGTTGTTTTGACGCCAGTGCCACAACAGAATCGCACACCGGCGCGAGTCGAATCGGGCTCCGCGCCATCCTCGTACAGCGTTTTGATGCCGCCGGGCGTACCGTTGCCTACGCCAGCAGTTCATTGAGCAAGGATAAGCGGAACTATAGCATCATAGAGCAGAAGTGCCTCTCTGTCGTTTTCGCTGTCCATTAGTTCCGCCCGTATCTATTAGATGTTTTACGATCATTACTGACCACCACTCACTATGATGACTGGTTGGTCTCCGTTATCCATCTAGTCTCTTTGCTCGATGGGCGCTACGTTTGGAGAAATTTCACTTTTCTGTCCCTTACAACAGCGGCCGCCATCATAAGGACGCCGACTTTATTTCGAAGCTCCATATACATGCAACTGCATGTGACGCCGACAGTTTGGAGGAGATTCTTACTGCCATCGACGACATTCTTTTTCCTGACCTGGCCACCTTCCGGGAAGAGCAGTACAACGACCGCAGTGTGGATGCCCTCTTCACGCCAGCTGCTCAGCTGACCAGTAACAATGGCTTTGTTATCCAACATGGCCTGGTCTACAAAAATAACTGCGTGATTGAGTGTTCGCACCTCCTCTTAATGGCTGCTATGAATTTGAGGAAATAAATGCAAGAGCACTGAACACGCCCGCGTACGGCCCGGTCCGCGGGCCGGGGTCGGGTCGGGTGAAGTATCGAGTGTGGGTCCGGGCATCGGTCAGGCCCGTAGTGGCCCCGGCTCTCCATCAAACCTGTAATAGGCCCGGTATGCCATCGGTAGCTTTTGAAAACTACCGACTACAGGTAGCAAAACTTTATTCCGTCTCCATAAGGCGTGGTGATTAGGCGTGCTATATTCAGGTGGAACAAGTGGCCGTCCATTGATGTTTCACGGCTACCTCCTCAGCTCATTCTATGATATAGAGTTTGGTGTCCAGGATAGACGTGCGCACCGCAATACTCCGTGCTTCAGGTGAGGAAGTGGCCATGAGGTTAGGAGAAAGCTTGTCCTCCTCGCAGTGCGATAATATGTGATTCAGTGTCGCTAGTTACTCACATCATCTGCAGACTGGGCTCAGTCGCGTTGATAGCGATTTAAAGTCTGTGCTATGGCAAAAGAGGAGAAACGCACTTATCTCTTCCCCTACCCATAGCGCGTGCTTACTTTGCCCCTGCTCGCGCATAGTTATCTTTTGATCAGGTGACCTGCAACATGTGGCACGCTGGACGATGGGGCAACAATTTGGCAAATGTACCACAGGTTTTCCTGTCGCAGCTTAAGGCACGACTATAATGGGTTGAATATATAATGTATATTTCCATTTTACCTGTTCATTTATGAGCAAAATGTCTGACAAAGTACTGACACAGTCAAAACTATCTCTAGAAAATGTCCTCTGCCACGGATGGTATCTTCACAATTATGGAAAATTGGACCATGCTTTGCTCACGCTCAAGGACTAATGAGACGAACCGGGCCGGGTTAGGGTCGGGTTTGAAACTGCTGAGACGGGCTTGGGCGGGCCGCCGCAAAGCATTTTCGGGCCTCGGAACGGGCCCGGGCCTGAGGAAGCGGCCCGTGCAGCGCTTGAAGACGTGCTTCGTGCTATCCACGATGACGCGACCATGCGGTTCATGAGTTTCAGCACAACATACCATCGCATTCAGGGACTATTATACTGGCCTTGTATTCGGTAGAATATAGAAAGGTATGTGGCCATTTGTGACGAGTGCCAGCAATTGAAGCGTCTTAATACTACTCCGGTTGGACTCCTTCACGGCATAGCACCACCATCATCTACTTTCATAATGCTCGAAGTAGATCGTCTCGGCGCATTCCCGCACTCAGCAAACGAAAACCGTGGGAAAGCAGTGTGCGTCAACCATCTGACGCATTAACCTGAAAAAGCAGCGATGCCAACGGCCACGGATATCGACGTTTCGAGCTTCCTGTTGCTTTTAGTTATACTGTGTCATGGACACCTCGTTTGATTGTGAGTGATCGTGGTCGCGCGTTCGTGGCCGACGTTGTCGAGGAGATGTGTCTCTGTGCTTGTCAGTATCGCCTCTCGACCCCGTATCACCCGCAAACAAATGGTGTCGTCGAGCGCACCAAGAGAACTTTGACGAACATGCTTTATATGTCAATACCAGGCACGAAAATTGCACTGACATCTTGCCCTTTATCGCATGCGCCTACAATACTGCAAAGCATTAAACCATCAGGAACAGCCCCTCGTATCTTATTTATGTTACACCCTCTGCAGCTTCCGTGACGCCATTTTGTTTTTTACTCCTCATGCGGACTCATATGGCCCAGGAATTCCACCATGCTGAGGAAGGACGTCGTATAGCTCAGCTCCATAAGCTGGCGTCCCAGCATCACCCCAAAATGAGAAACGGTTCACGGCGTATGAATGTGTTTTAGGACAAAAGGGACATAATTTGGCTTTGGACATTACTTCGCAAGCGCGGCCCATACCACAAGTTTCTGTCTCGTTACGCCGGGCCTTTAGTCATCACCGATCGCTTAAGTGGTGTGACATGTTTCTTTGTGGCTCGTCTGGTGTCTCACTGCTACCGTTCTAAGAAGACGCAGCTTCTTTAGCTCGCCCTCCTGAAGCGCTGTCATCACCGTGTCTGTCAGTGCACGTGACAGTTAGTCGCCCAGTGGGCTCCGTCTGAGAACAGAGGAGTCTTACGCTAATCTGAAAGCAGGGACAGATGAAGAAAAGGACGAAGTGCGCTTGTCTTTGGAGCGGCTTGTGTGGGCGCGGCAATCCTTGTTTCATAGTTAAATAAGCCCAACCCATTGTAACAATATGATATGGACACCACAAAGGCGCATAATAGATGACAGCTAACGGGCCCAATAACTTTGATCGCAGAGAAGCTTTATAATCCGCTACATACTTGAGAACTGTAATGTAAAGGTTACACTGTGTCAGCACATTACATGAAGTTATGCCAACTTAACATATGGTGAAGCAATTGCAATGGTGTTCTTCAGATTCTTCAATGGTTTTTGTAACCTTCATAACAATAGATGCGTGCTACAGGATCTTCTACATGTTCCTTGTACGGCGCCCTGTAGTCTTCTTTCTGACTACTTCGTGTGAGAACAATCATTTATTAAAAATTTGATGATAAAAACTTTAAATTAAAAACAAAATGGTGACTGCCATTACTGTTTGAAGTTTGGCTATATTTATTTTTTTGTAGTATACACATATAGATCCTTTACAACATGGATATATGAGTGGACGTTAAACTTTATCTAAACACATCAATGTCTTGTTTACTTACGTGTTGGCTGTGGCACGTTACCGACAATAATGCAGTGTTTCGTAGCATACAAAACTTCGTATTTTTCGTACACGTGTTTAGGTGGTTTTCGTCCCGCTTTGAAGGGTGGAGGAAGAGGGAGGCGGGGCAAGAGCCAGAGTTATTTTGCAGGTGCTAGTAGCATCTCTCATGCACTAAATAATTACACAAAGCTAATGGTTTGTTTCCAGCATTTTCATGTATCGGGTAGTAACTGTAGAAAGGAAGCCAAGGTGGTCAAAATTATTCTGGAGTCGCCTGCTATGGCGTCCCTCATACTCATGTCAGGGTTTTCGCATGTAAGACCCAAGAATTGTTTTTCGAATGAACTACTGATCGCGTAGAATTGTGAAGCAAAGACAACACTCTAATCACAACGATAGTGCCAAGGACTGTTGCCGTTCGTTGAAACTAAACGTGAGGGGTGAAGAGCATACATTATTTATGCAAATATCTCCATACATTGCAGAGTTATCGCTGCTATTCCCGTTAATTCGAGAGTGTGCAACGTCGTGCGCTAAGTCTGATATGACTAGGCTCTTTGACATATAATGGGCTACGACGTTAAAGAAATATAGGACGCAGCAAGCGCGCATTTGTGCCTGTCGATAACTTAATCATTCTAATAATCCTATAAAAACAGCATGGTATGGGCGACTATCTCCAGCTGAACGTCGGGTTCTCGAGTCACCAGTGTCATGCCCGGCACAGAACGCGTGTCCTGTTGAAGTAAAATTATGCTATTACACTTTACCACACCAATGAGCGGCTACAGAAATGGCACAAAGTGAAATGACGGTGCACGATCCATTCTGGCACAGCTGTTCCTTAGGAACTTTGCGAGCCAGGTAAAGGCATTGTTGCGTTTATTTTTATACGTTTTTGTTAAGCCTTTTTTGCTCTTTTCCCTCGTAACTATCGCGGTCGTTGATACAGACTTTTCGTATTTAGCAAACAATAATTTAGTATATAGCGTCATCAGACTAAAGACAATACGGCTTCAGGAATTGCTCAGAAGCTTTACTGTCACTTTGTAATTAGCAAGAGCAGAGCTAAATCCTGCCGTACTTTCATACTTACGATTGATCTTTATATCAGCTGCCTTTCCTTGCTTGTGCATCTCGACCTCCAACGTAACATTACTTTGCCTGAAACATAGCGCACAGAGGAACCACTTAGTGAAGATCGTCGCTTCACTACCGTTAGAAGAAATATCGACAGAGGTCACAACTCCGCACCTTCAGCCTTGCATACCAGGTGTTTATTAGGTGCATGAAACGAAAGAAAATTTCCTGTGGCTGATAGCATAATTTCAACCATTGAGCGAAATTATTCGATGACGTGGCCATTACTTCTGCGAGAAAGGCAAACGCTAAATTGAAGAATTAACATGATGGCACTAATTACATATTGAACAAACTAATTTACGGCACATGTTTCAATTTACGAATGGTAGCCAGTGAGTTCACAACGAGTGTCGATTTAATGCAGATTCTCAAGACTATACCAGTTTCGAGATAATATTTTCAAGATGCCCGACGAAAGGCATTGGCGTTCCGGTTGCCTTTGTGCTGAATTTCATAAAGGGTTGTTTTCTTGAAAAAATTAAATTCAAAAAGAGTCCATTTTTGCCGCAAATTTGACTGCGCATATATAGAAACCGGTGCCATGCTCAAAATTCTTTCCAGCTGAATATTCCTTGCAAACTCACTAGCTGCGTACGATTCTTAGAATAAAATTAGTGCCCTATATTGTTACCTAAAAAGTAACTCGCGTAAATATGTTATTTATTAAATAAGACGCTTCCATTCCTCATACACATATTTGTCGCATTATCAACTAATTTAGCTCGGGGGTTACAATTATTACTCCCAAATCATCGAAAATTTGGGGCAACGAAGTAATGCCAAATATGCGATGTAACGGAACATCGAGCAACCAGCACGCGGTTTCAGCAAATAGTATGTGTAGAATGACGCAAAAATAAAAGGTTTAACTGCTGAAGTACTAGTGAAAAGTAACATAATTAATGATACCGAATGTGGCCGTTCATAATTGCCACACGTTTTGACTAGGTCAGGCGAGACAACAGGTCATTTTGTTAAGGTGTATGGCCGCTGTATCGTTGTCCGTGCCATCGTGGTCTCGTTTCTGAATAATAAGTAATTCTCTGTGGCCAACTCAAAAAAGCCGTAAGGTGAAGTGATGGGAACTGTATTGTAGTACGCCAACCTTAGGTCAACGCAGTGTACTTAATGATGGGAATATAAATTACTGGAGGCGACTAATGTACAAATAAAATAACAGGATGCCGTAGCCATACGGCTTACAATCTTTTCAGCCTGTGTAATGATTTCGCGACTTTTTTCGTATGTAAAAACTCATTACCTACGCAGGAGATAAAACATTGTTTATGTCACTCATTTTGATGCATGCTCACTTTGTAGGTTTCTTGATCTAAAGGCATCCGCCTGTAGTTATGCGGAGAAGCTTTGGACAGGAAGCAGGTAAAAAAGTGAGGGCATTACCTTCCTCATTCTTGACGCTAACTTACGAAACAAGAATATATTGAAAGGTACTTTATGAATATCCAAGCATACGCACAGACGACCCTGAAAGACAAGAAAAATGTTAATGTTACTCTTCGCGGCTAGCCAAGCTATGGCTCAGCAATACAAATGCCGCAAATACACATATTCCCTTCACCGAACAGCATTCACTGCTCGGTCATCTAACGAATTTGTCCTAACACTTGTACGTGATGTCTCACAAAAAGCGAAGCGGTGAAAAAAAGCCGCTATCTTTTGAAGTTTATTTGTTACTGCTAAGCTGAGGACACTGTCGAACGTTAGTGTTAACATGGCGCCATGGGCCACGACATGCCTACTGCCAGTTATACAGTGAATACAGCTCCAGTTTTGCTGCCACATATACTTCAAATTCGGTTTCCTCTTTCGGGCCTGTGAACCTTGGCCTCTGGTTCCTACAGGCCTGGACAAGTTCTCCTTTAGAGCGGGCGCATACACTGTGTGGGGAAGCGCTACTTCTGCATTCTGTGCAAATAAATAACACATTGCACGAATTAGTGCCCTTATTGCCATCTGTCAGTCCGTGGCCGCCTACACCACCCTCACTCACTTGTATCGTGTTGTGGCGATTCTGCGACATACCCAATGTGAGACAAATAAAATTGTTGGGCTAAGGAAAAAAAATTGCTGCTATTTACGTCATGTGTGACAAGAACGAAAAACGCCTCAGTGTGTCACCACTCCTAACTCTGAGAACAACATTTTGTGCACGGCGCTTTCAACGAGGGCGAACGAACGCTCTATAAGACTCGTACAGCTGCGTCCATCCAGGTGCATAAGTTTGAAGTTATCTCTGGGATACCGACTACTTTAGACACTTTGCAATCTAAGACATAGCTAACATGTCCCGTATGTGTTTGTTTACTGGAGAAAATATGCAAATATATAGTATATTTTGTTTTAGTTGCCCATTTTAGTATTCTAAAGAGCGCCGAGAGCATTTACAATATTCTTTCCTTAGATATGAATAATCGTAATTCACATACTTCAGGCTATAAGACGTGAAGCAAGTCATGGCTAATGGCATTCAGTTTGTGATTGGAAGCGTCTTCAGAAATCACTCACAGCAGAAGGCCTTCATGGCCACATAACAGTGCCATTACATGGCTGTGTGCAATGCCCACTTTCTGAAAAAGCAAAGACCACTGATATATCTCTCCTGCGTCAGCCCTTCCCGAATAATTTGAAAGCATGTTTTATCTTAGCTGCAAGTGATAACGTTGACATCTGCAACCTTGTAGACTAACGCACAAGCTAATCGACCTTGCGGCATCTTCCATCTTGGCCATCCAATCTCACAGATTCGGGGATCCAGCGGTAGGGCTGGGCTAACAGGTGCTCCACCTTCCTGACTTTAATTTGTATATGTTCATTTAGAATGAAGCCATCTGTGTAACCTACGCCACACTAGGACCTCTTCTCATGTCGCCAGGCTGTGCCGGTACGATCTCCGTTTCGATGACACCACCCCGTCTGTGCTTTTCCCCGTAGTGACGCGAGAGCAGGGTAAGTCACATGATTGACAGGGGTAACTGCCACTCTCCCACCTACGTGCTGCGAAATCGTTTATGGATTCGTCACTGGAGCCTACTTCTTGGTAGACACCGATTGCGAAGTAAGCATCCTACCGACCACGGCTACCGACCACAGACGTTCGCCGACTTCGTACTCGAAGCTGCCGAGGCTGCAGTATGGCAACTGACAGTGATAATTCACTGATTCTGAGCCTATCGTTTCTTGCCTCTCTTCATTATCTTTCACAGTCGGCCACGTTTAGCGCCCAAGCATCGGTGCAGGTATCCTTTGTTATTATAACAACCTCTTTCATGTTCGTCAGCAATGCTTTGATATGGTGCATGTGGTTTTCGTAGAAGAGGCTTGGGTTATGTCTTGGTACCCATTAACTGAATTCAGCTGCCTTCACCTCGTCTAGCTTTATTGACAGATCTTCTCCAGCTTCCTAATCTGATTCTGTCAACGTGCAACGGCAAGGCAATCAGTGACGATATTCTGAATTCTAAAGACCAGCCTCTGCACAACCACATGTGTCGCCATTGATATAAAACATTCAAAGATGCACAGAATGAGTTACAACACGACTTGGTGCACGGCAACATATTATGCTCAGAATCAGAATCAAAAATTTATTATTAGAAGTTGGGTCACAATTACAAGTGCTTAGTATGCAGAAGGAGGTCCCACAGTCAAAGACTGTATCGGGACCTCCTGTATAGGAACAGTTATTGTAGTTAACATCTAAAAGCAACAACAGCATATAATAAGGAAGTATGCAAGCAACAAGAAAAGAACGGTTACAGAACAAATTGGTTATGAACACCTTTTCGTCCGCACCATTGCATAGAGAATTAAAATGTACACCTGTACCATCTGAGATATATCTATATGCATTGGAAGCAACTGCGGGGAGACTATATCTTTGGAGAAGGCTGTTGTCGACGTACGCGACCAGCGAACATTTTAGATGACAGCGGTCATCCCCCGTTTCGGCCTTATCACCTTGTGCGGATTTCTCTCGACCGTTGAAACTTGGCGCAACGCTTTCAGCCCTTGACCAACAAAGTTCTGCGCAGTCTACACTTTTGGAACAGCTACCTCGACGACGCACTGTGCGGGAATAATGAGCCACAAGCAAAAAGGTGAAGCATTCCGATTGTCTCCCAGCGCCTAGTCTCTAAAAGACGCATCCCAAATATCGGAAAGCGCAAACTTAAGTGCCATATCTAACTTTCATGCTGAACCCTTGATTTCTTTTTGATCCGTCCACTACAGTTCAATTTTCTGGCCTGCCCAGATTTTCCGCAGTCACCTGCACGACACCAAAGACGAGATTTCAATTTCATGCCAGTTTCTTACACTCAATTGAGCTCGCACACAGACACCTGTGAACGACCTCATGACATCAGCTTGCCAACCATTTGACCTGTAGATAACCATATATATGACTTCTGCGATCTCGATTATTCATACAACGGCATAGCGAGCACTATTGACAGCACGAACATTTCACGTCTCGCAAATAATTTTCCCAGGAAAGGGCTGCATCACGTCCACCAGAGAGGGCTTGGCAGCTAACCGAACAGTTCGTTATTTCCGCCCCTTTCTCGATGTAAGCTGGTTCTGTATCCCCACCAATGACAAGATGTTTGTTCATCAGACCTGCGATTGCTAAGTTGGTTATGTGCATTATCCTGAGCACGCCGTGAGCGATAATGATTCACATTGGTGGTGACCACGTTTCGGTGCAAGAAAAATGCTATGACGCTCATTTACGGGCTTTAGGTTCATGTAGAGAGCCGCACGTGACCAAAATTACACTTATAGACACCACTATAGCGTTACACCACTATAGCGTTCGTCATAACCCTCTATTTATTGTCATATTTGAAAGGAAGCTCAAAGTCAATTATGGAGCCAACAAATGGAATCATGCACTGTGGGATACAAGCTACATTAACAGGGATGAAGTGCATCAAAAGGGTAGCCTACGTTTCGAAATGGGGACCTTTGTAAAAGGAGTCGAATGGTAAACAGTTTACTCGGTTTTAGCATTGAAAAACAGAACCTGTTAACACCACATCAATTTGGTTTTCGTAAGAAAAAATCAGTCGAGTTATGATTAATAGAGCAGAAAGAATATATATTAACAGAGTATGAAAACAAATCCATAGTTGTTGGATGGTATATAACGTGTACAGCATAAGATTGTTCGATTTTTTTATTTCGTATGGTCGTACGTCTGTCAGTGAGCTCATTAGACGTGACGCAGTGGATTACCATCAGTGACTCTGCGCAAACGTGTCTGCTGTATAACGTTCCCCTTTCAACTTGTAAATGGTCATTAAAACGTTAACACTTACATGTTTTTTATTTATTCATTAGTTTCTGAAAGTAGACGAAGGCCTGCGCTAACAATAACCTTCTTAAGCGCACGAAATAATTGTTTGAAATAATATTTTCCCCTATGACAATAACTGAGTGAAATAATCCTAATATTATTCCCGGCAATGGCCACCACATTTCGATGAGGGTAAAATGCAAAAACATTAGTGTACTTATATTTAAGTGCACATTAAAGACTACCAGGTAGTCCCCATTTATGGAGTCCTCAAGTACGGCGAGCCTCATAATAAGATCGTAGTTTTGTCACGGAAAATCCCATAATCAAATTCTTTAAACAAATCAACATAATTACGATATTGTTACGTAGAATTTCTCAGCAGTTTTTGAAAAATGCGTGCCTATATAAATGAATTTTTGTGTTTATGTGTTTGTATGTTTTAATGTATTCTTTACCCGTCTTTATAATTAGTTACCAATGCTAGAAAATGTCTGCAATTGTCATGAATTTTGATGTGTTTCCAAGCTTGTATATATTTTTGTAGGCCCCCTCTGCTACAATCTGATATCACATCGCTGTATCTATCATAAATAAATAATAGCGATAAGGGCTTAGAATGCTCCGATGAATTGCGATAATGTTTATAAGGGTTGATAAAGGTCGAGTAAAGTGCAATAATGTTAATAAGCACCGATAACGGTTGATAAGGTTTGGATCAACTGGAATAAGGCTGATAACGACTGATGAGGGTTCATAAGAATCAGATCGACTCCGCTAAGATCAGCTCGAAACAGATCGATTCGCTAAGTCACCAGTGTGTCTAATCATTTTACAATGATGGAAAAATAGCTGCAATTCTTGTGAATCTGTGTGTTTACATTCTTGTATATTTCTATGTATGCACACTCTGCTGTTAGCTGGTATCAAGTCGCAGTATCTATCAATAAATAAATAACAGCAATAAGGACTTATAATGGCGGGAAGAGTTCTGCAACGCTAATAAGGGTTGATTAATGTTCGCAAAGTCCGATAATCTTGATAACGAGTGCAAACGGTTGATAAGGACCAGATTATTTCCAATAAGGTTGATAAGAACAGGTAAAGTTTCGTAAGGATCAGATCAACAGTGATAAAGTAAATAAAGATCGATAAGGGCTCATAAGAATCAGATCGAGTCCACTAAGGTTGATAACAATCGATGAGGGTTGGTAAGAGTCGGACCGAGTCCGATAAGACTGATAATGAGCGACAAGGTTTATGAGTGTTTACACTGTTCACATCAAATTGTATAAGATTGTGAATAACACCGGGCTGAGTGGAGGTCAGCAAGCGACATCATGCTCACGCATACCTAGAGAGCTGCAGTGTAGTTTCTGCATAACTTTTGTACAACTCTTTCGTAGTAAACTCGAATAACCAATCTGTGAGCGCTTATCTTTTATCGCCTACCGCTGACGGTGACCAAATGCCCCCGAAGACAGGCGAAATAGCTAAATATAAATATTCAATTGCTGCAGTAGGCAGGCTCGCAAATCTACCATAATTGGCGGCTGTGACTTTCGGAATCTTTTAAGGCATGTGACTACCTTAAGTGGCAAATTCTTGTACCAAGACATTTGTGCTTAGGTACGTTACATGCGCACTTTGCAGACCTGTGATATACATTTGGTGCAGAATTTATCAACCTTGTTTCTCATATTTTAGATTGACCATTTTCGCGAAATAAACAACATACTCCAAGCAATTCTTGCTCATTCTACTTTTTAAAGTGGCTTGCAACATAACATCTTCGTTGAAATGCAACCAATTTCATTCAAATCGAGGAAGTGGTTGTCTCATAATATAATTGAAGTATGTAGGAAAATGCCCCGTTTGCTGTTCATGCATAACCCTTTAGCACATAAACTAAACGTTTTGCATGCCACAGTACTGAACCAGCTATCGTCTAGACGAACACACCACACCGGAAGTCATTGACTGGAACCAACTTTTGCAAGAACTGAAACCTTCAAACACTTTTTTCCCGAGGACTGTTTCTGACTGGAACTCTCTTCCGGGGGCCATTTTCTGGTCCCCTAATTTTGTGAAAGCTCTAGAAGAGCATTTGTTTGAGTGAATGGGGGCCGTATGTGTGTGTGTACGTGTATATATGTATAAATATGAATATGTGTATATGTATACATATTTTTCTGCTTGTTTATTACCGGCAATCTTTTAAACTGCCGTCATTTTTTTCTTTTTATGTCACAGTGTATTTCCATGGCTTGTATAGCCCCTCTTGCATAGGCCATACCTGTTGGCCTGCAGTATTCTGAAATAAATGAATAAATAGTGTCTGCGTTTTCCATACTTGCACGGGAAAATTAAAGTTGGCCCCGAGTTAAAGCTTTCTCTCAGAACGTGTGAATTTTTTGGCAGTAATTGCTTGTAGTGACCTGCTATAATCGAACTGTGAATTTTGGTCGAGGGCGGCATTTGGTAGCAGCCAACATTTCTACAAGGGAAATTGTCTTCGTCAAGGCCATGTCTTCATGTGGCCATTCCGCTTTCCATGCCAAGGAAAAGTCCGTCATACAGTCCACTGGCACTTTGGTTGCAGGTTCTCTGAGAGCCATTGATTTAGTGTAGCTGGATAACTTTATTTGGAGGTGTACCGTTCCTTCCGGTCGTGTTGTATTTCATGTGTCGTCCTAATATACTGGGCTAAAAATGAAATATAATTGGTGAAAACGTAGGCTCCCGCGGTATTCCGTGTTAGACCAATATTTGAAAATTCAAGCCTCTACTTCATTGTGGACTTCTCGTTGTTGAAGTAACTCATTGTAATGTCGTCACCACTATTATCAGCCTATTTTATTTACCCTTCAATGCAAAGTCATTTCCAAGCAATTTTTCATTAGACTTGTCCTGTGCAGTTCACGCCTACTAATTTTCTAATTTCATCACTCCACCTAATTTTCTGCCGTCCTATACTGCGCTTGCCATCTCTTGGGACTCATTCCGTAATTTTGATGGTACACCTGTTATTCACCCTACGCCTTACATGGTCTGCCCAGCTGCACTTTTTTTTCTCCTAATGCCAACTGGAATAT